>NW_028270154.1:49402973-49725723 GCF_037043375.1 Chiloscyllium plagiosum | reverse complement strand
CCTCGGGGTTCCATCAGCTTCAGCTCCCTGATCAAATCTTCCTCATTACACATCACCAAATCCTTTAGTGGGTTCAGCTACAAACTGCTCTTAAACAGCAAAATCTTGTAGACATTTCATGAATTCTTTTTCCTGGGATATGCCACTCATCTGATTTTCCCAGTGCACCTGCATATTAAAGTTCCCCCATTATTATAGTAATGGTGCATTAACTGTCAAGTGACTACTCAACAGGCTCCTGTATACAAACACTGAGCAATTGAATATCTATTTTCCCTTTAGGAAGCTTAACTTTAGCCATTTTAAATGACAAAACATTTATACATCAAGTCACCTCTTACAGATGGCTGTTCTACTCAGTAGGACTGGATGCTGACTCCTTTCCTTGCATTGACATCTGGTTTCAGAGTGACTACCATGCATAAACCTCGTAGGAACTAGGAAGAAATACAAATTTGAGGCAACATCTGTTCAATGTGTCAATTTTCATTAAGCACCAATATTGTCTTTGAGTTATAATGTTCCCTGAGATTGCTGATGTCTTTTTTTTGAAAAAGAAAGCTTGTTTTTTTGCATAATATATGACCTTGACATTGTTCTGACATTTGTAACTGTGTAGATGTTGATGACCAAATCTTAACATGGCTTAGTTAATGACTATGGCTGACAATATAGTTAGTATTGGTGATTGATGCAGAGTCTGAACTTTCCACTGCAGAGATAAATGAACCAATGCACGCAAATATAATTGCTGGCTAGTAGTTCTCATTTTGCAGGAAACATATTTGCATTCAGTTTTGGACAGCAAGGAGGATGCATAATTAATTGATTATTTGCTTCCTTTAATGTACTGTGAGAGTATAGTCCAGTCACACTTCCTGACCTATCTGTTCAGACGTGCATTTCAACCCACGTGCAGAAATATATGAGGTGCTGCTGTCTTTGCTTTTTAATGTGTGTCAAACAATTTTTGCTGTGTAAGAATCCATTGCCATTCTGTGTTGTTTTCACTATCTTCTGAAGAGATCCTGTGTACTTTGTGTACATCGAAACAAGTTTGCATTACAAGTTGGCAGTGCTGAGGAACAATGCCAACTTCTTCATAAGTGGGGTCAGAAGTGCATGAATGGCTTATTTCATGACTTCAGCTGTTGTCATTCTATCCATTAAAAGTAAATGTTGGATCTTGTGAATGTGCGCTTTTATCCTTGTTCACTGTAAAATTGTGTTTTGCAAGTCAAGTAACTCCAATTAAATGACTCTGATTCTGTTTTGCTTTGATCCTTCCCTGGACAATACATCGTCAAATAGGTCCAGTTGACATAAAATAAAATTGAAGAAACAATCTTCTGGAATGCAGTAGGGGCTGAATTTAGGTCATAGATATTTTGCAGTAATGGAACAGAAGCTGTAGAATATTGGTTTTATTCTGACGGTGTCAGGCGATAACTACATCGCATGTCAAATCTTGTGAATACCAGAGTAATGAAATGTTGCTGATAGTTCCAAGATTGTAAGGACATTATCTGGAATTGTTGCTGTGTTGGCCACTTTAAGGTTGTCAGCTGGTCTAATTTTACTATTTTTACATCATACAGTTTTATTGTGGATTTGATGTCTTTACCAGATTTGACTTTTTCTAACACCATTTGTTTCAAGTTCTTTCAGCTTCTGCAACTCACCAGTATGTATTGCGAATGGCTACCATCTGAAATTTAATAGAATTGGCATATATTGGCAATTTACCACATCCTGTAAAGAAAGATACCAGTGTGCTTTCTGATGCCACTGATCCAGTTAATGTGTGCTATGCAGGGATTTCAAGTTTGAATCCAAATTATTGCTACTTCGACCATGAAACTGTCATGTGTCAGAACTGCAATTGTTCCTAAGGCAGCAATAATTTAGCTCGAAGATTGTCAGATGCGAGAGTGAGACAAATGTGCAAAAAAATGCCGATGGTGGATTATGTCACTCAGTATAAATACTTCGACACCAATGTCAATGAGAAGTGACAATGAGACTTCTGGGATCTCAACCGAGTATTCCTCAAAATGATTTGGTGTTTTTCTGTGCATGTTGGTAATACATGTTGTGCCTTACTCTCACGGGTGAGACTCCTCACATATTGAACTGATGAGTTCTCTGCAAAGTGGTTTCACTTTAAAAATGAGTTATACAATCTCCCTCCAGCTGACATGATGTTATCAACATTGAGAAATTCCACAAATTGGCCATATATTTGAGAGTATTGACCATAAATGGCACATTTTGATGAGCTTTCTAAGATTTTCTTGATTGTAACTCTTGCATTTGTGTTAGTTGGGCATTGTGTGCCAGCATTCCTGAGTCCAAGGGTATACTTGTCTGTAATCTTGTCAAACATAATATGAGAGATAGCCAAAGTTGTGTTTTTCCCCTAATTAATGAAATTGAAGACTTTTTCAATTAATTGACCACAAATTAGTTGGTTTAGTTAATACGCCTAAATTTACATGTAGATGCAAGTTTCCACACCATTGGCATATATTGTTTAATAGACTCACCAGTTCTCTGACATCTCTGGGATGTGTACCATTCAGTCATCAGATTTTCCTTGGCCCAAAGGATTTTTTGCAAGCACTCACAAATATTTCAAATGTGTTTTCTGTGAGTTACTTGCATGTTCACTGGCTTCTGCTCAGAGACAATGTACAACTACCATCTTCTAGTGGACTGCTGATACATCCGATCTCTCCATCCATGTAGAGATAAAGTAAGTATCAAACTCCAAAGTCCATCAATCTAATAGCATGGGAGAATATATTTGTCTTAGAAAGGAAAGGTTCAAAAGGTTGTACATTTAAACTATTCTCCATTATTCCCATTACCTGTTGTTGTGTTTTATACCTTGGAGATATGCAACAGGAGTTTTATGTTCTCCTGTACTGACAGAAATTGACTGTGTCCCTGTATCTCTATCTCTCTCCCTCCACCTCTCTCTCTGTCTTTGTCTCTCTTCCTTTGTTTGTCTCCCTCTGTCTCTCTATCCCTCTATTTTTTTTCTCTCGATCTCAATTTCTCTCTCTAGGTCTCTATCTCTCTCCCGCAATCTTGATCTCTTTTCCTCTCCATCCCTTTCTTTTTCTTCATCTATCTCTCTGTCTCTCTATCCCTCCCTTTCCCTCTCTCTTCATCTCTCTCTCCATCTCTCTCTCATTTTCACACCCAATGTGATCATATCCTGCCTGTCTGACCTAAGTCAAAAGCTTACCCATTAGTATCTACAGATACATCATGCTTTATCTGTTCACCTCCTCCCTCAGACCCTCCACTGTCTTGGAATTGTCAGACTGTGTTTATGACACTCAATAGTATATCACAGAAATTTCCTCAAACTAAATGATAAATAAATTTGTGCTAATTCAATACCCTGCCCTCCAAATCTAGCATGTCTTGCAAATTCTGTACTTGTTTGGTCCAAGGATGTTGGACATTCTTGGTACAATAACACCTTTTTAAATTCTCATCAATTTTCTCCATGGCTTAAATCCTTGCTACCTCTATAACTTGCTCAAGTCTGAAAAGCCTTGACTTAAGCGAACGACAAAGTGAGTCAAGACAGCTGCTGGTTATGAAGTTGGGGAAGAGCAAGGGGACTATATTTAGCTAAAGAGATTTTTGGACTAATGTATAGATGTGTTGACATTTCCTATAGAGTCATACAGTACAGAAGAGGCCTTCAGTCCACTAAGACTGCACTGAGAAAAACTAATCTAAATCTACACCAGACTCAGCTCCAACAGGTGGCTCCTAGCCTTGAATGTCTTAATATTTCAACTTTTATTTGTATCTATTAAAGCAGAATGAGCCATGCATTGCAGAATTACAATTCAAAGTGTGTGTTGGCCATTTTGGTGTTTGAGAATCTTTGCAAGTGCTTTTCAATATGTAATAGAATTTGACAATACGATGGGATCAAATTGCAAAAATATTGCAAGCAAATTGCAGTAGAGACTATAATGAGCAAAAATCAACTGGCTGCTGGTAAACTACTTGTTCAGATTGTTGTGATTTCAACTGCATGTTTTATACGTTTTACAAATTCCTATCATTAATTAATATTTTCCTTTGCAGGAAGTGATGCAACTGGAGAAACACCTTGGAGGGCAACTTTTAGATGAGCCGAAGGTTCTTCACTTTAAAGACAGCTATCATAACTTACGACTTTCTATACATGATATCCAAAAATCTCTCTGGACAAGTAAGCTGCTGGACAGCTATCAGGTAAAGCCAGATTGGAATGGTCAATTGTTACAATCCAGGTAGAGACAAATAACTTGAAAATATAGCAATTTCCACAAAACCGACAAACAGGATTTTAAAATTTGAACTGTGTCAAAACACACAAAAATAACATAACTAAAAGATTAATAAAGAGGTACATTTCACTTTACATAGTTGATACAACAAAGATATGCCCCATTTATTTATAAGCATTTGTCTTCCTTCCTGCACAAACATGGCATCAGCTACAATCTCATAGGCTTTCCAAACCCGCTTCCACTACATAGTTTGTTCAGTCCACAACCCTTTAACAATCCTGACTTCACCTCTCTACTCTTTCCATTGGATAGAACACATAGTAGCACAATTCATGATATGGAGGTGCTGGTGTTGGACTGGGGTGTACAAAGTTAAAAACCACACAACACCAAGTTATAGTCCAGGTTTAATTGGAAGCACTAGCTTTCAAAGTGCTGCTCCTTCATCACAACTACCTGATGAAGGAGTAATGCTCCGAACGCTAGTGCTTCCAATTAAACCTGTTGGACTATAACCGGGTGTTGTGTGATTTTTAACATAGCAACATAAGGATTGCTTTATTCTCAGACACAGGTTGAAATATCAAGATCAGTTTGAAGACTATCAAACAGTAGACTGATGAGTGAAGAGAGAGCCTTGCTTATTTCATTTTTACACATTTTCTTTTAGCATGTTTGAACTATGAAGCGCTGAATTCGTTTGTCATTTACTTTGTGCTACTTAAATGTTTGTCTCCAGGCATTCTCCAGTCACACAGGTATTTCTTGGAACTTAATGTGATAATGTCATAATTAGTGAAACAACTAATGTGATTTCAGAACATTTCCCTAACCCACTTTGGTCTTCCAGCACATGGATTATTGTACCATAAGCATGCAACATATTTAAAATGAGTGCACTTTTGTTTTCTTTAAGCATTTAATGAGGTTCCACACAAGACACTGTTAGGATAAATAGTAGTATGTGGAATTAGAGGCAGTCCATTGACGTGTAGGAAATTGGTTAGGGGGGAGGCTAGCTTTAAAGATAATGGACTGAGAACAAGCTGTGAATCACATAAATGGGAAACCCAGACTCAGAAGAGCTTTTGGAAATGGTGCTGCATTCAAACAGACCTTATTTTCACTGTTTTCCAAAGGCCTTATCACAAGGAGCCACACATTTTACAGAGGATGCGTAAAATCTCACTTTTGATAATCCTGACGACTATTCATGCAAAGGTGTATCTGATAAGTGTGTGGTTCAAAATCTCAAAACCCATTTATCTCATTGGGATCTAAGTTTGTATTTTAATAGTTTTAAGAACTATTAAATGAATAGCAGTTTTTATTGTGAATAGTATTTTTTTTAATTTAACAACAGATTGATCACCTCAGAGAGGTTAACATTTTTGAGTTTCATAAAGGAGAGGTTTATTTTCTGTAGCATGCATATGAATGAAAGCATTCTTAGATTCTTAAAGTATTTCATCTCCCCATGGTTGCTGCGATTTGACCAGACTGGGTAAATGGCTGTGGAGGTAACATAGGGGTATGAGGGAGCTTGGAAATGGCATGAGGACATGAGGGGTAATTGACAAAGGTAAGCAATATACAAGGAGTCTTGGAGGTAACATGAAGATGAATTAGTAGAATGGAAGAGGTGAGAGGTGTGGACTAGAAGATCTAACAGTCTTTTATTCGACTGGACCAAGGTCTCATAGAATCAGCCTGCCCTGGTATTTACCTGCATATGGGGTAACCTTCAAACTTCGTCCAAAGGCAGAAAGCCCCTCCATCCAGCCCCCACCCTGGAAGGAAAATTGTGTGGGGTGTTTGCTTTCATCTCCCAACCAAAAGCTTCTCTTCTCATTGATGAAAATCTGGCCCTAGACTTGCACTTCCTAAGTATAAAAGATGACAGATGATTCAGTTGAAATAATTAAAGTGAAGATGGTATTCATAGAAGGAGAAAAACTCACTACTCTGCTGGTGGAGTCCAGAGCAAGGAGACATAACTTGAAGATTAGAGTTTTTATAATTTCAAACATATACTTTATTCATTAAAAAATCTCTTTATGTGCGTATACATGGTAACAAATGCAGTTTGGTTCTGTACAGTTGCATATCAAGTCAACAAAACAAACATTGCACTTTGACTCCATCCAAAAATCCAAAGAACTCTCTGACACACACAATGCTAATATTTGCATATGCTTGATACACTGGGAGGGTTCGATGACTGAACAGATCCCCATTTACCTTCAGAGGAAGACCTCAGATAATGGTCATTTCCCATTGCATCTTGGTGGGAGGTCCCTCAAGCTTCAGTGCACCCCTCAAGCTTCAGCGAATGTGCCAGTCTGTAGCACTCAGTTAGGGTCAACTCCTTGTTCTGGAAAACCAATGAGGTTTGGGCAGACAAAAGAGCATCTTACACCAAGTTGATGGTTATCCAGGCACAATTATGTTTGTCTCGGTGTGCATCCCAGGGAACAGACAGATCACCAAACCCTGCATCACAGAGCTACTGGGACGAAACTCAACAGAAACCACTCTATCTTTCTCTAGACTTCCTGAGGGAGATGTGTGACAGTCTCAAACTCCCACCCCTCCCCCCGCAGCTGCTTTGAGGGCAGCATGTGGTAGCGCAGAGTGACTGGACGTACATAAAGGATCTCACTGGTAGTGTCCTTCTTTCCATTGGTTAAGCAATGTCTTGGTGCTTGTTAGAAAGTTCTGGATTAGAGTTGGGCTATCCAAAGGTGATATGAGGAAGCATTTTTTTCACTGTGAAGTTAGTGAAAATCAGATCTCTTTTCCACTAACCATTGTTGAAGCAATGTTGTTAAACTGTTTGTAACAGGGTTGATTCTTTTTAATAGGTGAGAATATTATGGAGTAAGCAATCGTGACAGTCGATGGAGTTAAAATACAGGTCATTCACTATCTAATAGAATGACAGCCTGGATCTGTGTCCTCTTTCTTCCATTCTCATAAAAATAATAATGAGTAATTTAAATTTTAATTCACGGGCTGATCTCCCATGGCACTTGCAAGTGATGAAGCTAAGGTAAATGCACTATTCAAATCAAGTAGTGCTAATGGCCAAAGAGGTAATTATCCCAAGGTGATGGCATGGGGACAAAGTCAGTTGCAATAGGAGAAAAGGAAGAGACAAAAGTAAAGGTTGAGTGTGAACTTGGAAGTGTAGGAAGGATGACAAAGTTAAATGTGTAGATTTGGGGTTTGGCGAGTAGACGAATGACCTATTGTGTTAAGAATGGATTGTGATGTTGTTGGGAATTATGAAGTCTGGTGAGAAGAAGGGGAGGAGAAGTAGAAGATATATAGTGTAGGATAAAGTTAAAAATCACTCAACACCAGGCTATACCCCAACAGGTTTATTGTGAAGAACTAGCTTTTGGGGTGCCACTCCAACTTTAGGTAGTTATGGAGTAGGACCATAAGACATAGAATATATACAGAATGCTATAAATTCTATAAATTCAGTGTCTTATGGTCTTACTCCACAACCAGCTGATGAAGGAGCAGCACTCTGAAAGCTACTTCTTCCAAATAAACCTGTTGGACTATAACCTGGTGTTGTGTGATTTTTAACTTTGTCCACCCCAGTCCAACACCAGCTCCTCCACAGCATGATATAGGATAGACAGGAAAAGGAGAAAGGAAAGGGATTGGGGTCTTGGTTCAGAAAGTGTGGAAAGAGAGGGGTGATCACATGGACATTTAAGGACTCAATGGACACAGTGTAGGTGGACCATCCAATCTGGTCCCCAGCCCCACTATTAAAATTTCAGTTGGGGATATCACCTACTTTAGTCATGAGCCATTCTGGCAGGAAGTGTTAAAATGAGCCAAATATGTCAAGGAAGGTGAAGATTGGCTTCAGATAGGGGAGAAATATAAACCAGGTGAATTATTGCATCCAACAAAGGCTAGATTACGAATCAGAATCAACAGGAACCAAGTAACCCCAACCCATCTCAACTGATCTCGAATGTCCTGTGACCCAACTTGCCATGCTGTTCACCTCTCACCCTGCCCTCTAACTTTAGGGAGGGTGGAGTTCAGGATCAGTATGTTGCCACATGATATTGACTGAGTCACATTGTACTTAATGGATTACAAAACATCAACCTCACAGTAACACATAGAAGCAAAGGAGCCTGACATTGGTGGTGGCCAAGTTGTTGGAGGGAATCCTGAAGGATAGGATGTACATGTATTTGGAAAGGTAAGGACTGATTAGGGATAGTCAACATGGCTTTGTGCGTGGGAAATCATGTCTCACAAACATGATTCAGTTTTTTGAAGAGGATTGATGAGGGCAGAGCAATAGATTGATCTATATGGGCTTCAGTAAGGCATTTGACAAGGTTACCCATGGGAGACTGGTTAGCAAGGTTAGATCTCATGGAATACAGGGAGAACTAGCTGTTTGGATATAGAACTGGCTTAAAGTAGAAGACAGAGGGTGGTGGTGGAGGGTTGTTTTTCAGACTCGAGGCCTGTGACCAGTGGAGTGCCGCAAGGGTCGGTGCTAGTTCCTCTACTATTCGTCATTTATATAAATGATTTGGATGTGAACACAAGAGGTAAGTTTGCAGATGACACCAACATTGGAGTTGTAGTGGACAGTGAAGAAGGTTACCTCAGATTGCAATGGGATCTTGATCAGATTGGCCATTGGGCTGAGCAGTGGCAGATGGAGTTTAATTTAGATAAATGTGAGATGTTGCATTTTCGGAAATCAAATCTTAGCAGAACTTAAATACTTAATGGTAAGGTCCTAGGGAGTGTTGTTGAACAAAGAGACCTTGGAATGCAGGTTCATAGCTCCTTGAAACTGGAGTCGCAGGTAGATGGGATAGTGAAGAAGGCATTTGGTATGCTTTCCTTTATTGGTCAGAGTATTGAGTACAGGAGTTGGGAGGTCATGTTGCGGCTGTACAGGACATTGGTTAGGCCACTTTCAGAATACAGCGTGCAGTTCTGGACTCCTTCCTATCGGAACAACTTGCTTAAAAAAATACATATCTGGTGACTGATTAGTGAAGTTACTTAAAATTTTCAGAAAGTATACTGAAGGAAATGATGGGAATGCAGAATTTATCATACAAATATTCAAGGTGGGTCCCTGTGCTGTACATTAGTATTATTATGCATTCAAGAAAACTGTGTGTCCTGAGAAGCCCTACTCGTGCAAGGAATGAAGATTTGCCTACTGATTAAATTAGATTGAAGGCAAGCCTTGGAGCTTATTTCAATATATATTATTTACCACAGTGTAGTGAGTTTTCAACCAACTCGTGGAGCAATATGTAAATGCAGATAATGTAATTAAGATTGGAACAAAAACAGCATTGTTTGATAAAATCAATGTGAATTGCACCTCCTGTTGATTTAGTACAGAATTAACTTAAATCAGACCACATCTGTGTCATTTCAATTTTTAAAAATGTATTCATTGTCAGGGTGTAGCAAAACATTTATCACTCATAGACTGAAGGAGTGGCTCAATAAGGTAGTTCACCACCACCTTCTCCAAGGCAACTCAAGGCAAGAAATGTTGGCAAGTGAATAAAACAAAATTGTATGGTGTAGGTAAGTCGACCAGGCCTTGACATGCATGTGGTTGGAAGGCAAATTCTCATGAGCCACCAAAACACCCGAGAAAATTCAACTGCGGGGCAACCAATCACAGAAAAGATGTCCCCATGAATAGAACATACAGGATTGGTGAGATGCTCTTCCTTTAATTACAAACTATTTTGTTCCCATGCCTGCTGCTGATAGCTTCATAAGTTAGCGAGCCACCAGAAGAAGTGGAAGAGATCCAGCCCGTGACTGCAAGAGCCACAGGCAGTGAGGTGTATAGGTGCTGGCACAACGAGAGTCGCTGTTGAAACTGTGGGTTGTGCATTGTGTTGGCTCCTGGGTACAGTTGACTGCTGGATCTAGAGGGGAGATGACAAGTTGATAGAAATGAGCTTCCTGCACAAGTGTAGCATCATTTGTGTGACAGTTTTGGGTGTGATTGAAACTTGGATTTTTATGCCATTTTACTGGAACACACTGAAGCACAACGTATAATTTGTTAAAAGCATTCTTTGATAGCAACTTCCCTGCATCTATATATTGCATGATGATAAATAGCTTTTTAATGAACTGATTTCTAAGACTACGTGGAGAAATTATTTTCTTGTAATAAAATGCAAAATTACTGTAATTTAACAGCAATTACATCGAAGATTTGACTTTTGATTAAAACAATCTTAATCAAATGAATTGAGCCTTTTGTCAGTCAGACGTCTAAGTGACAACATAAAAAGAAAGAAGTGAGTGTTAAAGAAATAATCTTTCTGCATTTATGATGTCTGAATCGAGTTATTATTTCCTTACGATCAATTACCCTCATCTATTATATGTAATTTTATTCAAATCACGTAAAATGACATTGTTGCCAGCCATTTAAATCTTGTCTATTAAACAACGTCTTTAAAATTTTACTATTTTTAAAACACATGAGAAATATATGTAGAATTTCTCAATTCCATAAGAATACCTTGAAGAATAAGCAAAATAACTTTAGCTTAAAATAATAGACTAAATAAGTAGGTTCTAGTTAAAATGCTTGTTATTTATAGGTTGAAAATATTGCTTTTCAGAGTATTCTGTGGTAGAACCTCCTCCATGCAGAAATGCTTTGGGGACACTGAAGCAATCTTCCTTCGAGTGGGTGCATTGTTTGTATTCAGAGGGTAGTGGAACAAGATTTGGCAGAAGCTGTAAGATGTGTTTTTGATAAATATTTTAAGGGGAAAACAAGTCGCAGAGATATGAGGCAGTAACAGAATATTAGTTTAGCTCTTTGAAAAAAAAACAATTGGCCTTCTTCCATCCTATATTATTTCATGATTTGATAAGTGAACTCAGATTGACTTTAGATCATTACATAATTATCATTTGTTTGTTACTCATGCTAACCGAATAATACCTGCTTTATTTCATTTTTTTAGGAAATTCCATTTTATCACATTTGGAATGGCTGTCAAAGAAACCTGCATTGTACCTTCACTCTGGAGCGGTATAGTCTGTCCACAACCGAACTCATTGGTAAAATTTGGGTTTGGCAAGTTGAAGGAGAAGGGCAAAGTTTTCACATTCATTTCAACTTTCTGAAGGTGAGAAATTACAAAATAATTTCTAATGTATTTCATTGCACGAAGCAGATCTATGTAGCTTAGTGCAATTTATCGAATTGAACAATATTTCTGTACTTATAAAACATAGAATCAGAGAATCCCTACAGGCTGGAAGCAGGCCATTTGGCCCAGCGAGGCCACACTGACCCTCTGAGAAAGGTCTGGATTTTAATCCTTGCCTTCGGTTATAATTGTATATTTTTCTATATTTCAATTAATTTCCATGGCTTTTGGCTAGTGCTAATACTTTAATGGATTGAAATGGAATAAACTGGAGCAAGTCACAGAAATAGCTTTACATGTAACAGAATAGTGATGGTCAGATGACCACAAAAAATGCTTATAATGCTATTTTCCACCATTCCTGTGAGTTGGAAAATGGATGCAGTGTTAACAGAAAATTATTTAAATGTCAAGACTTTTTCTTTTATCATTAATATATTTGATATCCCGTTTTTGGATGATACATTGTGATAAAATATGCTTGGCCTAGCATCAGTAAATTTACTTCTGTTTATTGACTAATTGAATACTATAAAACCGCTCGATTAGATGGAAAGGAACTCCATCCCTTCCTCCTTGACTTAGTAAATCCCAGAGTTACACAGACCCATGCCTTGTCATTTGTAGCAATTCAGATCATCATTGTAACACTGTTAGTTACCTACATGATTAGTGAATGGAGTAGCACCAAAATTTGTTAATACTTACACAAGAATACTCTGAATTCCTGAACCTCCATGTAACATTCATTATTGAGCCAAAACATTGGTGCAAGGTCTCAGTAATTCCTGAGGGCTGCCAATCACCTTAAAGGTTCAAACCGATGACATCGTCACATGCACTCATATGCCATATTGATGAGGGCATTATTAAGATATAGTGAATGTTTGCCGGAGGTACACAGAGCAAATTATTGTGTCAGTGTAACTCTGAAATGACAACAACAGTGCCATTTCAGAATGAACACTCTAGCTAATGGTATCTTTTAATCAGGCATTTCTGCACTGTAACTACATTACCTCCACCACACGCAACATTTAAAAGAATAAAGTTAAAAATCACAGGTTATAGTCCAACAGGTTATTTGCAAGTACAAACTTTCAGAGCGCTGCACCTTCATCGAGTAGATAGTTAAATTTAAAAGTATATTAACTCTTTCAGGTTAGTTGTGGATTGATTTCTGCTGGCTTCTGCTACAATTATACAAGTCTTTGGTGTTTTCTAGAGTTATATAAAGTTACTAAACTTTACAAGGAATGCTGCCGCAGGTGTTGAAGGTGCAAACAGAAACAAAAGGGGCAGCTGCACAAACCTGTTGCTCTCAGACATGGGATGCCAAGTATTAATCTGAGAATACAGTATGATGCAGGACGATAAGAAGAGGGCACACAGAAGAGGAGGATGGAACAGACTCTCAGCAGGGGACCAAATTTCAGAAACTCTTCCCTTGCCAAGTTTGCAGCAAGGAAGGGTTTGTGAGCTGTCCTGGCTCTTTCTGTGCTTGAAGTGGAGATGTTTTCAACATCTTACAATCAAATAAAGCATTAGGAAGATCACTGAGACTATCTGTTCAAAGAAAGCTTGAATCTAATTCATTCTGTCCTGCTAGAGAGCAGAAGGCCAAGTGAGCAAGCTACTTCATGAGAATGGTAGTCTTCCCGATGGTTCCAAGTGCAATTAACTGCCCCCACATCGCTTTGCAGGTGAGCGTTCAACTTTGAAATGCATCAAAACTAAATGGGATTGCACTCTCTAAACAGCTAGCTGGTGTGTGACCATAGCCAATGAGTAAAGCTGGTCAAAGCCTGTATCTTGGTAGCGGTATTGCTGGCTTCATTCTTGCAGTCACTTGTGCCAGCTGCATTTTTGTCAACATGGCAAACCAAAAGATGATAAATAATTGGATTATAAGTATACTGATTCTATTGTGTGACCCATGCACGTTTGAAGAGCACTAATGCAATGAAAGCTATACTATCACAATATTGGATGGAACGTAGGCTTGCCAATGTTAATTTTCTTTTAGGTTGTATTGTAGTTGGGTACAGAAATGTACTAAAAAGCTCGCCACACTTTCCTTCCTGAAAAGGATACTTTTCTGAGTGAACCCTAATGTAAAGTCATTGTCAGATTCCTCAACTTTCCTTGACTTTCAGCATGTCTTCTGGCCGTTCTACCAATATACCTGGCACGTCATTGTGTTTCTCCAGTCTACTTCATCAAATTGCTCATCCCAGTATGGTGCAGCAGAATTTGTTTTGCAATACCTCCCTCTGGAACCATTTTCTGCAATCTGTCTGAGGGCCACTTGTGTCTGGTGTCTAATCACATGAAGTTCCTGCCTCTATGCTATCCTTGAAATAACGTGCAATGTCAGTATGAGTTGCTGACACTGAATAGTAACAGAGCGACAGTGCTTCTGCACCATCAATGTCTTGATGCTCTCTCATCACAGCTATCTGGGTCCTACTCCTTTCTGAGTGCATATTTGAACAGTCTCCTGTTCCCTAAAGATTAACTTGCTTCAGAAAGGCCTTCAGTGCAAGAACCTTGAAGTTCATCGCTCCCATGTTGTGTCATGCCAGTGTGACTTGTACAAACGCAGTTGTCACCTCTTTAATTCATGTGGAAGGTTTTAGCCTGTGCTAATGTCTGATGATTTTAGGCGTCCTGCTGAGTTATAGAGTCACTCAGCAGTGCAGTAAGTGCTGAATTCACACAAGAAGCATGAAGTTTTATACTGTCTGCATCATGGGAGCTGGGTAATCATACTTAGCGAGCCCTGAGCCCATTTCAGAGGCTGTGCAACTTAACCAGTTGTGACTTTTAAATAATGTTCCTACACAGTTTCTCCTTTTTTATTCTGGTTCCCAAATGTTTGAAATTTAGGTTTCACAGTTATCTCCATCTGCAACTTACTATGCAATATAAAATAAAATAGAAATGAAATCACAGCAGCAAACCTCTTTTAATTTGTCAAAAACTGATCTTTTCATTAAATTTTTAGATCATATATCTTGAATTATGCTTGATTCTTGAATCATCTAAATTACAAAAATGGCATTTGATTGAATTGAATTGAATTTATTGTCACGTGTACCAAGGCACAGTGAAAAGCTTTGTCTTACGAGCAATACAGGCAGATCACAGGATTAAGTAACATAGATAGTAAATAATAGGTAAACAGTGGCAAAAACAAATACACAGGTATAGGCGAACGCTAAGAGTTTGTGAGTCCATTCAGTATTCAAACAGTAGGGTAGAAACTGTCTTGAAACCAGCTGGTACACGTTCAGGCTTCTGTACTTTCTCCCCGATGGCAGAGGTTGTAGAAAAGCATTGGCAGGGTGTGATGGATCTTTGAGAAGGCTGGCAGCCTTTCCTTGAGAGTGGGCCTGGTAGATGGAATCTGTAGATGGGAGGTTGGCCTTTGTGATTGTCTGGACTGAGTTCACTACTCTCTGTAACTGTCTCCAATTTGAATGGTGCAGTTACCATACCAGGTAGTGATACATCCAGGCAGAATGCTCTCGATGGCATACCTATAAAAGTTGGCAAGAGTATTCGCTATCATGCCAAATTGTCTCAGCTGCCTGAGGAAGAAGAGACATTTTTGGGCCTTTGTAACCAGTGCATCCACATGAAGAGTCCAAGAAAGCTTGTTGTTGATGACCACTCTCAGGAGTTTGACACTCTCCACGTGTTCCACCTCTGTGCTGTTAATGTGTAGGGAGGCATGAGTAACAACCACTGAAAGTCAATAATGAGTTCCTTGGTTTTGCTGGCATCAAGAGCTAGGTTGTTCTCAGTGCATCATTCTTCCAGATCTTCCACCTCCTGTCTATAGTTTGTTTCACCTCTGAGATTCGACCAATTATGGTGGTGTCATCAGCGAACTTATAAATGGCATTAGTCTGGTATTTGGTGATGCAGTCATGGGTATACAATGAGTACAGTAGGAGGCTGAGTACACACCCCTGGGGGGCTCCAGTGTTGAGTGTTAGTGAGGATGAAATATTGTCCCCAATCTTCACTAACCATGGCCTGTGGGTCAGGAAACTGAGGATCCAGTTGCAGAGACTGGGGCTTAGTTCGAGATCACTAAGTTTAGCAATCTGTCTTGAGGGCATAATAGTATTGAAGGCTGAACTGTAGTCACTGAGTAGGATTCTTATGTAGCTGTTCTTGGTGTCAAGATGTTCTAGAGAGGAGTGAAGGGCAAGTTATATGGCACCTGACGTGGATCTGTTGTCCGATAGGCAAATTGGAGTGGGTCAAGAGTAGTGGGGAGGCTGGAGTTGATTAATGCCATGCCCAGCCTTTCAAAGCACTTCATGACCATCAAAGTTACAACCACTGGACGGTAGTCATTAAGACATGCTGCGTGAGCCTCCTTTAGCACAGGGATGATGTTGGCCCTCTTGAAACAGGCAGAGTGCACGGCCTGGTACTCCGTCTGGTCCCATCGCTTTCTTTGGATTCACACAACGGAAAACTGATCTGACCTCTGATGCAGTGACTGTTGTGATAGATTTGTCAGGACTTGTTGGAATAGGTCTTACCTCTCCACCGTAATTCTGCTCCAAGTGAGCATAGAAGGGTTTGATACGATCTGGGAGGGATGTGTCATCGTCTGCTATCTTGCGCTGTGAGTCATGACCTACCTTTCACAAAAACGGGGTTGACTATCTCTAATCAACTTATTCCTCTCTAGATGATTATAAATCCAATCTCTTAAAACCTTTTCCAACACTATAACCTTTTCCAACCTAAGTAAGACTCACTATATTTATGAGGGTTGACTCTATTCCCCTTTTTGAACATTTGAACATCCAGTCTTCTGGCACTATTCTTGAAGACAATGGCAACATATAAAGATGAAAGTCAAAGGCTCTGCAACCTCCTCTCTGGCTTCCCAGAGAATCCTAGGATAAATCCCATCCAGACCAGGGGACTTAACTATTTTTACACTTGCCAGAATTGCTAACACCTCCTCCTTGTGAACCTCAATCATAACTAGTCTAGTAGTGTGTATCTCAGTATTCTCCTCGGCAACATTGTCTTTTTCCAATGGGAATACTAGTGAAAAATATTCATTTAGCACTTTCCCTATCTCCTCGGACTCCACTTTCCACTGCTATCCTTGATTGGCCCTAATCTTTCTCTCATCATTTGTTTAAACCTGATATATCTATAGAAAGCTTTAGGGATTTCCTTAATCCTATCTGATAACGACTTCTCATGTCCCCTCCTGGCTCTTCTTAGCTCTCTCTTTAGGTCTTTCCTGGCTAATTTGTAACTTTCAAGCACCCTAACTGAGCTTTCCACGTCTCATCCTAACATGAGCCCTCTTCTTCCTCTTGACAAGAGATTCAACTTCTTTGGTAAACCAAGGCTCCCTTGCTTGACCACTTCCTCCCTGCCTGACAGGTAATACTTATAAAGGGCACACAGTAGCTGTTCCTTGAATAAACTCCACATTTCAATTGTGCTCAAAGAAGAAACTCAGTGAGGGGAGGATGACGCAACCAGGGCTGGGAAGGGAAAACAGGGACAGCATAAAAGCAAAAGAAAAAGTACACCATGTGGTGAAGATTAGTGAAAGTCAGAAGATGGGAAACCCTTTAAAAGCTATCAGAGGGCAATTTGAATAAAGTAGTAAGGGAGCAGGAAGTTAACTTTGGGGATAGGCTAGCTGATAATATCAAAGAAGATAGCAAGAGTTAGGTAAGAGAGAGGCAAGAGTGGACATTGTATCATTGGAAAATGAAGCTGTAGAAGTAGTAATGGGGAATAAAGAAGTGGCAGAGAAACTGAATAAATATTTTGCATAAGTCTTCACTGTGTAAGATATCAGAAACATGCCAGAACTTCAAGAGAGGAGAAAGTGAGGACTGCAGATGCTGGAGATCAGAGCTGAAAATGTGTTGCTGCAAAAGCGCAGCAGGTCAGGCAGCATCCAAGGAGCAGGAGAATCGACGTTTCGGGCATGAGCCCTTCTTCAGGAAGAAGGGCTTATGCCCGAAACATCGATTCTCCTGTTCCTTGGATGCTGCCTGACCTGCTGCACTTTTCCAGCAACACATTTTCAGAACTTCAAGAGAGTCAAGGATGCAGAGGTGAGTGTAGTGGCCATCGCTAAGCAGAAGGTGCTGGGAAAGCTGAAAGTTCTGAAGTTGGATAAGACTTGTCGTGGGAGGTTACAGGGTGTTCCATTGATTTTTTCAACCCATCCAGCCTTTGTGCATAGCGGTGGAGTATATAGACTAATTGATTTTCTTAAACACATGCAAGAGTGATTTATTAAACATTTCAGCCAGGTAATTAGGTCTTGAGTATAAAAAGTATTCCTTTAGCACAATGATAAAGACAGTGAATCAGCTGCAGTTTTTTATGTTCTTGTAATTAAACAATAGATGATCTCTCTGAGGTCACAGATTGCTTCCAGACAATTTAGACCTTAAGACCAAAAGATATAGGAACAGAATTAGGCCATTCAGCCCACTGCGTCTGCTCCTTCATTTTATCATGGCTGATATGTTGCTCAGTCCCATTCTTCTGCCTTCTCCCCATAACCCTTGATCTTTTTACTGATGAAGAACGTATCTATCTCTATCCTAAAAACACTCAATGACTTGGCCTCCTCAGTCTTCTGAAGCATTGAGTTCCACAGGTTCACCACACTCAGGCTGAAGAAATTCTTCCTCGTTTTCGCTCTCAAGGACATCCATCATTCTGAGGCTGCGCCTTCAGGTTCTAGTCTCTTCTCCTGGTGGAATCATCTTATCCACATCCACTCACTGTCAGTATCTTGTAAGTTTCAATGAGATTAGCCCCCTCATGCTTCTAAACTCCATCAAGTAAAAAACCGGAGTTCTCAACCGCTCCTCATATGACAAACCCTTCAGCCCGGGGATCATTCCTGTATACCTCCTCTGGTCCCGCTTCATCGACAGCACAAACTTCCATAGATACTGGGCTCAAAACTGTGCACAATATTCCAAATGTGGTCTGCCCAGAGCCCTATAACTGCCTCAGAATCTCTGCTCTAATATTCTAGCCCTTTTGAAATGAATGCGGACATTGCATTTGCCTTCTGAACTGTGAAAGAATGATCTAAGATTCATGCTAACAAGAGTATTTATTTTAAAGAGTTTTTAATGTCCTTCATAGCTCTGAGCAAAGCTGTGTTTCCTGTTTCTATCCTGTTTAATATGAAGCCTTTCCTACTGACATTAAAAAACAATGTCTGAGGAGAGAAAACACCTGAAAATTGATTGATTTATTACTGCAATGGTACGTGTTCTTTACACCTAAAGTTGACATAATATAATGCCAGATATCAAATTTTGTGAAACAGTAGTTGTGAGTGAGTTTGGCTAGTTACCAGTTAAATGTCTGGATCGATAAACGCACAATGTGGTAAAATGGAATTTTGTTCCGAGCAACTGCCGGGTGATTCACAGAGCAACACTGACTGTTCAAAACAGGCAGAGATCAAGACTGCCACATAAAATATACTGGAAGTTCACAATATAATTCTTTTTCTAATTGATGTAGAAGAAATAATATGGTCTTTGGAATGAAGGAACGATTTAAGTTATTTTGTGGTGTGTGTTTGGCTTCAGTAGGTTATTGTAACTAATGAGGCCATATTTACGTTATCATTTATTATTTAAGAACTAAAAGTGGATGACATGGTATTTGAAGATTCAACAAATGTTTATTATTTCATTAATAGATACAATAGTACATTCACAGGTACATCCATTTCTCAGCTGATTTTAAATTACTCGGTTACCAAGCATAGCATATTTCCATGTTTGTCATACTTCAAGTCTCTGAGTTCAGAAGGAGTCTGACACCTTAGGTTACATGCAATAATAAAATGATAAGCAAATCTTTTAAAGGCATATTGACATGTAGTGTGAGACATAACAGCATTTTGTTGTCAGCTGCTATCATAGAGGACATTGGGAAATTACGTGAATAGAAACGTATTCATACATTACCAAAGCAAACCTCTTAAGTAACAATAACATGAAGGAAATTGTAATGTGTGGATGCACTCCAACATCTGACATACTTGGAGAGGGCAACTGACTACTAATGAATCCCAGTACAGAATCTTGGAATGTCTGCATGCACATTGGCAAGACCATGTTGTACTATGAAAGACTAAAGTGAACTTGACCTGCTCCCTTCCACTCACCCAAACAAATTGCTACATTTATGCTTTTATATTGCTGGCGTAAAGGTTTCATGACATACTGAACCAGAGTTTCCACTTAGTCATCATTGGTGATTCAGGTTTAAATTATGTCCAAAGTCACACCAGTTCAGAATATTTTCTTTCTTTGATTTCTGCTGAAACTTATTTGTATACTGCTGAATGTAAAACCAGTGCATTTCAGCAGGAATTTAGAAGTTCTATTCAAAATGTTGTTTTTAAAACTTTTCTAATATACCTATTAGTGATCTGGAACACACAAAAATTGTTTGTTTTGAGTTTCTAGCAAGCTCTTCATATGGGAACAATTAGTGGAAACCACTGACTTGGTCAGTATTGTGGACAAGGCCTGCTTCGAGTTTTAAGCTGACTAAAAACATTACAGAAACATAAATTACAACAAATGGAATTTGCACATAAAATTCAGTAATTACTTGTACTGATTTCCCAACTGACATGTATTACACTAAATAAATTACTGCAACCTAGAAAAAAACACTTAATAACCTTATTAGGCACTTAGAGTCATAGAGATGTACAGCATGGAAACAGACCCTTCAGTCCAACCCGACCATGCCGACCAGATATCCCAACCCAATCTAGTCCCACCTGCCAGCACTTGGCCCATATCGCTCCAAACCCTTCCTATTCATATACCAATCCAGATGCCTCTTAAATGTTGCAATTGTACCAGCCTCATCATCTGGCAGCTCATTTCATACACGATTTTTTTTTCTTTCGAATGGACAATAACTTAATCCTTTAGTTTCATAGAAGGTAATGAATAATAATGATGGAAGAACAATACCTTTGCCTTCCATTTATCCTTCAGGAAGAATCACACGTTATGCATGACTTTGTTCACAGTATTGATGTAACACTCAAATGATTTTTAACATCAACTAAAATTGAAAGCAATTGAAAGCTATCCACTGAAAAGGTTTTACTGACTATCCCATTTGCTGTTGTGACATTTGAAACTTTTGCAATGAGGGAAATGCTGGTTGTGTGTAAAAATAATGAAATAAAGTTACTAATCTCCCTGCATTTAATTGGTAAATGTGGGAATTGCACTGTGGCAGCTTTCTCACAACTGCTTGTGATACTGGATAGTAGCTTTATGGGCATTATGAAAAAAAAACTTCAGAACACTTATTCTGTTCTGAAGGGCTCCTGTACTCATCTCCCATGAAGTTTGAAACCACATAAAAAATTGTCTTGGACAAAGACTTAGGGAAGGAACGGACCCTATGTGTAAAATTAAAGATGAATTACTTGTCGACCATTCATACACTTTTAACATTACAAGCACAGAAAAAAGATGCTGGATTAGAACTAGGACTCAGAAAGCAATTGCAATCAATAATAAGAGTTAACACATAAAACCCACAGGAAAGAGCCAGATATTGGAAAGATAATTGACATACCTGCCCTGTAAATATTTTACTTTATTTTTATGTTCATGTCTGTATTATGAATATATTAGGTTAATTAAAATTAGGGATCCATAATGGGTTCCATTGCACTTATTTTGATTTTAATTATTTCTTATTTTTAGCATTAAACATTGACAAAATATAACCAAATTACTATTGATGATTCTTTTCAATTGTATCACATGTTATGTTTCTGCTGTAGAATCCAGGCTTAACATGACTTTTTTTCAATATGAGCATAACGCAGAAGAATGATTTATTTGCGGTTGGAAAAAGCATAAATAAGCTATCTGAAATACTTTAACAAAAACAGAAACTTAGCCAGTCTGGCAGCATCTGTGGAAAGAAAGGAGAATTAACATTTCAAATCCAGTGATTCTTCATCAGAGCCAATAATAGTTAGGAAAAACTACTACTTATACTGAAGTCAAAGTAGGAGGGTTGGGGAAAAGGGGAGGGGTGAGTAAATGGGTGGCAACAGAACCCAGAGAGAGATGTGAAAGGAGTAGGCAAACAGAGAGATGATGGACACCAGGCCAGAACAGAAGAAAAGCTGAAAAAGAGATAATAAGAGTAAGGATGAGAAAATGGGTATGTTTCAAAGCTCTGTCTCTCTCTCTCTCTCTCACTCGCTCACTCGCTCCGCCCCCCCCTCCCCTCACCTTCCCCCATTTTGCTCTCGATCTCTCTGGCCTCTGTCTCCACCTATCTGCTCACCCCCATCCCAACACACCCCATCACCACCACCACCAACAACAACTTTGGCTTCAGCAATATTACCAGTTTTTCCTAGCTGCTGTCAGTCCTGATGAACGGTCACTGGGCTCAAAATGTCAACTGTGCTTTCTTGCCACAGATGCTGCCAGACTTGATAAGTTTTTCCAACAATTTCTGCTTTGTTTCCGATATCTAGCATCAGTATTCTTTGTTTTATAAAATAATTAAATATGTTCCAAGATATTACTACAAGACTAAACTATTAAGAATAAAAGTCAGTAAGTTAAAAATTAAGGAAGGGTAATTTGTATAAATCTAAAAGTTAAATTTGATAGTTTTAAATCAATAATTAATGTGTCTGTAAAACATCTTACTTGTTATTGGACCAAACCAAACTCCCTTCAAATACATCAAGGAGATAACCTACACCCTAACTTTTATTTTATTTAAAGGCAGTTATAAGGTGCTGTGTTCCAGATGTAATTTGATTGGTCAAACTACTTGGCTTTAAGCAAAATACACTTTATTCTTGGACCCAGTTAAAATACAAATGAAAGGAAGAAGAATTGGTGTAACTTTAACTCCATTGGAAAACGTAACAGGATAATAGATTACTTAAGTACTAAACAGCAACTTTTCCAACATTGTAACAACCCATTGGCAATGGTAAATTCAGTAAAATAGATTGTCCTACTTACAATATTTCTCTGGTCCAGGAGAAGAGAACATAAAGAGAAAATTCGGGCAGAGCAAAGGAACTCCAGTTTTTTGCCATGGTCAAGAAAAATGTATAACAGCTTCCACAACCAACCAACTTCAAAACCCCAGCAACTGAAAGCTGGTTCTGTGGGAGCTTGACTCCACACATTCATGCTGCTTCTATTGTTTTTAAAAACAAAACACCCAAGGCTTTAAGATGTTCATTAGCTTGAAAGAGACAGTTCGGCATCTCTGGTTCAAAACCTCTTTCTTCAAAAAAGAAACCTGAACAAAATTACTACTGGTGTGCTTGCTAGCTCTGGACCTGCTACTTTTTTAATATCCTGGGATGCAACTGATCAGGTCCAGGGGCTAATTAGTCCTTAACCCAATGAGTTTCTCTAGTACTTGTTTCTCTAGTGTCAACCTCTTGGTTTATTTAATATGTTTGGAATGCCATTAGTCTACTCCAATATCAGGGCTATGTTCACGTTGGTCTATCTCTCTCTTTATACATAGTTACAGAAGCTCTTACTATATTTTTGTGTTACTTGCTATTTTACTCTCAAAGTTTTTTGGATCAATTTTGACAAATGAAAGGAGGCCAAATTTCAAATGATCCCAACAATTTGCACTATAGGAGAAAAGGGCTCCTGATAGTTTGCTAAGTTGGCTCTGATTGGCTCAACCATTGCCATAAACAAAACCACAGGGAACTCCCAAACTCCTGGTTAATACAAAAATGTGCAAACTTTTGAATATATTCATTTTTGTTTTCAGAGAATACGTCTCTGCAAACTTCTATTAATTGCTTGTCACAAGTATAAATGAGCTATGTACAAGCTGAACTGATAATATTAAATTGTTTGTTAGTATAGATAGTTGTGCATTTGGATCATTCGGCACATGCTTCACAATTGCATTCTAAAGTCTAAAAATAGGCACTTGTTTTGTATTTTGAAATCATGCTGGTTGAGTATAGTATCATGAACTCCACGTATCATGAACAGCCAAAGGAATATGCAATGTTAATTGATCAATCAATCATTGCAATGTAGGGTCTAATTAAACAATACAGAATTAATACCCACTTAAGAATTTTATCCCACCACCACTCACGTTCACCATGCTGGTTGTTTGAAGAGTGAACCCTCTGTAGGTTGCTTGTAGACTTTGAGGGAAATTCAGTCTTCAAAACCGTTCAGCACCTGATTGGTAGGTTTGACATCATGAAAAGTGGGCACACTGAGAATGACCTCCTTCCCTTGCTGTGGGTCCCTGTCTTGTGGTACCATGCCAGAATCTCCATCTTGCTGTCACTCAACTGTAGCCTCTGTCCATTGATGATCCCCTGTCTCCAGTAGAAGTTGTACCAGCGTCGAACATACCCATGGTGACACTGCTGAATAATGGATAGCTGCTGGCCTTCTGAAAGTTCAGCAGCTCTCTTTTGGGAGGGCTGTGGGGAGGAGAGGTAGTGTAGTTAATGGGATTTATTACCCCATGGACCTTGATCTCAGAAAGGGACTGACACTTAATTGTTATATTTCCCTGAATGGAGATATGTTGCGATTCTTGCCAGGAATCCAGCCAGGTTAGCACCCATAGGCTTGTTGTATCCATTAAATACAGCCTTATTTTGTATCCTGTCTCCAAGTTATTGTCTTACTTGGTTTGCAGAGTACAATATTGTACAGAATTGTCTAACTGAGTTTTTTTTCAAAGATTTATAAAGGCTTATTACAGTTATTACTTTCTGAACCATACATTCTAAGACTTGTACAAGCTACAGATTAATTAGATACTTCTATCCTCGTTGTGTCATGTCAAAAATCTGATTCTGATCAAATGTTGATACCTTGCACAAGAATTACTAAAAGCCGTGCTTGTAAATTACATGTGAGACCATAATCCACATTGAGCTCTCAATCTTAAATGTTTTGTAAATTTTTACTTCTATTTTGTTATTCACAAAACCATAGATCTTAAGCAGTTACAATTTCATACCAAAACGAAAAAAAGTTTTTTTTTTCATGGGATACTGAGAAATAGTTTACACTATGAAGAAAGTCTAGAGTAAATTTTCTGCTTGTGTGCCCTGTCCGTAACCTCACTTGCACTTAACGGGAAATTGAATGCATGCAGTTCATAATTTCCCATTCATTAACATTAATAGATTTTTAAAAGAAGTCATTGACTGTGCCAACAAAATTCTGTGATATTTCCTGCCAGCAGCAAGCAAGGAGAAATGTACTTCAAAATGTGTTCAAAGTTGCAGAGAAGTTTCAGTATGCAGTTTGGATGGTCAGGCAATGCAAAATCCTATTCCAATGAAAATTGTGGAAAAACAAGCCAATATAGTAAATTTCCAATGTATATTTCAAGAAATTTGTGTTTATTAACTATGATCTGAATCTTCTCACCTTAATCCTGTCAGTACAGTGGATCAGTTTTCAGGAGTCTGGAACATGCCCAACGGTGCTCGTTATCAGTTCAAAATAAATGTCATCCTGTCTGAGACTCCCCAACCAATTGGGAAGCAGTGGTGAGCAGGACAATTCTATCAAGGAAGCATTCAAACTAGGAGGATTGTGATGTGGATCAGAAAAGCTCAGCTGGGACTTTTCAGGCTGTAGCAGACACAGGGATGGAGAGGAAACCTGGAAGCCAGACACCTGGTCACTCACAATTCTGAGGTTCTGCCATATTGGAGAGGCTACAGTGAGTTGAGTGCTCCAAAGGGCAGTAGGCAGAGGACTACATCGCTATCAAATAATTGTAGATATAAGTGGCTGAGGAAGTAAGTAGCAAGAAGTTGAGAAAGATGAGAGTTTAACACTTGGAGGTGCCAAGCCCCACTTCCTCTGCATTCTTCTAACCAACCTGTCTGGGAAAAACCCATCACTAATTCCTCCCTCTGCAGGCACTTCATGAAGTGCGAAAGGTTATGTGTTGATGGGAATGTGAAATTTAAAACACAGATCAACCATGATCGTACTGAATAGTGCAGCAGGCTGAAGGGACCGAATGGTCTACTTCAGCTCAGATTACATTTTCACACAGCCTCAGGCCATTGTCGCCTTACATCTACGCTTCAAACCCATTTTTCAGAAAGGCGTTCTTCTTTCTCACAGAAGCCATTACAAACACTACACTCTCTGTGTTTTAACTTGTTGCAGCAGAAGAGAACACATCATCAGAGAAAGGCAGATAGGACCTTAGGAATGTTTGCCCTGCTGTGACAGGAGCCTTGTCAGCTACGCCCAGAGTTTTCATGTGCTCTGCTGGGAAGGAGCAGATATCAGCAATCTCGTTAGTGTCTAATCCTTTTGAGACACTGCATGGTGCTCCAAATTGTTTGTCTGTAGTCCCAGTGTTGAAATTCTTGCATCACTCAAGCTGGATCTCAGTGCCTATTCCTTCTGCCCTTTGGGGACTATCTGACTACGGACATAAATGAGATTCCTCCCAAATGTTTGACAGTTGCTGTGAGGCAATCTCTGAGAGAAGTATTTTGAGCAGTACCCTCTCAATGACCAAGACTGGAGCTCTTTGTGATCAAAGCCTTCCACAGCTTGCATTTCAATGAAGAATCTCTTTGCACTGTGCCCTCAACTTGGTGGCATTGTTGAGTAGCTGTTTAGTCAGGAAATAGGTTCCAGAGTTGATAGATTGAAGATTTAAGGCAAAATCTGTATATAATTGTTTTCTTAAAGTTCTTAATGTCTGAATTACTTACCTAACAAATCCAAAGAGTATCTGTTTACCTCCCTAGAGAATGCAGAATCCTGACCTGATGTATGCTCCTGGGACATTGACCACACTTTGCTCCCAAACCTGCTCCAACATTCTGGGAAAATGATTCACTCTTATTAATACTTACATTGCTTCATGATATTAATAGATGAGAAATCTCATCATCTATGGCAGGCATGTCAATAAAACAGATAGGTACCTTTACCGTCGTTGACTTTTGAGTGATAAAATTGTGAATCAGAGTTTTAACAAATTGCCAATGGGCTGAGAAGTGGCAGATGGAGTTTAATTCAGATAAATGCGAGATGCTGCATTTTGGGAAAGCAAATCTTAGTAGGACTTATACACTTAATAGTAAGGTCCTCGGGAGTGTTGCTGAACAAAGAGACTTTGGAGTGCAGATTCATAGCTCCTTGAAAGTGAAGTCGCAGATCGATGGGATAGTGAAGAAGGCATTTGGTATGCTTTCCTTTATTGGTCAGAGTATTGAGTACAGGAGTTGGGA
Source organism: Chiloscyllium plagiosum (assembly GCF_037043375.1). NCBI lineage: Eukaryota > Metazoa > Chordata > Chondrichthyes > Orectolobiformes > Hemiscylliidae > Chiloscyllium > Chiloscyllium plagiosum. Next base: position 49,698,865 of record NW_028270154.1, on the reverse strand, counting down.
GGTCATGTTGCGGCTGTACAGGACATTGGTTAGGTCACTGTTGGAATAATGCGAGCAATTCTGGTCTCCTTCCTATTGGAAAGATGTTGTGAAACTTGAAAGGGTTCAGAAAAGATTTACAAGGATGTTGCCAGGGTTAGAGGATTTGAGCTAAAGGGAGAGGCTGAACAGGCTGGGGCTGTTTTCCCTGGAGCGTCGGAGGCTGAGGAGTGACCTTATGGAGTTTTATAAAATTATGAGGGGCATGGATAGGATAAATAGGCAAAGTCTTTTCCCTTGGTTGGGGGAGTGCAGAACTGGAGGACATAGGTTTAGGGTGAGAGGGGAAAGATGTGAAAGGGACATAAGGTGCAACTTTTTCACGCAGAGGGTGGTACGTGTATGGAATGAGCTGCCAGAGGAAGTGGTGGAGGCTGGTGCAGTTGCAACATTTAAAAGGCATTTGGATGGGTATATGAATCGGAAGGGTTTGGAGGGATATGGGCCAGGTCCTGGCAGAGTTCAAGTGGATTGGGTTGGCATGACTGGTTGGCATGGATGGGTTGGACCGAAGGGTCTGTTTCCATGCTGTACATCTCTATGACTCTATAATAGATGACATGAAGTTGAGGCAAATGTACATGAAATTGATGTGATGGACATAGTTGGATAGTATTTAATGCCCTCACCAGGAGTAGGAAGGGAATTGGAGTAGTGCCATTGATAGATGAAGCAGGAAGGATCAGAGTGACTATTCTACTACTTTCTTAACTCTCCTGAATTAAGTTTGGACTTCCCAACAAGTACAGATCATTTAAGCGTCTCATTATCAGAAATGGGGTGGGTAAGCATTGCAATACAAGATTAATATTTGGTGTTTAACAAGCTCCATAATGTGCTATTTAGTAATTCCAAACTGATGAATGGTAGTCTGGTTCCACATCCGTATCTATAATTTGGGGGTCTGTTATCATTGATATTGTATTGCCATCCTAGCATCACTGCACCCTGAGCTATGGTCATAATATCCAGCCACGTGAGATTAGCAAACTCATCATATGTACCAAGGTTTAGGCTGTGACTACTACTTTGAATATGTAAATTCAAATAGTGAGAAGCTTCGGAAGGATAGGAGGATGGTGAATTCAAAGGAAGTGGGGACAAAGATTTAAATAACTAAAATGAAGAGCTGTGCATTACTGGGAAGAGCAGTTGATTTGAGGGTTAGTCTAGATGAGTATTTTGATCACAATTGTTACAACTAATGGGATTTTTATTCTATTGCTTCCTCTGTTATTACTTTTTATACTCAAGTATGAAGTTTGCTGCCCCAAAAACCAGACAACATGATGTTTATCAACTACTTTACAGTGATCATTACATGTGTGATGATGGCAAACATTCACATACATGGATCATTAGGTTTGTTCCGGTTATTAACCATCCTAAATGCATGCTGCCATCTAATGTTCCATTTGTTTAAATTACTAAATGCAATTGTGTAAAAGCACACGATTGTTATCAAGAACCCATCCAAAGACGAGAGGATCTAATTGCATGAACTTAAATGCACAAAACTTGGAATTGTCAAGAAGTTATCATCTTCACTTTTCATCCCCATGGTGTCCAGTAGGAGGACAGCTAGGAACCAAAATTTGAAGTGTCACTGACCGGAATGGAGATTAAACCCTGTGCTGTTGGCACCAATTCAATCCACACTAGACAACTTGCATCTCATGTATAAGTTGCTAGGGCAAATATACTTTCACATGCGTACTATAGTCTAAAGCTATAGATACTAATGATTGAGTCCAATTTTCTTGCCATTACATGGCTGACCAAGAAACTTTCCCTTTCTTACTACTGCTACTGGTTTTTGCTGGAAGGATTTCAGATTTGGCCAGAAATCTTCCTTGGCCACCAAATCCTGGAGAGGAACTGGAATTGAGAACCTCTGGCTCAGAGGCAGTGACCACAAGACCACTTTTTCAAGAGTGTCTGGAAATAAACTAATCATTGATCTTCAGCAACATTCAGGTTATATTAATTTGTAACAATGTATGAAATCTCCATATAAGGTTATTACTCTAAACTGCTACCAAATAAATTCTGTGTGGGAATTTTTTAAACTTAATAATAGCAGAAGATTAGCCTTTAATATTGAGCATCTGTTTTGTTAGGGAAATCAAAATCAAACAGTCAGAGTAATTAAATGTGCTCGGCTGAAGACAAGTTAGAGAGAGATTATTGAGCAATTGTTATTAGTTTATGATATTTGCATGGTATGTATAATGGGTATCAATACAGTAGAAAACATTATCCCGAAGTGAGAAAGCATAAATTCTTTCACTAAGCAAAAGTGCTTCCTATTTTAAAATATACTTCATTGTAATAAGAAAAAAATGCTACTTTGTTGTTAAATCTTTGGTTTAGTGGCCATTGAAATTACTTGTAGGTTGAGACATTGAGTTTATTAGATTAGATTACTTACAGTGTGGAAACAGGCCCTTTCGCCGAACAAGTCCACACCGACCCTCTGAAGAGCAACTCACCCAGACCCATTCCCTTACATTTACCCCTTCACCTAACATTATGGGCAATCTAGCATGGCCAATTCACCTAACCTGCACACCTTTGGACTGTGGGAGGAAACCCACGCAAACACGGGGAGAATGTGCAAACTCCACACAGATAGTTGCCCAAGGTGGGAATTGGACCTGGGTCTCTGGCGCTGTGAGGTAGCAGTGCTTTTTTTTTAAACAAGATTAGATTCTCTACAGTGTGAAAACAGGCCTTCTGGCCCCAACAAGTCCACATCGCCTCTCCAAAGAGAAAACCACCCAATCCCATTCCCCTACCCTGACTAACGCACCTAACATTGTGGGCAATTTAGCATGGCCAATTCACCTTTAGTTTGGATGTAGATCTGAATGTCTATCTTTCTTTCTGCAAGAGAAAACAGATTCATAGCAGCAGGAACATTCAATAAACTGAAATATATATTGCCTGTATGGATTGTCAACTATTATGATGTGATCCCTGCAGAACTGAATGCATTATAACATGTTGAACTCAAATTATTTTTATTCCCTCAAGGACGTGAGGCAGGCAGACTTTCAATTTATGGAGCCAAACCATTGTGCCACATCTTTAGCAGGACCTTGTGCTTTTAAAATCCCTTATCTGATCCGACAGAAGATTTGTAGCAGTCTGGATATTCCAAATTCAAGAGGAAGTGACTGGAGAATGCTGGCATATAAATTGAAATTAGATCGGTGAGTCCCAAAAGATTGAAACAATCATTTGAAATCACAGGATTGTTACAACACAGAAGTCAACTTTTGTATCTATAACTGAACTCTGAACAAAAAATTCACCTAATGCCATTCCCATATTTTCTCTCGGCAACTCTCTACACCCTTTTCAGATAACAACCAGCTCCCTTCTGAATACCTTGGTAGAATTTACCTCAACCATAATCTCAATCAATGCATTTCAAATTCTGACCACTCATTGCATGAAAAGCTTTTTCTTATATCACTATTGCTATCTGACTCTTGATTCTTTCACCAATGAAACCACTTTTTCTCGGTCTACCCTGTCCAGCTGTTTTAATATTTTGAATACCTTTATCAAATCTCCTTTTCTCCTCTGAAAGCATCCCAGCTTCTCTAACATAACTTGTGTTTCATATTATAAGTCCATAAGGTGCAGGAGCAGAAATCGATCATTCAGCTGATTGAGTCTGCTTTGCCATTCAATGAGAAACTCTTCATCAGGAACGTTGACTTACCAGCTCCTCGGATGCTGTCTGTCTGACCTGTTGTGCTTTTCCAGCTTCACATCTATTGACTTTGACTTCCAGCATTCTGCATTCCTTACTATCTCCAAGAATCTTGTGTATTTCAGTAAGGGTGTTTCTTATTTATCTATATTTCAATGTGTACGGTCCAACCTACTTAGCCTGTGTTCATTAGACAGTCCATCCGTACTTGGTATTAGCCTTGTGAACCTTCTGTGGCTTATGTCCAATGCCAATATATCTTTCAATAGTTAAGAACCCTAAAATTGTTCACAGTTTTCCAGATGTGGCCTTACTCATACCTTATATAGTTTTAGCAAAACCTTCCTACTTTTATATTCTATTCTCTTTGGGATAAAGGCCAATATTATATTTGCCTTCCCTATTGTCTGGTGAAGATGGATTCTAGCTTTTTGTGATTAATGGATGAGAACTCCCAAATTCCTCTTCTCTGTAGCTTTCTGCAATGTTTCTCCACTTAAGTAATATTGAGGTCTTCTATTCTTCTTACCAAGGTGTATAAGCTCATATTTTCCAACATTATGTTCCATCTGCCAAGTTTTTGACCACTTACTTAATTTGTGTATATCCCACTGCAGATTTTTTGAATCATCCTAATCACTTGTCTTCCCATAGATTTTTATATCATCTGCAAGTTTAGCTATAATGCATTCATTTTCACATTCCAAGCATTAATATATGTTGAAAATAATTGTGGCCCTTGCACTGTTTCCTGTGACACTCAACCAGTTACAGATTGCCATCCTGAAAATGCTCCCTTATCCAAAATCAATTAGTTAGCCAATCCTCTATCCTTGCTAATATATTATCTCCAGCACAATGGGCTCTTACCTTATAAACAGACTAATATGTAGTGTGTTTTCAAACACCTTTTTAAAATCCAAATATATTACATCCACTGCTTTCCCACTTTCTATCCTGCTTGTTGCCTTCTCAAAGAATCCTAATAAACTTGTCCGGCAAAATTTCCCCTTCATGAAGTCATGATGACTCTGCTTGGTCATATTTCTACAGACTCTGTTATTACATTGTTTATAAAAGAATGTAGCATTTTCCCAATAACAGATCTTAGGTTTTTTTGTCTCCTTGCCTTTCAAATAAAGTTGTTACATTGGCAGTTTTTAATGATTTATTGGTCTTTAGCTCCATTAGTTTCCCTAACACTCTTTCACTAATGCCATTTATTATATGTATGTACTCTCCTCCTATTCACCCTTGATTATTTAGTAATTTTGGAATGATATTCTACTGTGAAGACTGATGCAAAGATATTTTTTGTTTCCCCATTATTATTTCCCAAGCCTCATTCTCTAAGGGACCTATGTTCACTTTGGCTTCTCTTTTCTTTTCTATGTATTTAAATAAGCTCTTGCTTCTGTCTTGATTTTATTTGCAAGTTTACCCTTAAGCTAATTTTATCCCTGTTATTTTTTGTTCATCTTTTGTTAGTTTCTTAAAGCTTTCCCATTCTTTGTCTTGCAATGTGGGGAAGATTAGTGGTGTGCTTTTTCTTTCCATTTTTCTGTTATCTTTAACTTCCTTGGTAAGCCTTCCTTGAATTCTTTTTCTTCACCAGAATATAACATTGTTGTGAGTGATCTGTTATTTCCTTTAATGTCGGCCATATGTCCTTAACTGTCTTTGCTGCTAAACTCCTTTCACAGTTCATTCCAGCCAGCTCTGTATATGATCTTTTGTAATTACCTTAATTTAAGCTTAACGTAGTTATTTCCATTCATTCCTGAAGAAGGGCTTATGCCTGAAACATCGATTCTCCTGCTCCTTGGATGCTGCCTGGCCTGCTGTGTTTTTTCAGCATCACATTTTTCAACAATAGTTATTTCCAACCCAAACTTCTCCCATTCAAACTGAGTGTTAAATCCTACGAGGTTATAGGCATTCTTTCTTTGGGCATCATTTAGATTAGATTACATTAGATTCCTACAGTGTGGAATCTACAGTACAGGCCCTTCAACCCAACCAGTCTACATTGACCCTCTGAAGAGTAACCCACCCAGACCATTTCCCTCTGAATAAAACACTTAACACTATGGGCAATTTAGCATGACCAATTCACCTGACCTGCACGTCTTTGGACTCTCATATCATTTTATAAACCTGTCTCTTTATACATTATCAGATCCAAAATAACCTGAGCCTTATTTGGATTGATCACATATTGTTTTAGGAAATGGTCTAGAATATACTTTGTGAGTAATTCCTCAGAGTTTCCTCTGCCAATCTGACTTTCCCAATCTACATGAGTATTAGAGTCACCCACTATGTTTGTTACATACCTTATTATCTGTTGCTTTATTATTTAGCCCACCATATAGCTACTGTTATCCACTATTAAGATATATTTTCCCCCATTCATAAACTCTTCATGAGTTTTTTTGAAGAATTTGCATAAGTTCTAGTTACAAGGGAAGGTAGGTTACCTGAGTTTTAGTCAGTGTCATCTCAGCTTCTAAGACAAAGTGCATCAAAGCAAGCCAGTGAAAGATGTGTATATGTATCAAATAATTTTGTGAAGTTCGTTATAGAGAAATGTCAATGGAGATCATACCTATATGATTGTCTTTTTGAACTGTCAAGTGCTAAAAACATGAAAGATAATCTGTATTCACACCATTCTGAAGGTAAATGTTGCAGTCTAAGAACATTAAAACTAATGTAATAGCTTTGAAACATTTTCATTTTTGTATCTTAACAGGTATCTCACTTACTTTGCATCTAAAGCTAGTCCAACCTCTGTGATTCTTGATTTATGGGAAGCTCAGCACTTTCATAATGGCAACCTGAACCATCTTGCCATGATCATGGCAGAAATGGGAAAGCAAGAACCAATGATATTTGTTGTATCAGAGGCAGAATGCTGAGTTGATTGGAATATGTCACTGACATGTTTTGAAAATTCATTTTATGAGAACACTCATTCAGAATTCACTGAAATCTTGCTTAAGCAGTAATTATTTCATCCTAACCAAGATTAATATATTTTCATTGAATTAAGGCTTCTATGTAGATTTGCTAATTTTGTGAGCAAATATTTATGAATGAATTTGATTTTGTATTGTTAAGTATGTTCATTAATTCAAAAAGCTTCAAAGTATTTCTATTTGACCCTTTAAGGCTCATATGATAAACAAACCACATGAAGAGGCACAGAGCAAGATGATAAGTGCGAGAGCTAATCCTTTCCCTGTTGTTAAATTAACAAATTCCAGTTACAGTAAAGCATTACAGCCCCACGCATTGCTCAACTAGAGAATGGAAGCATCAGCAAGGATGCCCACTCTTGTTTAATTAATTACAATGGCCAAACGTTTTTGTGTGGAAGGTAGATAAAGACAAGATTTACTAAGATAGTATAACACTATAGTCAAATATTCCACAAATGAGGGTTAGCATTTTGGTGAGCTGATGGATGACATCTATTCAAGCTCAAGACATTAATTTACAGAGAAATATTAAAATGTGTTGGAGGGTATCTTCAGCATCATTATTTGGCTGAAAGGGTCTGGCAGATAGTAAGCCAATTGTTGAACTCACCTAAGTTTTGAGAATTATATTCAACCTCTTCACTAAGACAGTCTACTTTCATCTTTTAGACATCACCCAATTCACCTTTGTTTCAGCTGACCTGTTGAAAAAGCTACCATTCATGCTCTATTTCCTCTAGACTGGGCTACTTTAACGCACTGTTTGTTGATCCCCCATGTTTTACCTTCTACAGACATGAGATCATCTAAAAGTCTCTGTGTCACTGCTTACTGTCCTTGGATCACCATTATGCTCACTGACCTATATTGGCTCCCGGCTTAGCAGCATACTGGTTTTAACATTCTCATCCTAGTTTTCAAATCCCTCCCATTTTTCTGTCTCTATCTCCTCCAGTCCTACAATCTTGAGTTACAGTGCTCCTCTAATTCTGGCCTCTTGTGCATTGCTATTGATGACCCAGCCTTCAGTTGCCTTGCCATCAAGATCTGGCATACCCTCCCTACATCTCTCAAAATCTGTATTACACTTCTCTATTTGATGATGCTCTTTAAAATCTATCCCATTGCCTAAGCCTTTGGTCATTTGATCTGATATCTCCTTATCTGGCTGAGTGTCTTACTTTGTTTTATAATCCTTCTGTGAAGTGTCTTGGGATGTTAAAGACACAACATGAATATAGGTCGTTGTTGCTGTTGTTCAATATTACATAAGCAATCCACTCTTTCAGCTAATGATTTGGACGGTGAAGTTGAAACTGACCTCTAGAATTACAGCCAATCGCAAGGTTAATAATCCATTCTGTGAAAAGAAAGTTGTTGTTCATTTCTTTTGCCAAATGTACATTAAAACAAAGATATGCCATGCTATTGATAATTATCTCAGTTTTTTTTTGTTGACCACCTCAGCAAAATTTATATGGCATTTCAATTTAAGCTGATTTTCCTGAGACCAGGTAGTAGCAAAACTGCACATGCATTCAGGACAGTCAATTTTCAGTGTATGAAATCAAGGAAATGCTAAGTGAACTATGTCTATAGCTTTAGGATATATTGCCTCAGTATTGTACATCAATTTCAGAAAACCTCCACTAAAGTCCCTTGTTACTTAAATGGAAAAGCACAGAGCGCATGAATGTCCTGAAACAAAGCTGGAGAAACTCTGTGGAAACTCTATCTGTGGAAAGAGAAACAAGTTAACGTTTTGAGTTTATATGACTCTTCGTAAGTTTATTTCTGAAGAAGAGTCATGTCCAAGTTGAAATATTAACTCTGTTTCTCTCTGGACAGATACTGCCAGATCTACTGAGTTTCTCTAGCATTCTGTCTTTGAGATTTCCAGCATATGCAATATTTTGCTTTTGCACAAATATTCTGAATTTATGGCAGTCATAAAGAGTTGTGCAAATTTATATCTAAACATTGTCAGATTTTTAAATAATATTTCTCCTTTATGACAGTTCCAAGGGCATTATTTTCTTGCACCTCACTTAAACCAATCATATATTTTCTATCAAAGACATTCCTGATGAAGGACTTATGCCCGAAACATCGACTCTTTTGCTCCTTGGGTGCTGCCTGACCGGCTTTGCTTTTCCAGCACCACACTTTTTGACTCTGATCTCCAGCATCTGCAGTCCTCACTTTCTCCTATACATTTTCTGTGTCAAATAATGTGTTTGTAGGAATTAAAATGATAGGCATTAAGAATTTTAAATCTTCTATGATTTAATTTTCTTAAAATCTAATGCACATGAATAATGGATTGATGGTTCTAATTATATATAATTCACTTGCATAAAAAATTCAAAAAAAAGAAAATGATGTAGGTCATGATTTATTTGGGCCATAATTTTTATGTTGCTTTCTACCAGTTACTTGTCATGTGAAGGTGGGAAACATTACTGCATTTGGGCAAGTTAGTCTTTTATTTTAGGTAACCATTTAGCTGAGCTGGCTCAACAACTGGCTTGCAATATAGAATGATGACAATGCATGAATTCAATTCCTCTACCAGCTGAGGTCAGCACAAAGATCCCAACCTCTCAGCTTCACATATCACACGAGGTGTGGTGACCCACAGGTCAAACTCACCACCAGTTGCCTATTTCTGAGAGATTAGCCTAATAGTCCTCTGGGTCTATGACGACATTACCTTTTGGTCTTTTTTCTTAAATACAAAACAGCATAATCAAAACTAATGGATTGATATCAACGGAATACAGTACATAATAAGGCCCAAGGAATAATAGATTAGTTTGTTTTTTAAGAATGAGGAATTAGGTCTGCATTCTGGAATTTTAAAATAGAATGAATTGACTTTTTAATTTTGTATCATTTTATTTGGAACTTTGCTTGTGATAGAATGTTGTGCACTGTCTAAGCAGCAATGATAGAATTTGTCACAGTGGTCAAGGTTTGTGCACTGTTTTCAGAGCAGGTTGATAGAAGTGGATTTATTTGACATCTCCTCAGTGAAAAGGAATCTTTTAACATTTCTTTTCCATCTTTGTGACTACATGCAACAACCAGGTAGGGATTAGCAGATTGAGAGTGTATTCCATTCAGCTTCACAGTGATTCTTAGTCCCCAAAATCACAAGAACGAAATACATGCATCAAACAGGATTCAGTCAATCTTAAGTTAATTAATTTATTAAACCATCAAAACTACAGTACACACCCTTTGTGATATGAGTGACAATTGCAGTTATTTATATAGTTGTTTTGTACGAGTGTTAATTGTAAGCCAGAATCTAGAGCTGACTAGTTTCTCTCCTCCTCCTCTTCCTGACTGTAATGATCACCCTACGATGCTTGGTTATAGTGTCCCAGCCATACTATCCTATATGTGGGCTTCAGGCATGAATTTTGTTAATAGTCTGCTGGATTGCCTGTTTTTTTTTCAAGGTACTTTATCCAGGTTTTTAATCTCCTGATTTGTGCAGTACTGCAATGGCAAAAACAATACATTATCACAATCACTGCTGTTTGCAGCAGAAAGCTATGTGATTCCTCCCCCAGTGATGAGTTTGTTGCCTATTCAGTTGTTCATGATCCTTCCATTCTTGACAGAAACTGATTTTGGGTCATTACTACAGTTAACTTGTAGCATTCTCTTGTTGTTAATGTTCTCCAAACTGGTCATGAGTTAGGGCTTTAGTTGGTTCATTTTCATCTGCATTGAGGTTAATCATTCCATATCCTTCAATGCCTCAAAGATCTGTATAATTGTGACAATGTTGATGGCACGGCAGGAGCTACACATCTATTGAGTGCCTTCATCGTTAGCTTTATGCTGCTGTTGACATTCTGACAAATGATCATTATATTCTCAGGCGAAGTTTGTTTAACCCCTAAATAAGAAGATGGATGTAAGTATTAAAGCAGCCTACCAATTGCTCTATTTCCGGAAGTTTTAGACAATTTGCATGGATGCTACAGAGTTTATTTTAATTATTTTCTTCCAGTGAGGAATGAGGAAAGCCGCTGACAATATTAAACATGTTGATTTTTGTTTGACTAAACTGATAGAGACGCCATAATTTTCTTTAAATCAGGAACCTATGATACAACCAGGACTATTCGAAATGTGAAGTCATAGAGATCTTGCCCAGTGTCTGCCTCATCAGTAAAACCTAGAGGGACAAGAGCATTGCTGGCTAGGTCAGCATTTATTGCCCATCCATAATTGCCCAGAGAGCGGTTACGAGTCAATCACATTGTGTGGGGTTTGGAGTCACAGGTAAGGATGGCAGTTCCCTTCCCAAAAGGACATAACTAGATGTCATTTTTTTCCTCAATATTCTGCAATGGATTCTTGGTCATCATTAGCTTCTTCACTCCAGATATTTATTGAATTCAAATTCCACCATCTGCCACAGTGTGATTTGAACCTAAGATTATTGCTGGATTAGCAGTCCAGCAATAATACCACTAGGCCATTGCCACCCCTTGGATGTATTGAAGTAGTATTTAAATGAAGATTCAGCTATTGGATATTTGTTTTATTTAAATCGCTATGGCAATTTTTGGTTTATAACATTTTTCGGTATGTTTTGACAACTGACTCTCAGAAAAGTTATTTATTTGTCATTGGATCCTTCAAAAATTGGAGTAAGGGAAACAGTAGCAGCTGCAGCAATTGAATGTAATGTAATGGGCCAGACTCCTCACATTCACATCTGCTCCCTTTACCTCGATTTGGTTTTCTTTTGTCTTAAGGGGATCTGGCCTACTGTAGAAACATTGTTTTTTCCTGTCCAAATGCATAATTAAAGCCTCTAGTGTTATAACTGAAAACCTGGACTTCTCTTTTCCCTGATGTTCAACCTGTGCAGCTCCGACATTCAGCCAGTGTCAGTAGAGGAGACCTGCAGGCGCCTTCCTTGAACTGAGTGTAGGATCCATTTAAAATGGATCAGGCAGCCTTTAAGAAGAACACACTGGCTGCGCCTTGTTATTGCCACAATACCCTGTTCAGTGCCATGCAGCTGAAGTGCGCACATCAAACAATGTTTTTGTTTTTTTTTTGTTCCTTAGCTCTAGCCAAATCAATTTTGTCTTTTGATTCCTCTGAAGCATTCTCTTTCTCCTTCGCTAATACCACCACCTCTCCTTTCATGTTTTATTCAAATGTGTTATATTAGTCATTACATACACCTTGTCCTGTTTTTCCAAGAGCCAGACTCCCTCATACTCACATCACTGTAATTCTGCATAGCAATCTGCACCTGTAAATCACCAATCGTATTTACTACATTCTGTGAATTTATGTATATGCTGGAACTTGAACCCGGGTTCTCTCTTCTGGTGTAATCTGTCTTTCCTAGTATTTAGTGCACCTTGATATTCCTTACTGATATTCTTTCCTGATTCTCTTGTTCCCTTGCTGATTTTGTTTAGATTCTGGCCATGACCACCAGTGAACCTTGCTCAGACACAATCCATCTGACTTGTACTGGTACCATCTCCTCTTGATCCAGTCCCAGTGTCCCCAGAATCTAAAGCCCTCTCTTTCGCACCATCTTTTCAGCCACTAATTCATCTGGCTTACTTTATTTTTGTGCTCACTTGTTCATGGGAGTTACTTATTTTGAGTTCTTGCTTGTTAACTTTTTCCCTAGCTCCTTAAAATCTGACAGTATTCCTCTCATTCCAATCTATATTATTGATAACAATGTGAACCACAGCGTCAAGCTGATCACTTTCCCAAAGGAAAAAAAATCCTTTAGCCACTCTGGAACATTTTTTACCCTGGCACTATGGAGACAATATACTATGCTGGAGTCACACCTATGTTCACAGAAATGCCTGCCCATTTTGCAAATGAAGAAATCTTCCAAAATTTCAACCACTTGACTGGCTTCATTTCCTAGAATTAGGTTTAGCACTGTCCCTACTCTAGTAGGACTATCTATGTACGAGCACAAAAAATTCTCCTGGATACCTTTTAAAAATTCCACCTTGTTTAATCCTTTCACACTAAGGCGATCACAGTTATTGTTACCAAGTTGAATTCCCAAACAATTATAACCCTGTTTCTCTCACACCTTTCTTTGATTTGCTTACATATCTGTTTCTCTATATCCCTCTGACTGTTGGGAAGCTTGTACTATAATCGCAGAAAGATCATTGACCCTTTTTTCACTCTCACCAAGTGAAAACCATTTTAGAACGTCCTCCCTTATTATGGCAGTCATGGTCTCCTTTATCAATATTGCAATGCCCCATCTCTCTCAGTTATACTGACCATAATAAAGCCAGTGAACCTTTTTTTTAGTCTCATCCTCTTGTTCTTTCATTATGGCCATGAAATATTCTCCTTTTGGAAGTATATAATGAATTCACTTTTGAAAATACAAATAAATCTCTTTCATTACACTTTCAGCGAGCATATTCCAGATACCAGCTTTTTTTTAAAAAAAAATCTCATCTCACTTTGATTCTTTTGCTAATTCTTAATTTTTTTTAATCAAGTTACCAAATCTTTCATCCATGAAAATGTTTATTTTATTCCAAAATGGAAAGAATATGGGAAGCTGATTAGTATTTCAAATGCTTCATTAGTTTAGTTATCTTGAACATGGAAAGGCAGTCCAGTTTGATGGAGCCTCATTTTTAAATGTCCTTTGGTTGCTTTAGATAAGGTTATGTTCAAGGACTGAATGGACATTGCATGTTTGTAAAATCAATTGCAATCCAACACCTACACTACTGGTCAATCACTGGAAAGATTGAATCAGCCTTTAGATAACTGTGCATTAAATCAAATTTAATACTTCAAAATCACAACAGAAATTGTTTGATAAAATGTAGTAAAACAACCAACAACAGATGGCAATGATTAACTCTGCATTGATCATATTAACAATCACTACATATTTAGAATGCACAAGAACTGCTCTGTAATAACTATTATAAACTGCAGGCTCAAGAATAGCAGTAAATTACCATTTCTTATTCCTTCCCCTTTAACATATCTCCCCTCATTTTCCGCAACATTGCTAAGCAGTATAGCCACTACTACTTTATATTGAGAAAGTAATTCAGCTTATAGGTGGATTTACAAATTGTAAATTTTTTGCGATGGAATCGCTTACATATTAGAAGGCTTTTGCTGGAAGGTCTTGGGAATACATGTTTTGTAGTGTTATTGTAGTAAATTTTACAACTGTGAGGATTATGTAAGATGTGTGTAATTATTTTCTACGTAGTCCTTTGCTGCTTGCTGTCATTTGCTGTATATGATGTAAAAATGCTACCGACAAAAGCATTTCATGTAAATTATCATTGCAACATCACCTTTAAATAGAATCCTTTGTATTAAAAATGTTTGTGAGACAAATACTTACATTGTTTCAACAGTGCCATTTTATACTTACTTTGTATCAAGTGTATATCCTTTTTAATTAACCCTTTGAAGATAACATTACAGCACCAAAACAATAATACAATCCACTTTATTTTAAGGCTACAGGGTACGAAATGTTCTATCCAACCTTTATAGATTTTAAGTGAAGCATTGAAAATGTCTCCAGTATTCAAAGAGTTAATTAACATTTACATTGTTTGATCATATTCCATAGTAATGAGTACTCTGTTTTCAGTTTAATTCATGTCTTCAAATGTTGACTGTATGGACTGGGTACTCCAATTAGTATCCATTCTCCATTTAGCAGCAAGATCAGCCTGCTTTAAATTAGTTTCTGTGTTTGTGTACTTCCCTGATGTATAGAAAATTAACAAAAAGCAAAGATTGAGCATTATAGATTGTGACCAATACACCAAAAGCAGTTTGGGGCTAATTAGGCAAGTTTCTGTTTAAGTGTTAACCAACAATGCAAATTTTGGTTGCAAAAAGTACAATTGCATTTTTCTTCAACAAACATAAGAAATAGACAATATAGTTTACTTAGGACTTATATTTTTCCTGTTTTGGCTTATAGTTCTGTATCTTTGTGCTGAGAAATCTTATTGCTGTTTTCCTTATGACTGTTTTTAAACCCAAGTTACTGTTTATAATGCTATATAGTTGAACTTTAAAAAATCCAGTGGTAATATGAAATTTAATGTTTTTCCACATGCATTTTGTTGTCCAGCTGTTGTGAAACTACGTTGCATTTTAGATCACAATGACCAAGTGCAGTACTCTGAATTAAGTTGGAATACAGCAGTATGTAGATGTTCTATTTTGAAAAGTAATTCTGAAGTGCTTTCAAATATATTGGCCTTATGTATATATTCATCCACTACAGTAAATCTATGTATTGTAATTTAACCCAAGTCTCCAGTAAATGAAGTATATATTGTTAAATATGTTGATTTGTTCTTTTCTGCTTTTTGTATACTGATTTAGTATTGGAACAGAAGGCAGGTTATCAGGAATTGAAAGGTAACCTTCTTAACTCACGGAAAATGACTTTTAAATTATTTAATTGGGTAAGCCTATTCTAAAGTATACACTTTTGGACTCACGAGGTTACAAAATGAAAAAGAAACTTTTTTTTATGCATTCATGGATGAGTGCATCACTAGGTAGGCCAGTATTCACAGTAATACACAATATCTTTGTTATTATTGAATATATTTGTAAACAAAAGGGATTAAAAAAGTTACAATATTTGGCTCAAAGTAGTGTATTTCCATATTAGTGACAGCATTTTGTTTGGTGGAGAGGAATTTAAAACATTGGTGTAGTAAATACATTGTTTTCCTATTTTCTGAATAGGTCTGCTAAATACAAACCTAACTTGGCAGCTTTAAATTTTTATTGACTAATTTAAGCCATTCAACAGTACACCTAAAAGGTTTTGTTACTAAGATCAGTGTTTGGAGATATCAAAAAAAAACCCAAATTTCACAGCATTCTATTTACATTAGCATTAAAGATAGGAAAAAAAATTCAATCAGATCATGATATATCAATTTGATTTATTGTCACATGTACCGAGATGCAATGAAAATTATTGTTTTGCATAGTATCAGGCAAATCATACCTTACATAAGTATATTCAGGTAATAGAATAAAATGCAGAATATAGTGTTATAGAAGGTGCAGAGAAAGATCAACTGCAATATATAAGAGGTACATTCGAAAAACTGATTAGTGGGGAAGAAACTGTTCTCAAATCTGTTGGTACATAATTTCAAACTTTGAATCTGCTGCCTGATAGCAGAGGGTAGAAGAGAGTATAACTGCAGTGGAAGGGATCTTTGATTACATTGGCTACTTTCCTGAGGTAGCGGTAAGTACAGACAGAGTCAATGGAAGAAAGGCTGGTTTGTGAGATAGTCTGGGCTACATTCACAACTCTTTGTAATTTCTTATGGGCATGGGCAGAGCAATGCATCTGGATAGGATGCTATCTATGGTGCATCTATAAGAATTGTAAGAGACATTGTAGACATGCTGAATTGCCTTAGCTTTCTGAGGAAGTAGAGGCAACGGTGTGTTTTCTTGACTGTCACGTCAATGTGGATGGACCAAGACAGTTTGGTCATAGGAACTTGAAGCTCTCGACGATTTTCACCTCAGCACCATTGACACAGACTGGGCTGAGTCCTCCATTCTATTTCCTGAAGTCGATGACAAGTTCCTTCATTTTGCTGACGTTGGGGAAGATATTGTTGTCTTTATAATGTGCCAATAAGCTGTCTATGTCTTTTCTGTACTCTCACAATCGTTACAGATCCAACCCATTATGGTGGTGTCAATAGCAAATTTGTAAATGGAGTTAGATCTGAATTTGACCACATAGCCATGAATGTATAAGGAGTACAATAAAGAGCTGAGTATGCAGCCTTTCCAGGTATTGGTGTTGAGGATTATCATGAAGGAGGTGTTGAGGATTATCATGAATGTCACCTATTCTTACTGATTGCAGTCTGTGGATCAGCAAGTTGAGGATCCAGTTGCAGAAAATCTTGGAGTTTGGAGGTGAGTTTTGTTGAATTATAATGTTGAAAGCTAAAGTCGATAAATAGGAATCTGGCGTAGGTGTCCTTGTTATCCAATTGTTCCAGGGAGATGGTGTCTGCTGTGGACTTGCTTATTGCAACAGTAGTGGATATGGCAATCTGGAGTTGACGTGTGCCATTATTAAGCTCTTGAAGCACTTCATAATGATGTCAGAGCTGCCGGGCAGTAGTCATTAAGGCATATTGCCTAATTTTATTTTGGCACCGACAAATTGGAAGATATTCTTAAAAATAACATAGAATAATTAACTTACAACTATTTACAACTCCTTCCGCTAACCTTTTTTTACTTTCCCTTCTATAATACTAGTCCGATAAAACCCCCACTTACGGTTTACTGAAAAATTCAAATTTCAAAAACCAGCCAGTGATCGAATCTTCTCTTTACCTTCCCCTGTAGACTTGCTCTCCAGGTGTGTGTTGATGTTTTTCTCTGTGCAAACTCCTTCTCTAGACAGGTATCTCTCAGAGTTCTGACCAGTAGCCTACATCTGTTGGTCTTTTGACAGTTTTCACCCAACTGTTCAATTTTTCCCGGTCTTATACTGCCAAAGCATCAGATTGTGTCATTGGCTTTTAATATTGTCAATATACTACATTCAAACTTGACTGGAGTTTGGTATTTTTTAGGAGGGGATAATTTAAACTGATCAGCCTAATTAAAATTTGTTTTTGTCTCCAGGCAACCAGCTATCCTAGCTGCTGGACCACATGTTACATTGTATCTTATGCAGAACACTGGGTACTGTCAGGTAGTTCTGCTGGCTTTTAACTTTCTTAAAAGGTACAGTACACCCACAAAGATCAGCCATTATTATCTTGAATGGTGGAGCAGGCTTGGAAGGCTGTGTCCTGCTCATATTTTCTATGTTTATGTTTTCCAATTTCTTGGGTCAAAATCCTGGAACTCCCAGTCGAGGTCTGCCAGTATCTTTTGAATTTTAGCAATTCAAAAAGGCAGCCCATCACCACTTTCTCAGGGAAACTCTGGATGGACAATAGATATTGCCCTTATCAGCAATGCCGACATGAATGAGAGTTCCTGCTTAGGAATGAAAAAAAAACTCATTTTGCAATAACTATGTTCAGTATCCTACAATTGTATTAAACTGCATTTGTAGTTATTTTGCCCACCTAAATATATAGTCCAACCCACTCTGTAATTTGAGCCACATATCGAATACTAGTTGGCATTTGCTTTAATATTATCTTCATATTCAACCAAATGCTCTTAATATCCACAAACTTGGAATGATTTACATTTTGTGCTGAATTTCATGCTTAACATGGAATTACTGGACATGAAATACTAGACTAATGTGAGTGCATGATATGCAGAATCTTTTTCCCCCACAGTAGCTCAATTGGTCATGTACTGAATTGGGCCAGATTTCCCCAATTCAAATTTCAGCAGGAACTACTCAGCTTCCACCTGTCCTGGAAAAGAATGCTGCATTCTAGGGAGAAACAAGGTTAAGCTATTGTTCACCTGCATGCCTAACCCCAACACTGTAGTCTATTTGCCCACTCTGCTACTCAGGTCTTGTATCATTCTAATTGTGACTTTTGTGAAATAACTTCCTACAAAATGTGGGCATACAAGGTGGGCCACTTTGTGTGTGTGTGTGTGTGTGTGTGTGTGTGTGTGTGTGTGTAAAGACTAAAATTGCTGAAATATTTTGTGTTTGATAGAACTTTAAGTCAAAAAGTGTGGCACTGGAAAAGCACAGCAGGACAATTGACATTTCAGGTGTAAGCACCTCAACTTCGACTCTCCTGCTCCTGGGATGCTGCCTGACCTACTGTGTTTTTCCAGCACCACACATTTTAACGCTGATCTTCAAGATCTGCAATCCTCAGGTTTCCTAGTCACTGCACTATTTTTGATGCTTGCACTATAATGCCCTTCACTTTTCTCAGTCAGGCTTTTAAATCTGTGCATCTCCCTCAAGTGAAGAAATTTCATAACTTGTTGCACCCACATTGGCAATAAATGTCCTGAATATGGAGATCATCTTTCCAGCTAGGGAAATGATTTTGGGTGTGGGAGTGCAGTGCGTGAATTCAGTGAGAAATAGGGAATTAGTTTGTGCTGGAGTCAGGCTAATTGGGCCCACTACTCCTGTAAACGGACTGTCACTTAGCACTCTTATGGCTGATTCTTGAGTTGGTTAAATAACAGTTATACTCTAGGGAAAAAAAATTAGGCCCTCCAGTACTTATCCATTCTCAGGTTCATCCATGCCTTTAATTCCCGTCACCTACCATAATAATCACTCATACCCTCTAGGTCAAGCTATGACCCTCCACTCATCTCCAATCCTATGTTCTCCTCCTCTATTCCCTTAGTGTGTGTACCACTCCATTCCCAACTTACCCATTATCCATCAAAGACCTCGGGAATCATTCAAAGATAAAGTTGAGGACTGTAATTCATACTTACCACATCAAGAAAACTCATTGGGTAATGCTCATTCGATACCTTTAAATCTGTTCTAATACTTAATTGCTTATTTTTTAAAAATCTCTATTCATAATCCCACAAAAAATCTCGTTGTTATTTATTATATTATGGGCCCCACTGTGATAATGAAAGGTTGTGGAAGCATTAATACTGCTATAGAAACTGCTGCACTGATTCTTTTCAGCTCAGTCACAGGCTGTCCGTTTTTCAAAATTTAGAATGAAAAGGATTTAAATAATTTGAAAGCTTGATAGTTCCACGTCATATTTTTTACAGTTATTTGTATTTGCATTAAACATTATAGTACAGGAGTTATGATTTTTTGGATAAACTGTGGAGTTGAATTTCTTTACAAATATCTAGGCCTTTTTCTTCATTTTAGTCACTTGACAATTTATTTACAACTGCCGAACAATAACCACGTAATCTGGATGTTTAAACTAGGAACCTTGCCATATTAAATGACATATGGACTTTTCAGGATCATGAATAGGAAACGTTTAGAGAGATGTGGGCCAAATACAGGCAAATGGGACTAGTTTAGTTTGGAAAACTTGATTGAAATGGGCCCTTTAAAATGATGTCTGGTGATTAAAACTGCACACTATATTCTGGAATCCCTGATCTGCACAACTTCAGTACAGCATGAAATCTAGAACCATTTTTAAGTTGCTATATTACAATTTGCTTGTTCATGACTGTTTGAAATGTTTTTACCCCAACTTCTTACCATTCTCTCACTGTTACTGGATCAAAATGTTGCAACCCTCTTCCTAACAGCACTGTAGGTGTATCTTCACCATATGGTTAAAGGTGATTACTCCCCACCACTTTCTCAAAGGCAGTTGTGAATGAACAATTGTGGCCGGCATTGCTACTGACACTAATATTGCAAAAACTTTGTTTTAAACTGCCAAGTATTTAAAAAATAAAGAATAGATTCTAGTATGCAAGATTAGTGAAGTCCATTGCAGCAACCAGTATTAATCCAATTGGCTTTAATTCATGCCAAACAATAACCACATAATCAAATCTGGATGTTTAAACTAGGAACCTTGCCAAATTAGATGACATATGGACTTTTCAGGATCATGAATAGGAAAGGTTTAGAGGGATGTGGGCCAAATACAAGCAAATGGGACTAGTTTAGTTTGGAAAACTTGGTCAGCATAGACAAGTTGGACCGAAGGGACTGTTTCCATGCTTATGACTCTGCCTAAAATGTTGTTTCCTTGCCTTCACTACCTAGATAGCAAAAGAGTTTTGTCTCCCAATGATGTGGATGAGCCGGTGTTGGACTGGGGTGGACAAAGTTAAAAATCACACAACAGCAGGTTATAGTCCAACAGGTTTATTTGGAAGCGTTAGCTTCTGGAGCGCTGCTCCTTCATCAGCTACTTGGTGATTTTTTAACTTTATCTCTCAATGTTTAACACAAATTGAGATTCAACAAAGAAAAGAAAGAAAAAAATCATTAAAAAAAGGAATGAAACAGTCTCACAATCCCTCTAATATTTTAATTGTAAGCATGTGTTCAGAAACTGTGAACACTGTTCAAATAAGAATGCTAAGAATAACAAAGTACAATTTGAATCATAACTTGCTTTAATGTCAAATGATTATGATCCTCTCCTGGCAAAGTACAATTTTTTTTGAAATACGTAATACGTGACTCAGTTATACTTTTCAGCAAAGGAGGATAAATTCAAGTTACAAAACTCACGCAAATAAAGAAAGCATTTTACACCAATACCTAATACATATGGGTTCCATACCTGTGACAAATGGAAATAAGTTTACAAAACAAAAGTGAAATTTGTGATGACCAGGTTCTTTGTTGCAGCACCTTCCATTTGCATCAAAACTTAAACATTTTTAAAAAATTAATAGGTTAAATAATGCCAAAATATTGGCCAAACCTGTTGCAGAGAAATTTCAGAATATAATACTATTTGTTCCTTTAACACATAGCGTCCTTATGTGACTTAACAAGTTTCAGAACTTACTGACAATATGACAATCTCATACTGCTGTCACAAATAATTTGAGAACCCTCTTTACATACATCATTTGTGATTTGCTAACCTTTATCAAAAAAAATCCTTGAATGCAAAAGTTACGAGATTCTATTAAAAGTCTGCTAGAAAATGGTTCCAAGTAGATAAATATTTCTTTGGTTACATGATAACTCTTTGGCAATTGCAGGCTGAATTGTTAAGCCCTGAAGTTATACCTACACAAAACCTTTCACCAACAGTCTCTCTATGTCGATTTTGTTTTACATACAAGGAAGGAAATGAAACCAAGTTACATTTTCCCTGCGGCACTTCCTCTAACTAATCAAATTTACTTTGTTACACACGGTACTTTCAAATATTCTTTGAAGTAGTCCAGAAGAGATCTTCAGTTTCTCCTACAAGAAGAATACAAGCCACAAAGAGCTGGTCACAGTGACGGCATAAAGCATGTTTAATATTCAATACTGATGTCAGTGCATTAAGCAGTTCTTAACCTGACTGAGCAATGTAAGTCAAAAAAAAGTATACAAAACACAAGACCTAATTTAAGCTTCAGCCAGATTAGATGCTATATACTTGTAAATAGTGAACATATTCCATACAAATTCAAATAGTCTTCCTGGCATTTTCTTTTTAAAAAGTCAAAATACAAGACCCTTCTCTACAGTAGTCCAAGTACAATATCATTTAACCTATATAATCAATTGTTGAAATTTGTATCTTGTGTAAAACAGTTTGGCTTACACCAATAATTGAGCGATTTGAATAGTTTTTTCTAGCCACTATTATTGTTGGACAACCAAAAATAGCTGCAGTGCAGTAACAAGCAAAATTCTAAAGTTTATGAATAAAATACTGACTGATTTTGCCATATATACTCCATAAAAATATAAAAATGGTGAGAAAGGTTGCAAAGTACTTAATAAAACGTGTTGATTGAGTGCAAAATAGTAAATCAGTGAAAGGGTGAGAGAATATTCTTATGCTACATGGATGTCCACGATTGCTACCAATACTACAGCTTCCCTTTTGAAAAAAAATGAAATTAGAAGGTTACATGAACAACAGAAAGTCATGCAGCATAATTGTAACCATGTTCAGTATTCAAAAATTGTCTCTCATTTCATACATTTTTATTATCAGAATTAGAACTCTTGTAACTTTAGTTCTCTTTGTGATTTCTTTCAAAGTTTGCGATAGTTGTGGAATTTTTCTGAGCCAGTTTCTGCTGTGCTCTTTGGTGATCATCAGTGTAGGACTAGATAGTTGAGAAGGCATGGCTCTTGCATAAGGGCTTCTCTTTTTTGGAATAAAATGTTTTGCCTTCCAAGTTAATATGACATACCTGAAACATTAAAGAAATTATGTCAAATAGGAATCTTATACTCCCTATTAATAAGGAACATTCTATACATAATTGATACAAAATTAAGTTTTAAATGTTACACTATAGAGTTGATTTTCATGCAAATATAAAGATTTCTATTTTCTCTCTATTTTGGTATCCCAAATGAATATCATGGAAGTTTTAAGTTTTATACGTTTTCCAACCAAAGTAACAATACGCGTCTGTACTAAATGGGAGTAATATAATATTGCAAAATAATTGCTAATCCTTATTTTACTGAAAATAATCAGTTTGTTGAAGCTTTTCACCTTGCCCTTATCAAAATAATCTGCAAGAAATGCCAATGAAAAGTCAAAGCCAAAATTATACTATAAAAGAGTGTTCTGACTGGTTGACAAGTATAGTGGAGGTGTTGCCATGGAGAATTCACAAGTTAGATGACGACTTATAATTAACTGTAAAGCTTTTTCTAAATTTAAATCGAGGCAGGTTAACTGATTTGTTAAAATTTGGTCTGAGAAATGAACCAGAGAATGGCAGTCATTTGCTTTACTGAAATAAAACTAATGCACCACAACTCAAGCATGCTGTGAATTTTTAAAGATCAGTTTTCTTTTTAAAAAAATACAAAAATGTTTCCTAATTGTCTTTTAATGTTGTTGAATTCCAAGCTAGTTTTTCAGAAATAACCTCCAGAAAATGCTAAGATTTGAACAAAGTAAGTTTAATTTAGGCTCCACATAAAATAAATTAAGTTGCATAATATTTCAGACACAGATCTAAATGAAAACTAATGTACAATTTATGATCTTATTACTTGCTCAAGAGACAAAGTGTTGGATAAGGCGACATTATATGGTGTCGTTAGCTCCTATGGCGCTAATTGAAAATGGGATTGAAGTCTACAGCTTTTATAATAGTCATACCAGATGGTGTAAAAAAGATGGAGGGTTTGAGAGTAGTTGAGCAGGGTGAATTGAGTGAGTGCAGGCTGCTTTAGCTCATATTAGTTTCATGCAGCTAGAAGGAGCACCCCTGCGCTTCCAAACTCCAATTCAAAATGTGAATGTAAAAGCTAACTTATATTTCTGATGGCTGCCTCTAGCACTCACTTTAAGGACAACTAGTGTGAAGCAAATCTAATGGGGGTTGGGTGAAGAGCGACCCACCTCACTCCAAATTCAAATGGAATTTCTATTCATTTCAGCCAGCTGCCAAAGCCAAGTAACAGAAGACCCTCAATATCTTGAAAATGGTCTGAAAATCATACAAATTGAACTTGGCCATTATCATTGAATTCCAAATCATTGTTTTACACCAATAAAATGTTTGCAGCAATATTCAGCTTTTACAAATAGGAATTGAATATGTCCTTGAACCAACAAAACGTGAGTTTGAATAATTTGGAAAGATTTATTTAATTCCTACTTCTTAGTGATCAAATTAAATACAATTTGATGGAAATTTTTGTTATGATTAGACTAGAATGTGACTAAATTAGACTAAATTTATTACTTATTTGAATTATTTATGTATTATGACTGAAATAAAGGAGGATTGGTACCAGACAAAATCCAGACAACAATACTTCATTCACATCATATTCACCACCAATGTATCTGATCAAGATCTTTGAACTGAACTAAATGTGCCATTTTCGCCCTTTAAATTTAAGCAAAATAGATAACAGGTGCCTCTGGAATCAAATATACATTTGATTGCTCTCTTCTTCTTAGTTTAGTTTAGAAAATATCTGTAAATTCGTTAATTTATTTCAAAATGGGAAAGAAAGATAATACTCACTGCACATACAAAACAGGTATCATGCCAGCTGTACCCTAGAGCTTCAAGAAATCTATCACCAGCATCGATCTTGAAGTCACAACCATGACATTTAGTACCAAACATTTTCTCATAATCTAATGAGTAGAAAAAATACTTTCAGATTTATTTGTACAGTACACTGCAGAATCTTTAATATTATGGTAACATTTTTATCAAAGTTAATTTGATAAATTATTGCTTTCAGCTAATGTAGTATCTCTAATGGGTGGGGGCACCACACTTTCAGTAGGATGTCAAGCTTAGAGAGTGCAGAAGAAGCTTACTAGATGGGTACCAGGAATGTTAGCACTCAAGAATATGGAGAGGCTACAGAAGCACAGGTTCTCCTCCTGAAATTAGAGATACTTAAGGGATATTTAAAGATTTAACAGGCACATTAAAACAAAGTTTTTGGTACAGTAATTAAGGAGATTTGTATGCACTGACAGGAAAATCAGTGTTTAGAGGACACTAATTACGGTAATTAACAAGAGAACCAGAGCAGACATGAGGAAGAATTGTATTATGCAAATTAGGGTGTATGCTCCCTGGTTGGAGGAAGATTCAATCAATATTGCTTTAGAAATTTCAGCCCCACAAATGGTTCATCTAACCATATCCACTGTATCAGTCCTAATTATAAGACCACCCTGCATTGTAACCAGCAATTAAAAGTGAGAACTTTAGATTTTTCATTCACTGGCAGATTTATCCAAAAGTTTGCCATTTTGAGAGGATACAAAGTATTATAATAGAATGTTTGATTATTATGAGGTCAGACATAGTATCCCATTGTGAAAAACAGGTAGGAAAGCAGAAGAAAACACAAAAAAGCACTATAAATGAAACTTTATAGGAACATTTTATACCCTGTATACTCTCTAAAACAAAGTGTAGTTATTTTTTAAAAAAGCAAAACATTTTAATGCCAACCTTCATAATTGTTTTCAAAATAAGCATTAAAAACTGCTTTCCTGTTTACAGTATCAAAAATCAAGAATGATTGTGAAGAAACAGCTGTTGTCAACATGGACTTTAAGGCATTTGATAATGTAGCTCTTGACAGATCTCATGGGATTCGGGGTGAGCTGGCTAGATGGATACGAAAAGACAGTAGCTGAGAAGACAGTAGCCATGGATGGGTGCTTTTCCGAATGGAGATCAGTAAGTAGTGGAGTTCCACAGGAATCAGTGCTGGGACCTTTGTTATTTTTAATATATATAAATGATCTGGTGGAAAATGAAGGTGGTATGATTAGCAAGTTTGCATATGATACCAAAATTGGCTGGGTTGCAGATAGTGAGGATTGTCAAGGATACAGGAGGATATAGATAGATTGCAGATTTGGGCAAAGAAATGGCAGATGGAGTTTAATCCAGACAAATGAGAGGTGATGCATTTTGGAAGATCAAATTCAGGTATGACTTGTACAATAAATGGCAGAACTTTTAGGAACATTAACGTAGAGGGGTCTGGGTGCACAGGTTCACAGATCCTTGAAAGTGGCAACACAGGTGGATAAGGTGGTCAAGAAGGCATGTAGCACATTTGCCTTCATCAACCAGGGTATCAAATATAAAGGTTGGCAAGTTATGTTACTACTCTATAAAACTTTAGTTAAGCCACATTTGGAATATTGTGTGCAGCTCTTGTCCCCAGACAACCAGAAGGATGTGGATGCTTTGGAGAGGGTGCAGAAAAGGTTTACTAACACATTGCCTAGTCTAGAGGGGTTTTAGTGAAGATGAGAGGTTAAATAAACTCAGATTGTTTTTACTGGAAAGATGGAGGCTGAGGGGCGACCTGATGGAGGTCCACAAGATTATGAGAGGCACAGATCGGGTGGATAGCCAAAGGCATTTTCCCAGGGTTAAAAGGTCAACTACAAGAGGGCAAAGGTTCAAGGTGAGAGGGGAAAAGATTAGGGGAGAAAAGTGGGGAAAGTCATTCCACAGAGGTGTGGTGGGTGCCTGCAGGCATGTCAGCAAAGTTTAAGGTGTATTTTGATAGATACATGAACAAGAGCTGAATAGTGGGTGAGTGGGGACTTTGTCGGTTGTGAGGACAGCGTGAAACAGGCTAATAGGCTTGAACAGTTGATGTTAAGAAGGAGGGTGTGCTGGAAATTTTGAAAACATGAGGATAGATACGTCCCCTGGGCCAGATGGGATATACCCAATGTTACTACGGGAAGCGAGGGAAGAGATTGCTGCGCCCTCACTGTCCACTGGAGTAATGCCAGATGATTGGAAGGTGGTAAATGTTATTCCCTTATTCAAGAAAGGGAGTAGGGATAACCGGGATTTACAGACCAGTCAGACTTATGTCTGTGGTGGGCAAATTATGATCAGATGGGCCAATGGGCTGAGAAGTGGCAGATGGAGTTTAATTCAGATAAATGTGAGGTGCTGCATTTTGGGAAAGCAAATCTTAGCAGGACTTATACACTTACTTGTAAGGTCTGAGAGAGTGTTGCTGAACAAAGAGATCTTGGAGTGCAGGTTCATAGCTTCTTGAAAGTGGAGTTGCAGGTAGATAGGATAGTGAAGGTGGCTTTTGGTATGCTTTCCTTTATTGGTCAGGGTATTGAGGACAAGTGTTGGGAGATCATATTGCGGCTATACAGGACATTGATTAGGCCACTGTTGGAATATACTGCATGCAATTCTGGTCTCCTTCCTATCGGAAAGATGTTGTAAAACTTGAAAGGGTTCAGAAAAGATTTACAAGGATGTTGCCAGGTTTGAAGAATTTGAGCTACAGGAAGAGGTTGAATAGGCTGGGTCTGTTTTCCCTGGATCATTGGAGGCTGAGGGGTGACTTTATAGAGGTTTATAAAATCATGAGAGGCATGGATAGGATAAATAGATTCCCTGGAGTGGGGGAATCCAGAACTAGAGGGCATAGGTTTAGGGTGAGAGGGGAAAGGTATAAAAGAGACCAAAGGGGCACTGTTTACATGGAGAGGGTGGCATGTGTATGAAATGAGCTGCCAGAGGAAATGGTGGAGGCCAGTACAATTGCAACGTTTAAAAGGCTTCTGGATGGGTATATGAATAGGAAGGGTTTGGAGGTATATGGTCCATGTGCTGGTAGGTGGGACTAGATTGTGTTGGGATATCTAATCAACATGGATGAGTTGGACCGAAGGGTCTGTTTCCCTGTTGTACCTCTCTATGACTTTAAGTTGTATGGTGTATTGGCTTTCATTAGCAGGGGGATGGAGTTTAAAAGCCGCGAGGTTATGCTGCAGCTCTGTAAAGCCCTGGTTAGATCACACTTGGAATATAGAGGAACCTCAATTATCCGAATACCAATTGTCCAAAAATCGGATTATTTGAAGGAGATCTCGAAGTCCCGATGGAAACATTACATCAAAGACGTTTTTCTAACAGTGATTGCGTGTTTTGTTTAGAGTGATTAAACAGGCACCGTCTCCAAATGACTGACCTCCCGGCCTCTCTCTCTCTCTCCACACTTTCCTTTGATTTCTACACAGGCGTGTACCCTAAACCCCCCCTTCCCCAGATAATCTCTCCAACATTGTCCTGTACAGGGCAAAGGTGGAATCCGTCAAAACGTTGCAGTAAAATGTTGTGTGTGCATACATGCTTTTTGGAGACTCACCCCATAAATACAACAGCAGCAGCAGCAGCCTTGTTGTTGGTGTACAGTCCGGCTGCCCCAGAAAGGGGGTGGGCGGGGGATGGTGTTGGACGAGGTTTGGGCAGAGGGCGAGGGGTGGTGTTGGACTGGGTTGGGGTCTGGGCCAGTATTGGGGCCGGGGCGAAGTTGCATGGGGTCGGGGCGGGTATTGGACGGGATTGGGGCGGGGGGTGATGTTGGATGGGGCAAGGAGGCGGGGGGGAGGGGGTGTTGGGTCCGGGGGCGTGGTGTTGGACGGATTTGGGGGAGGGGTTGAGGGTTGGGGCGGGGCCTTGCCACTGTGTGCTGCTGCAGTCTACTGAACGAGGAGCAGACTTTAAACACTCCGAGCCCCAGAGGAATGGCATTTAATCAATTAACCGAATAATCGATTATACGAACGAAATAATGCCTGCCCATCACATTTGGATAATCAAGGTTTCCCTGTATTGTGTTCAGTTTTGGTCACCTCATTATAGGAAGAATGCGGAAGCTCTAGAGAGGGTGAGGAGGAGATTTATCAAAATGCTGTCTGGACTGAAAGGCAGGTCTTAGGAAGAAAGTTTGAAGGAGCTTGGGCTTTTGTCATTGGAGCAAAGAAGGATGAGAAGTGACTTGATAGAGGTGCACAAGATGATGAGGCATAGATAGAGTGAATAGCCAGAAACCTTTTCCCCAGGGCAGAAATGGCTATCATAAGGGGGCATAATTTTATGATAATTGGAGGAAGGTTTAGGGGAGATGTCAGAGGCCGGTTCTTTGCACAGAGTGTGGTGGGTGCGTGGAATGCACTGCCAGCAATCGTAGTAGAGTCAAGATACATTAGAGACATTTAAGCGACACAAGAATGATAGTAAAATGAAGGGTATGAAGGTTAGTTTGACCTTAGAGTAGGATAAAAAGTCAGCACAACATTCAAGGGCCGAAGAGCCTGTGCTGTACTGTCCTGTTCTATGTACTCGCTTGAGACAGTGTAATTATCCGCCTAGGAACTGCATGTCACTGCTCATGGGTTCTTGTGTGGTTGATATAATTAAACAAATTAGCATAGACAGAAAGGTTGCTCTGAGTGTTTTGGCAAGCTTAAATGCAGATAAATCTCCAGAGCCTGATGAAATGTATTCCAGGTCGTTGAGTGAGGCAATGGAGGAATTAGCAGGGACGCTGGAAATAATTTTCAATTCCTCTCTGACCAGAGGAGATGCAACACAGGATTGGAGGACAGCCAATGTGGTTTTGTTATTCAAGAAAAAAGAATAGGAAACTATGAGCTAGTCAGTCTAACTTAAGTGGTGTAGAAATTATTGGAAGCAACTCTGAGGTACAGGATCAATCTGCACTAGGGGAGGCAAGGATTAATTAAGAGTAGTCAGCATGGTTTTATTGAGGGAAGTTCATGTCTGACTGAAAAGGTGAGCAAGTGTGTAGATGATGGCAATGCATTTTGTGTAGTCTACTTGGACTTCAGGAAGGCTTTTAACGTTCCACATGATTATTGCAAAGATGCACTTATAGAAAACAGTTCAAGCTTCACACAATCACAGACTGGCTACAGAAGAGAAGGAGACTATTTGGCCTGTTGTGTCTGCACTGGCTCTTTGAATGAATATACCTAGTGCCTTTACTTCACCTTCTCCCCATTGCCTACATAATTCAAGAGGTTTTGCTAAAACTGTACAAGGCATTAGTCAGACAACAGCTGGAATACTATGAACCATTTTAGGAAGGATATATTGAAAATCAGAGGCAGTCCAGCGGAGGTTCACTTCTCAAAACTTGCTAAGGTTCACTTGGCTGATACCAGGTATGGACAGGCTGTCTTATAAGTAGATTGGGCTTGTACTCATTGGAGTTTAGAAGAATAAAGTGTGGCATTATTGAAATATTTTGAGGGGATTTAACAGGGTAAATGCAGAAAGGTTGTTCCCCCCTTGTGCAAGAGTCCAGGACCAGAGCACATTATCTCAGAATAAGGGATTACCCATTTAGGATAGAGAATGAGGAATTTCTTCTCTCAGAGGCTGGCGAATTTGCAGAATTCTTTACTGCAAAGGGCTGTCAAGACTGGATCATTATGTATATCAAAGGCTGAGATAGATAGATTTTTAAACAGTAAGGGAATCAAAGATTAAGGGCAAGAACAGGCAAGTGGAGTTGAGGATTATCAGAGCAGGTTCAATGGGCTGAATGGCCTACTTTTGTTCCCACATCCATGGCCTTATGGTAATAATCCAATTCCAGCACACACACATTGGAAATCCTCATCGGAAATCTGTAACTGCTGGTTTGTTTATATTCGAAATCTGCACAAGTGGGCCCTGCTGACATACCCATCGTTACTATCTTTCAAATATAAATATCTTGAGTGAAATGCTATGAGACAGGTCAATATGGCATCATATACAAGTAATTCTCTGAGCTTCAAAAGCAACATGTTTATGAATAAAATTTAATTGAAACATCTCATTTATTTTATGTATTTCATTACAGCACCAATTTACTTAAAGACCGTGCAGGACCTTTCAGTAGTTTGCATTGATAAATTCAAAATCTTTGCCCCAGTCTCAATTAAAACATCTGTTTATAGTTTTAAAAGAAAACACAATTCTCTTCATCTTAAGACACAGAGATACTGAACAGAGCAGGTAGCAGTGTGTTGTCAGTGCATTTAGTGGGGCTTAACTGAGTGAGATTGTTGGAGACAAGGTACTCCACAATCCATATGGTTGAACATTGGTGTGTTAGTCGCTGGGTTGTTTGATCTGTGTCCAAGTAATCAGGAAAAAAAAAGTGATTTTCCTGTCTGTTTCGATGGAGCTGTGTTTTGTTTTAAGTTGATGATTTACCAGGATGTTGTCAGGACTGGAGGGTTTGAGTTAGAAGGATTGTGGGAAGTTGAGGAGTGACCTTAGCGGTAAATCAAATTCAATCCAAATAAGTGCAAGGTGTGCACTTGGGCAAAATACTCAAGGCAAGGGAATACATGATGAGCAGTAGGAACCTGGGAATTACCAAGGATCAGAGGGACCTTGGTGTGCATGTCCACCAATCTCTTAAGGTAGCAGGACAGACAGATAAAGTAGTTACGAAGGCATATGGGATCATTAATTTAGAAATGCCCTTATTAGCTGAGGCATAGAGCTTAAGAGTAGCGAGGTTATGCTGGAATTGATAATATGAAGCTGGAATGATGTGATTGCACTGGAGAGGACGCAGAGGAAATTTACCAGGATGTTCCCTCAGCTGGAGAGTTTTAGTTCTGATGAGACATTGGATAAACTGGGGTTGTTTTCATAGGAGAGGAGATTGTGGAGGGTGGGGTGAACAAGATGAAGCTGTATAAAATTGAAAGGCATAGACAGAATAGAAAGGAGCAACCTTTCTCATTGGAGGATGGATCAATGACTAGGGACATAGATTTAAGCTAAGGTGCAGGAGGGCATGAGTGAAGAAAATAAAATCAGAAAGGGTTCAGTAAAGATTCACAAGGATATTATCAGGGTTGGAGCATTTGAGCTATAGGGAGACGCTGAATAGGCTTGGGCTATTTTCCCCTAAAGCACCGGAGGCTGACGGGTGACCTTATTGAAGTTTATAAAATCATGAGAGGCATGGATAAGGTGAATAGCAAGGTCTTTTCCCCAGGGTAGGGGAGTCCAAAACTAGAGGGCACGGGTTTAAAGTGAGAGGGAAAAGTTTTACAAAGGACCTAAGGGGCAATGTTTTCACATAGAGGGGCGCATGTATAGAATGAACTGCCAGAGGAGTGATGGAGGCTTGTACAATTAAAATATTTCAAAGCACCTGGATGGTTATAGGATTAGGAATAGTTGAAAGGGATATGGCTGAATGCTGGCAAATGGGACTAGATTTGTTGTGGTTCTGTTTGCCGAGCTGGAAATTTGTGTTGCAGATGTTTCGTCCCCTGTCTAGGTGACATCCTCAGTGCTTGGGAGCCTCCTGTGAAGGGCTTCTGTGATCCGGCATTATAGTGGTTTGTCTCTGCCGCTTCTGGTTGTCAGTTCCAGCTGTCCGTTGCAGGAAACATCACAGAAGCGCTTCACAAGAGGCTCCCAAGCACTGAGGATGTCACCTAGACAGGGGACAAAACATCTGCAACACAAATTCCCAGCTCAGCGAACAGAACCACAACAACAAGCACCCGAGTTACAAATCTTCTCACAAACTTTGGGACTAGATTTATTTAGGATATCTGGCTGGCATGGATGAGTTGGACTGAAGGGTCTATTTCCCTGCTGGACATTTCTATGGCTCTAAGATGGTGGTGGGAATCTGGAACTCATTGTCTGTAAGAGGCAGCAGCCCTCTTAATACTTAAGAATTTGGATGTCCACATGTAATGCCAAGGCATACAGAGCTAAGAGCCTTGTGCTGGAAAAAGGGATTAGAATAATTAGATGCTTGTTTTCACCCTACACCAACATGATGTGCTGGATGGTCTTTTCCTGGGTTGTCGACCTCTATAACTATCATTTCTAAACAGTTTATTATTGTATGAAACCCTGATATTTTAACTTTACAAATATGTAAACGTGTTTGCATACAATAATTAACACAAAGTTGTGTGTAAATAAATGTGCTAAAACATTAACTTGACTTTTGTGTAAAATTTTAACCCAGATGGAAGCATTGGCCTACTGAAGTATTCTAAAATTTCTTTTCCTTACCTCTCTCACAGTAGGGTTGGCCTTCCTCCATGTAAAAGGCTTTGTTGCGGATGGGGTTTTTACATGCAGTGCAGTTAAAGCACTTAACATGCCATGTCTGCTTCAAAGCATGCATAATTTCCTATTAGCAGAAAATGCAATTTCAATAAAAGAGAAAATTCAAATCTAGAAATAAAATCTATTTATTTCTCTTTTTCAGCTGACCTACCCCTTAAGTTGATTTCAAGTAATGTACTAAATATATTTGTTTAGATATGGCTGCAACAAAATCTTGATATGTAGCCCAAAATCCATTACCCATGTGTCTCTTGCAGAAATTTGGGATGTTTTAGGGTAAGCCAAGTTTAAGTATTACCTTTTTCGCTGATGATTCTCATCCCGTGAATGAATAAACTGTGAATACTACTATTAGATCATTGTGGGAATTCATATCATAGCTAATAGTTACATTTTGACATTTTCATGCTGAAAAGGTGAAGGCAGATGAACGAAGTCTTCTCTCTCATTTTAGACATTAAGTTCCCCTGAGATAGATTAAGCTGTGCATAACAAAACTGCAGTTCCTCACTCCCTATACACATTTGCCCAAAAACATGTTTTTCTCCAGAAAACCTTCTTGCTTCTATCTTCCTAATTAAAATTGGTCAAGATTCCTCAGTTTTCCACATAGGGCTTTTTAAAACCATATACAAGGCACACCAATTAGCAAAGGATCAATGTCTCAGATGTTTTAGGGAATTCACCAGATTAGAAAGACCTTCAATTGCAGCATTTACATTGCTGACAAGATAACATTTACTGCAACAGATAAAATCAATGACACTTTCAAACCTATAGTTCAACATTAATTACAACATTCATTGTTATTCTTTTAAGACTGATAATTGCCAGGCAAAAGTGCACTTACATTCTACACTGTGTTTCAACATTCTAACAAGAAAATCAACAAACATGATAATAGACTGATTCATGGTTTATCTGTTGAGGTTTCCACAAATGTAAGGAAGAGCTCCTGCTGCATATTTTGCTCTCTTTTGATTTACAAGTTGGCTTTCTTTATACAAACCAGTTCCGCATTTAAAATTACAAACATGCAATGTTACTTACACCTACAATCTTCTGTTTGCACTTGGCACAATTGGGGGCATGCTTATTTTCATAACATTTTCCACAGAACACAGAGCCCTTTTCCTCAAAGAATCCTCCCTCAGTCAAGGTCATTTTGCATTGATTGCAAGTAAACTCTTCAGGGTGCCAAGAACGGCCCAAAGCTACAAGATAACGACCTCTAAATAAAGAAAAAACAAAGCCAAACATAAGACTAAGTTCATCTTAATTTTCCTAACTGATGAAGTTTAATGACAATAATATTCCTTCATTATAGTGCAAATATATGACTTTTACAAAACAGATCTTTTGCTTCAGACATTAAGTAGCTTTGTTCTCATAAACCTATCATTATTAAGCCATTTGTATACATTTGCATAGTTAAAAATCACACAACACCAGGTTATAGTCCAACAGGTTTAATTGGAAGCACACTAGCTTTCGGAGCGACGCTCCTTCATCAGGTGGTGACGGAGCATCGCTCCGAAAGCTAGTGTGCTTCCAATTAAACCTGTTGGACTATAACCTGGTGTTGTGTGATTTTTAACTTTGTACACCCCAGTTCAACACCGGCATCTCTGAATCATTTGCATAGTTGTACTACTGAAGATAATTTTGTAAGTCACACATTTGTCCCTTGACTTTTCGTGTTAATATAGCTAAGTACATTTCAGTGTTGCAGTTATACCTACTTTCATAAAACTAAATCCCAAGACACAACAAATATTTCCTCCTTTAGTTATTTTAAAATCCAACATGTTATCATTCATCTGGATAACTTTAAAAATTAAAATGTCAAATAGATGAGGAGTGCCAATGCAAAGGGTATGTACCCTCCTCAGGTGGTGAGTATGGAGGTGGAGGCTAATCCTCTATTCCCAAATCCATGTAGAGAAAGGAGTATTTCACCAATTCGATGATACTTTTAGAAATTAAGGTAACAGCTTGTATTTATACAGTTTGTTTAATACAAAATTATTCCCCAAGATCCTTCAAAGAGTCGTAAATGGACAAACAGGGATTAGACCATAAGATATAGGAACAATTTACCCCATTCAATGAGATCATAGCTGATCTTATAATCCTAAAGTTCACTTTCCTCCCTTTTCCTCATAGCTCTTCATCCTCTTACTGTATAAAAATCTGTCTAGCTTCAGCCTTGAACATACTTAATGACCCAACTGCCTCTCCAGTAAAGAATTCCACTGATTTACTGCTATATTATGATTTATAGAAAAATATTTTTCCTCTTCTCTATCTAAATGGAGGAACCTTTGCTCTGAATTTCTGTCCTCTAGTCCTCAACTCTTCCACAAAGGCAAAATAGCTTTTCTGCATGTAAATTGTCAAGCTCCTTAATAATCTTGTGTTTCAATAAAGGTCTCCTCTCATGCTTCTAAATTGCAAAGAATACAAGCCCAAACTACTCAAATTCTCCCCATAAGAAAATCCCAGAATCAACCTCATGAACCTTCTCTGGACTACCACCAATGCTAGTAAATCTTTCCTTAGACAAAGGGATCACAACTTCCACAGATTCCAGGTGTGGTCTGACCAGAGACTTGTATAGTTTAAACTTCATGTTTATGTGCTATTCCTTTTGAAACAAAGGCCAACATTCCATTTGCTTCCCCTATTATGTGCTGAACTTGGATGTTAGTTTCTTGTAATTTATTCACAAAGATCTGCCAATCCCTATGTGAAACAGCTTTATGAATTCTTTCCCATTTAGACAATATTTAGAGCCTTCTATTCTTCTTGCCAAAGTATACAATCTCACATTTTCCTACACGATATTCTATTTGTCTAGTTTTTGCCCACTCACCTAATTAGTCCATATCCCTCTGTAGACTCATTACATCAGCTAACTTGTGTTTCGTGTTAGCTGCATACATGGAAATAATACATTCACTTCCATCATCTAAGTTATTAATATACTTTGTGAATAACTGTGGTTCCAGCATGATTCCAGTGACACTCTACTAGTTACAGGATACTGTTCTGAAAATAAAGACCTTCTCCCTACACTCTTCGTTAGCCAGTCTTCTATCCTGTTAATATACTACCACCAACACCATGGGCTCTTATTAAGTAGCCTAATGTGTGTACCATATCAAATGCCTTTTGGAGATTCAAATATATTACATTGGTTCCCCTATATCTATCCTGCTCATTACCTCCTTAAAGAACTATAATAAATTTGTCAAGCACAATTTGATCTTCTATTACATCTTAGACTCCAGCACGTTCCTAACGATAAATACTAAGCTAAGTAGCCTCGACTACCTGTTTTGTCTTCCTTTCTATGTGAATAACTGTCACATTGACAGCTTTCTAATTCTGAAACTTTTTCAGAACCTAAGGATTCTTGAAAGATTGCTACTAATGTAACTGCTATCTCTGTACCTAATTCTTCTAAAATCTGTGGATACAACCCATCAGGTCCATTCAGTCTGAAGGCTCATTAGTTTCCCAGAGTATATTTTCTCTAGTGATAGATTTAGTGCCCTCCGACCCTTGACTATTTAGTATTTCTGAATGCTAGAATTGTCCTCTACTATGAAGAGTGATGCAAAACATTTATTCCTGGCTCCCTTTTATTTCCCAGCCTTATTTTAAAGTCATAAAGGTCGACACCACACAAAGGCCCTTCAGTCATCGAGTCTGCACTAGTCAAAAACAACCACTTAATTATTCTAGTCCAATTATCCAACACTTGGCTAATAGCCTTGTATGAGGAGAAAGTGAGGACTGCAGATGCTGGAGAACAGAGCTGAAAATGTGTTGCTGGAAAAGCGCAGCAGGTCAGGCAGCATCCAAGGAACAGGAGAATCGACGTTTCGGGCATAAGCCCTTCTTCAGAAACGTCGATTCTCCTGTTCCTTGGATGCTGCCTGACCTGCTTCGCTTTTCCAGCAACACATTTTCAGCTCTAATAGCCTTGTATGCCTTAGAATCGTAAATGTACATCTAATTACTTCTTAAATGTTGTGAGAGTTTCTGTCTCTTCCATCCTGAAAGGCAATGAGTTTCAGATTCCCACCATTCTCTGGATGAAAACATTTTCCCTAACAACCCCACTAAACCTCCTGCCCCCTACCATAAATCTAAGACTTCTACTGATCCCTCCACCAAGGGGAAAAGCTTCTTCCCATCTACTCTGTCTACATCCTTTGTAATTTTATAAATCTCAATTAAGTTCTCCCTCAGTCTATCTAGCTCCAGCGAAAACAACCCCAAACTTTCCAATCTCTCTTCTCAATTAAAACTTTCTTGGTAAATCTCCTTTGGTTCCTCTCCAGTGCTATCACATCCCTCCTATCATGTTTCCAGAAATGCACACAACACTCTGGTTGTAGCCTACCCAATGTTTTATACAGTTCCAAAATCACTTCCCTGCTCTTAAATGCTATGCTTCAGCAGATAAAAGCAAGTATCCCATATACCTTCTTAACCACTTATCTACCAATTCTGCTACCTTAAGGGATTGGCATAAATGCACATCAAGGTCACTCTAATCCTCGATGCTTCCCAGTGTCCTACTGCTCATCATGTATTCCCTTGCTTTGTCTGTCCTGTCCTGTCCCAAGTGCATCACCTCACAATTATCTGGCTTGAATTCCATTTGCTACTGATAAACCTGCCTATATCCTACTGTAATTGAAAGATATCCTCTTCAATATTTACCACCCCATCTAGCTCAGTATCATCTGCGAATTTACTAGTCAATGCTTCTGCCTTGAAGTCTAAATCACAAACAGCAAGGGCCCAACACAAATCCCTGCAGAACCCCACTAGACAAAGACTTCCAGTCACAAAACACCCCTCAACCATCACCCTCTCTTCCTACTAGTTCTGGATCTAATTAACCAAATTGCATCACATCCTGTGGCTCTCACCTTAGCTATCAATCTCCCTATGTTCACTTTGGCCTCTCTTCTTTATATTTTTATTTCTTAAGACAAAGGAGAATATATTAGTGCCTAAAATCTAAACAAACAGGTGATCTTAAGAGGGATGGAAAGTAGACAGGCAGAAGGATTTGGCAGAAAGTGCAGCTACCACTGGTAAGAAAGAAAAGGTGATGCAATGGGTGTCAGTGGGCAGTGTGTGTGGCATGTACAAATCACAAGTCAAAGAGATCAAAAACTGATGGGGAGGACTTAGAGATGAAGGAAGCAATAAAATTATGAATGAGAATTTTACATTTGTAAAACAGTTCAGCAGTGCAGGGATGTTGAAATTTGATACAGGATATGATTCATGAGTGCTTGGATGAGAATACATGTTTTGAGAATGCTGAAGGATTGGGAGAGCATTCAAATAGTCACATCTGGAGGTGACAAATGAACAGATGAAGGTTTCATAAAAACTTGCAATGTCATGGTGATAGAAATAGCTTGTCTTTGTGATGGACAAGGCATAGGTCCAGTAGGATGTCAAGATTATAAGTGGTC
Organism: Chiloscyllium plagiosum; assembly: GCF_037043375.1. Classification (NCBI taxonomy): domain Eukaryota; kingdom Metazoa; phylum Chordata; class Chondrichthyes; order Orectolobiformes; family Hemiscylliidae; genus Chiloscyllium; species Chiloscyllium plagiosum. Next base: position 49,660,529 of record NW_028270154.1, on the reverse strand, counting down.
TAGCTCCACCTGAGACGATGACCATTGAGATGGTTGGAATTAGAAGCGAAGATACAGTGTTTGTGGCAGGAGCTGAACATTCTGGTTTCGATATTTCCAATGTTTAACTGGAGAAAATTAAGCCAAGACTGTGGCCTGAATACTAACAGGAACAGATTATGTGGTTTGAACAATTTTTGCCAGTTGATTGCGATGAAACCTCAGCACCATTGTGGAGAGCATTTGGATCAGTATTGATTAAAAAGGCAGTTATTAAATGAAGCAGAGACTGCTTAACTCCAGCATGGCCAAATTGTATGCTAATTCAAAAACTGCAAAGTTGGGTTTCTTGTAGCATTATTGATTTGTTTTAATTTTCTGCTTTTATTTTGGATAACCAGCATTTCAATACATTGATTTTTTTTAAAGCTTTTGCCACCCATCATTTATTATTCTTCTTGCAGCCAAATTTTAATCACTTTCATGTGATCTTGATTTATTTACTGAGTATCTACCATAGCATCTTAACCTTGAAACTTACAGTCCTTATCACAGTTTGAAACATGATATTACAAAATATTGATTGAATTGTGGTAAGGTTAGTCGACCAAATGGATGAGACGATTATGCTGTTATGATACACATTCACTGCAATTCCATTTACAAGGAATGAATGTAATAAACGTGAGTGCTATTTTGCAACCACTGATCAATACAAATTTTAAGAGTTTTAAAACTTGAATTAATTTCATAAAAGTACTAAAATTGTTGAACATTTCATACAATTATGTTACATATTAAATGCACAAGGTCCCGTCAAACTGTACCAGTGAAACTGAAATTTTCCTGCATGTACTGTGACTATTTTTAAAGCTTCAGTGCTACACAGCTGTTGTGCTTTGCAAGGTTATAAATTCCTTTAACATTTTTTTGTCATACTATATTCAGCATATCCCAAAAAAGCTCAGGAAAGCTTGGCTCAAGTACTCATCATGCCTGCCTGCCATTCTTACCCTTGGTTTGTTCCAATAATTTATGGTAATTCAGATCAGAGACATGGAGGTCAGTGATAACAAAACAAAACACATTGATCACAATAGTTTAAAACTACAGAAGAAACAATATTAAAAAGTTAGGGAAACATCGGTTAATAAACACATTAAAACCATTATGTAGCAATTAATGGTGCAGTTTTTTAGGATTCTAAAAATCTTGTGTGTATAATTGTTCTTCAAAAAAAATGTGATCCCTGTGAAATCAGTCACATGTTTTATACAAACAATAAAATAGAATCCTATGTTTGTAACAGTAAGTATGACCTTTACGTAATGGAATATGACAGCAAATCACATAAGCAAATATCAAACAGATGACCAAACGCATGGTCAGAGAGGTAGGCATTAATGAATGCCTTAATTGAGGAAAGTGAGGGTTGAGAAGGTAAGAGGTTTAGGTCAGAAGATTCCTGAATTTAGGATCCAGGCAGCTGAAAGCATAACTGCCAGTGATGGAGCAATTAAAATCAGGGTTGTTCAAGAGGTCAAAATATGAATATCAAGGTATCTCTGGGATTATAGGTATGAAGGTGTTTAAACAGATAAAGCAGGAATTGTAAACAGGAATGCAAATTTCAAATTCAAATCATTGCTTAACCATTTGTCTGAACAACATTTCATCTACTTAGATTACATTGATGATAATGAACCAGTGAAGATTTACTTTATTATGTAAGTAAGCCTTTTTCTGCACAGTGGTTATGGAATGTTGGAATCACTTTTTTTGTCCATTGATTAAACCATTTCCTCAGTAGAGCTGGCATTTTCCTATTGTGAGGTGTCTAAAACATGTCAAATTTAAGAGAAAATGTATTTTAACAAAAAAATTAACTGGAAACACTTTCAATTTTGAAAGAAGGTAGGAAAAAAATGTGAAAAATAAACTGTCTCTCTTCAGAGAAAGATTAAGTCTTTTTTAACTTAAGTATCACTAACATAAAATGCAAGTAACACAGTTAATGGAAGAAATAAGTATTGCTTTTGTAGGTTTCCCATATCTGCTGTGATTCCATAACCCATTTGTTAACAACATAACTTTCATTCTTCAGCTGCAGCCTCATAAAATTTCCAATCCCCATGAGGTGGTACAGGCTAAGTTGTCTGACAAACTTTTCCTGTACTTATATTCTAATTTAGGGAATGCCATTGAAGAGATAAGACAAACCTACTCTCTACTTTGGCCAAACAAGCACATCTGAGTACTGGACCGGATGAATCCATCAGCTTCATTAAAAACCAGAACTCAAATGTTTACCAACACATTTTTAAAATTGAATTCAATTAAAATATCAATATAATATTATATCTGATTTACATACAGTGCATTTGATAAAGCAAGCAGAATCATTTTGCCTTTTATTAATAGAACATATTGGAAGATTTCATGGAAGCTATGGAAGAATTTTTTTTCTCTCCTTTCGATCTTAACATGAAAGGAGAATGGGAAAAGATGCTAAAGGCGAAAATTGAGAGAGAGAAAAAGAGAGAAGCAGCAATGAAGCTCCAATGAACAATGAAGAGTAAAAAAGGGCAAAGCTGAAATGAAATAGGGAATGGATAAAAATTATAACAGATTATAAGAAAAATACAACAGCAACAAAAAAAAAATATATTTCAGTACTTACCTACCATTGCAAACTCGCTCAGTTATCTAGCGAAGTATGATAACTGACCTGTTACAACTTATAATTAGGAACATATATTTATTGAAAGTTTCTATTCATCATGAGCCAATTCCATGTACCAATCATGAACAATAACTCATGTGCATTCCTTACTCACTTGATAACCTTGTTACAGTGGGCACATACTGGAGTTCTGTTAGTCCCATCAGGTGCCTGCTGTGCTGCCTGGACAATAGAGTTTCGATTTTGTTGAGGGGTTGGCTGAGCCGGTTGAGTGAATTTCGTCATTATGGTGGTAGTTTTGTCTGGTGCATACTTCTCTGCAAAGGAAGTGTCAACCACCCAAGGAGGTCTGCAACTCGGACCAGAAGAATGTGCAGGTGCACATGGGACATTTTTCTCTGGAAAATGAAAGTAATAACTTCATGAATCAATGCTATTTTGCCTGTAGTTTTCATCTGAACCATTTTAAAGGGATTGCATTATAGCTGTGTGAATGTTATGTTCAAATATATTTGTTCATCGTCATTTCTATATCATGTCTAAACTACAATTACTTCATCGATGTAATATATTTAAAAAAAAATGATTTATCATTTATTTTTTATTTCTGAGACTGACAACAAATAATGTTGCAATCTTGACTTCAGGACAGCACCAAGTGCAATGACTCTTAAATCCTTTACAAGAGGTCTCCTTTTTCACAGTAGCCAAAGCCCATAATTCCTTTAATTCACTGTAATTAAAGAACTTGAAAGTTTTAACAATGGTTAATCTGCTACTTTCAGTAAGTCAAACTCAGACTTGACATCAAAGCTGCTCAGATACTGCATCCTCACTCTTGTCTACAAGGTCTCTGAAGAGGTCTCCAGAATGACATCATTGCGATGACTAAAGTAATTAAACGAAAACAAAGCACCAGCATTTCTCCTGTTCAAGATAAGGAAACAGAATTTTTGTGGGCACTGAATCTTCATTTTAAAAAATGTCTCTGCCAAAATAAGACATGTCAAATCCAATTTGAAACTGAATAGTCAACAGTGTGCATTTAAGAGAATGTCTGATTTCTGTAGGAAGGAATTAATAGACTTAATTTCACAAACACTGGTGAAGGAGCGATCAGACTTGGATAGCTTTGTCCCTGTAACACTGGGAAGTGAAGGAAGTCTGGAGAAGTGGAAATGCAATGGTCAGTTACAGCCAAGTAATATTAAGACAGACTTGCATCTACAAAGCATCTTTCACAACCTCTGAATGTTCCAAAATAGCTTTACAGCCAACAAAGGCACTTTTGAAGTGTAGCCAGTATTGAAATTTGTGAAGTGCAGCTGCCAAATTGTATACACTAAGCTGTCATAGACAGCAATGTCATCCTAGGCAAAGTATTTTTCTGATGTTGATTGAGAAATAAAGATTGCCCATAACACTGGGAATAAATTTACTTCAAAGTAGTACTATGGAGTGATTTATGTCCCCCTTAGAAAGCAGGCAGAGCTTCAATTTAACATTTCTCCAGAAAGATAAGATCTCCAGCAGCATATTATAGTCTCAGCGCTGCACTGAAATAGCTCAACCATCTTTGCACTGGGGCTTGAATCCATAGACATGTTAGAGCAAGATAGCAACAAAACGAGCACAGCAAAAATGCCAAAGCATTAACCTAAAACAGCCTTAATTTTCTCACTTTATAAAAATTGCAAACCAGGAACATTTAGCAATCGATTGCAAGTGAGTCCCTGACCAGATATTAATTAGTGGACCAAGGATTTGACAGTTTTAATTGTATTTCTGGAATTCTAAGAAGAATACCTGCAAAAGCATGGATGAGTGAGCTGCTTAAAAAGGCTAGCTGCTATACACATCGAACATGGGAAGTACGAAGGGGTAATTGTATAACTGTATATGCTAATAAACTGTCAGTAAATTAGTTTCCAACAAGTACGTGCAGCAGCAGGAAAAAAAGACCTTAAAATTCAGTCCAATAATCATAAAATGACAACAGATTTCTTTTTTCCAACCAAATCATTGTTTCCTAATGCAAAGTGCAAAAGCTGTCCCATTTGGACAGTTAAATCATTCAATCGAGTGTAACATGACTCGTGAGAATAAACAGTGAGTTGTCACTGGCTTCAAATTTAAATGTTGTTTATGGATTTTGCATACAGCTGGACTTTAAGATCAGATAAAACCTGTGGAATTGTCTCCACATTAGACAATAAGGCCTGGATCATTTATTGTTCTGAGGACAGTTAACAGTCAGCAACATTCGTGTGTGCCTAGAATCACTGACCGATCAAACCAGATAAGGATGGCACACTTCCTTCCCTAAAGGTTATTAGTAAACCAGCTGGGTTTTTACAACAATTGACATGATTACACGGTCACCATTTGGCCAATTTTTAATCCCAGCTTTTATTTTCTGCCTTTACAACATTTAAACCAGAAGTTTCGTGGTGTGGGCTGGAATGATATACTTGCAGTGATGTTACCATTAAACCACCACCTCCCCTTGTTATGACCAATTATTATATTTCATCTATTAGTTTTACAAGTAAAAAGATCACAATCAATCTGGTTTCTTAAATCAATCATTTTGTTGTCCATTAATTATAAAAACAGAAATTGTTCAAAATTCCAAAGCTGATTAACAACTTAAAATATGAAAGTATAAATATTTATCCTTCTAAATAATTTAACAGTTTCACGCAATCACACAGACCAGCTAAATGAACATTAAAGGATCTTTCCTTGCCAAGATTAACTTGAAGAAAATTCAGCCAAATATTTATTACTTTTCAGAGAATAAAAGGATAAGATATTAAGTGTTCCCGAAGGCTTTCAGTCTGGTGACCTTGCAAACATAGGAACACATACATTGTTACTGGGTTCTTCTCAGAAATGGTATATTCAGGAAGTGCCAACAGTAAGTGAAATAACTCCACAGAGGCCAGTGACTCATCATCAAGTCACCCTTTATTTACACATGGAAAGACATTGACACCGATCCAACTTCCTTTGGAGCCATCTCTGATTGAACAGAACCTCTGACACGCCTGTTTTTGTTTTAATTTTTTTTTTCTTTTTTTCCTCCCACACTACCGCCTAACAGCAGTGTGCTTATTTTTCCCCCCGCACCCATGTTGTGTGTGTGCAGGTGTGAGACACAGTGAAAGACACAAGATGCACAAATCTTTATTCAATTTCCACCACCAGGAAAACACCCAAGTGGCCAGTGGCAAGCAGTGCCCTTCACATCAAAGGGCAATGCTGCGTGATCAAACAGTGAAGGGGAGGGACATGCCTGGCTTTTTTTTCACTATTTTTACACCCACACGACTGCCTAACTGTGGTAGTGCTTATTTTTCCCCCCGCACCCATGTTGTGTGTGCGCAAGTGTGAGACACAGTGAAAGACAAAAGGTGCACAAATCTTTATTCAGTTTCCACCACCAGAAAGAAAGGAAACACCTGAGTGGCCAGCGACAAGCAGTGCCATTCACATCAAAGGGCAATGTTGTGTGATCAAACAGTGAAGGGGAGGGCAGGGATTAAATCAAAATAGAATTGGAGGAGGAAATAATACACTCCACTCCCTGCGGTGCCCACCTCTCCCTGAACAACTCCAGGGTGTTGGTGAACACTGCGTGATCGTTCTCCAGAGACACCTGGGCTCTAACGCAACCGCGGAAGAGGGGCAGCTGGTCAGCCCTAACGATCCCCTCCACAGCCCACTGCCTGGACCTATACATGGGCAGTTTGGCCAGGCCCAGGAGCAGGCCACATGCCTGTTTTTTTTTCCTGTTTTTTTTCTTCTTTCTTAGTGCTTATTTTTCCCCAGCACCCATGGTGTGTGTGTTCAGGTGTGAGACACAGTGAAAGACACAAAGTGCACAAATCTTTATTCAATTTCCATCACCAGGAAGATAGGAAAACACCCGGGTGGCCATTGACAAGCAGTGCCCTTCACATCAAAGGGCAATGCTGTGTGATCAAACAGTGAAGGGGAGGGCAGGGATTAAATCAAAATAGAGTTGGAGGGGGAAATAATGCACTCCACTCCCTGCAGCGCCCACCTCTTCCTGAACAACTCCAGGGTGTTGGTGGACACTGCATGCTCCTTCTCCAAGGACACCTGGGCTCTAACGTAACCGCGGAAGAGGGGCAGGCAGTCGGCTCTAATGACCCCTTCCACGGCCCGCTGCCTGGACGTGTTTATGGCCAGTTTGGCCAGGCCCAGGAGCAGACCACATGCCTGGTTATTTTTTTTTCTTTTTCTTTTTTTTAACAAACACTGCCCTTAACCACCCCTGTTGTTTTTTTTTAAATATTAACCCCCACACTACCACCTAAGTGCGGTAGTGCTTATTTTATCCCCAGCACCCATGTTGTGTGTGTGCAGGTGTGAGACACAGTGAAAGACACAAAATGCACGAATCTTTATTCAATTTCCACCACCAGGAAGATAGGAAAACACCCGGGTGGCCAGTGACAAACACTGCCCTTCACATCAAGGGACAGTGCTGTGTGATCAAAACAGTGAAGGGGAGGGTAGGGACTAAATCGAAATAGAGTTGGAGGGGGAAATAATGCACTCCACTCCCTGCGGCGCCCACCTCTCCCTGAACAACTCCAGGGTGTTGGTGGACACCGCGTGCTCCTTCTCCAAGGACACCTGGGCTCTAACGTAACCACGGAAGAGGGGCAGGCAGTCGGCTCTAATGACCCCTTCCACGGCCCGCTGCCTGGACGTGTTTATGGCCAGTTTGGCCAGGCCCAGGAGCAGACCACATGCCTGGTTATAACAGTCAGCCAGGGCTCCCTGATTGGACCAGATTAGCAGCCCCAATCAGAGAACTCACTCTCTAGCTGGCCTCATTAAAATCATAACAGGTTTGAAAGAAAAATGTGTTCCACAATCTGCTTTCAGTAGCCTTTGTTTTAAGAAAGGGGAAGGTATTTCCTCAGTACTTCAAACAGAATAATTTGCTCAATCCTTCAGGCTGGGAACTGAAAAGTATTAACAATGGAAGTGCCTTCATAGCAATTTCAAATTAATTGGTCATTGTATTTTTAAAACTTCCTTTGATTTTGTATCCCATTAATTCCTACTTATTATTTATACGCACCTTTTTTGTAGGAATTTGAACCCCATTACTCTTCATACCCTTTACTTAGTTAATTTAGATTTAATTAATTATTCTTGCACATTCAACTTATCATTAAAATATACATTTATATAATTATTCTTGCAATGCCCCATGAATGAAAATCTTATGTTCATATTGTGACAATGGAATAGTGGGACCTGAGAGAGTGCATTCATCCAATCTTATTTGTAATAAAATTCAGACAAATTCACATTGTAAACATCATTTAGCTCTAGATACCATATTTCTAAAGTTAAATCACTACTAATAAATGAATAAGATCTAAAGGTGGCACAAGCAAATCAACAGAGCAAATCAACATGTGGACTTCTGTTGACAGTAAGACCGCCACATGTGGAGGAAATGTCTCTGCTTGAGACACTGTAGGTCTTAATCACATTTTAGATGAAAGCATAAATGCTAGAAGGGGAAAGCATATCTATAATTAAGTAGGGTGGGGGAACCAAATTGGGTAAATGGGAAAGTCGCATTGACATTTATCCTATCCGACAAGTAAAGTTTACTTGATACCTGTGAGGATATTGAGAAATGCAACAGGGATGACAGCTGCAATGCTGGCCTGGACACCATGTTGCAAGAGGGGAGTTCAGAGTAAAAGTGTCACTTGACCATTCAATAATCAGTGAATAATTAGCATTTGCTGCAACCACAGTTAGAAATTCCAAAGATTGTCAGGAAGACATATCTTAATGCATTTAGAACGCTAAGTTGTTTGGTGGTGGGGAGGTAGAATCAAAGTGTCATGATTTATGATAGAGCTCATGATATAAAGAAGCAAAGGGAAGAGGTTCTGCTGAGGGAGGACCAAGAGGTTGATGCTAAATTAAAATAAAGGTAATAATGAAGAGTAATATTTTCTTACTTCAACCACACATAAAATGGCATTTAGGAACAAACAGATGAGGAGAGCTTGCACATGGCTAATGGAGATGAATGGGAAAGAAGAGTTCAAATTTATGTCACAGTATTTAATAGAGTCTAAAAGCAGCGTTCAGGTCATAATCAGCAATTTAAAATTTACAGTTAGAACCAAGTGAAAGGAACATTACAAAAAACAAATAACAGCAAAAGTGACAAATAAAAAATAAAGTTAAGTAAAATGGTTTTAAAGTAACATTAGGGAAAAGGAATAGGATTGAGTAATTTGCCAAATACAAATTGATATACTAAAGCACACAGTACAAGAACTGAATAAATTAGAGCCTCAAAGAAACGATAAAGATGCGACATGGTGGCCAGGACATGGATGCAGTTGGAAGGTATATGCTCAAAGCTATAACTTCAACAGAAAGGAGTAAGCAAGAGAGCATTAGGTTAATAAAAACTATTACAACATTAGTAAGAAATGCATATGAAAGGAAACAAGTGCCAACTTTATGGTTAGAACTGAAGAATAAGAAAGGGTAGAAGTCTGTACAGGCCTGCAAGAATCTTTACCAGGACCTCACATATTCACTACCCATATGAAATCATTTAAATTACCTGATCAAAGCTATACATAAAGCATAATATCATACATGCTCTAAATCTGAAATAAAAGCATAAAATAGTGAAAATACTCAATAGGTATGGCAGCATCTTTGGAGACAGAAATAGAGTTAACAATTCATGTTCATGTTTGCCAATAATTACAAAGAGAAGTATATTTATTGGCAAACATGAACTTGAATTGTTAACTCTGTTTCTGTCTCCATAGATGCTGCCATACCTATTGAGTATTTTCACCATTTTATGCTTTTATTTCAGATTTAGAGCATGTATGGTATTATGCTTTATGTATAGCTTTGAACATAATATGTTCTTGCTATATTTCAAACATTTTGCAACATCCAGACAATTTTGCTTTTGTAAGGATATGTCCAAGGTTTTTTCCCAAATGGTAAAAAGCAAGGGACAGTGGAATCCCCCAAGTATTGAGGAGGCTACGTGCAGTTTTAATTAAAATGAAATGTAGAGGTAGAAATATGAACAGAAACAAATTGAATGTTAGTTTTTTATATTTAGAGGTGGCAGGGCAGGAGGTAATGCTATAGCTATACAAGACCTTGTTGAGACCATATATCAAATACCACATACAATTCTGGATGTAATGGATGTACCAGAATGTTAACATGACTCCAGGAGTTAAATTTCATAAACTAGGGTTGTATTCCATGGGAAATGCAAGTTAAAGAGTGATTTGTTTGTGTTTTCTTTTTAGAGTTTTGAAAAGAATTGATAGGGTGAATGGAAATAAAAAAAACTATCACTCAAAGGGACAAATCACAGAAAAGGAGACAACTTTAAGTTTGGAGCCAATCAACTCAAGGGAGAAATGGGAAATCATAAGGATGTTGAAAATGTGGAACTCTCACTCAAAGCTCAATTAGTAACTTTAAAACTGACATCAATAAATATTTGCTATCTCATGACATTAACAAAAATGGAGACAAAGCAGGTGGATAGAGATAAGAGACAGATCATCAACATTTCCACTGAATCGCAGAACAGCTTCAAAGGGTTAAATAGCCTACTTATGTCTCTATGTTCACCAGATACCAACATTTCTGCTGGAAAGAGAATCACGTATTGCTGAATGACAAGACTGTTTCTTTTTAAAATGTTAAGAACAAGGATACTTTAAATCAATTACTGTGGTGACTGAGATGTTTGAGCAATGCTCCAGTTAAGACTAACATCCTTCTCATAAAGAGAGAGCTCTAAGGTACCTTATCAAGCTTATGTTTCAAAAGGAATCATTGCAACTTGAAAACCGCCCAAGACTAAAAACATATTAATGATTTATTCTATTTCTATCCCACTGTAAACTTTGGATTATTGGTTTATATCCACCACATGCAAATTACATTTACATTTAGCCTCTACTTATTCGTCCATGTGGTATTTTTCATTCATTGGAAGAAACAGGAGAATCAGGTAACTAAGCTGCAGTGAGCAGTATGTTAATCGACTAATTGTTAGTCCAAAGCACAATTTCTCCGTATCAAGCTCAGGACTGTAGAATTTCATATGAAGACGTTTTAGCTTACCTCATGATTTTTAAAAAAAATGCAAATATTGCTAAATTTTAAGTTATCTTTTTATAGCAAAAGTTATGAATCAGCTTCACTATCAAATTTAATATTCTCTTTTGTCTTGACATAATAGGCTTGGTATTACATGGACTACACCCTTCACCCAACCCTGACAGAAAAGTCTGCCATCATTGTGCTGATCAGGAACCTGGCTTCCTCACAGCAATATTATGCAGTGAGCAACCTTAAGGGCCAGAATAGGATGTTAGCCCCAATCTGGGTGTGAGCCCCACCTAGAAAGCTGCCAGTCAATATCCACATCTAATCTCCAGTGCCAGACTGTGATGGATGTGCTGGGACTACAGGCAGTCCACAAAGAACAATGCTGGGCCCTGGAATTCAAAGAGGTCAGGAATGGTGGGAAAACATTAGTCAGGCTACCCATTCTATTGTACAAAATCACCTCCGCCTTCAAACACCAAAATGGGCAGGCCATAAAGTTCAAACTGATTTCGTAAAGATTAAGCTGTTGAAGGAAGATGCTCAATTCAAATCTGAACATACTTTATGATTTGTTTATCAGTGTGTTTGATTGCATGCTCCTATTGATCGGTCTACTTAAGTAATTAGCTTTGCTCACCTTCTAAAGAATTCAACATTCAAATCAGCAAGTCGGCTGACTGAAAATGAAGGGAAGGACTTCTCATATGGTGGGGTATATGACAATTCTATAGTATCAGCAGCACCAGCATAAGGCAGTATTGGAATTACAAACACAGTCTCCAGACTCGCACAACTGCATAGAGTTTCTCAACAGTGAGGAGAGGTGTAGCCCAGGTGTGCGGGGGGGGGGTTGGAAATCTTGGAGGAAAGGCCATGATGGAATGGAGCATTCATTTTAATGTGGGAACCTGATAAACAAAATACACCATTAGGGGAGGCATACCTCCTTTCGGCCCAACTTCCAAGCATTGATTATGATCAGGCCATTTAGGAAGATCTTGGTCAGTGGAGGAGAACTGAGGCCTGGACCAAGGAGATGGATGCGGTACAATCCTGAGATGCCCAGTCCCAATAAGCACTTGGGACTCCCCAGAGGAAGCAGCCACCTTCCTGTCCAACTGCAGTCCATGCAGTGAAACCTGGTGGTCTGCTTCTGTTGTCCACTATATTCCCTAGCAAATCTGCTGATCAGCCACTGAACCCATCCTGCTAACCTCAGAATTGAGGCTGGATTGGAAATAGGCCTTAAGTAACTGGGCACTGGACAACCTCAAGTGAAATAAAGGGGCACCAGGTGCCTTGTCCACCACATGTAAAACTGAGGGCAAGTTGGCATCAAGTAGGAAGTTAGCGAGAAGGCCAATGGAGGAATCTTATAGGCTCCCACCCACAAACCAGGTGGCAGAAGTTATTGAAATCTTGCTCCAAAAGAATCTAAATTGAACAACTCCTCAAACTGACAAATAAATACATATTAAGAAAATTGAATGAAATTGAATACTCCTAGCTTTATCAGCACAGCTATGTATTATTTACCCTTAATATTCAGTGAGCTAATATATTTTGCAAGTGAAAAATACAGGATTGCTGCTAATAACTTATCTATTAAGTATTTAAATCAAAATCTATTTGGCTTTACATCTGACAATTAAGCCTTCTCTTGAGAACTTATCTCTTGGAGATCCAAAATAAGAATAGCCAATAAAAATGATCCCAGTTTCTATTCTATTTTCTTACTTACCTGGGCCAAGCCAAACATTCCTAAAAATGTAAGGAGTGAAATTTCTTGAAACAGAAACAAAAAGACAAATGGACAAACTTTGGGAGTCAGCCCATTCCTTAACAATACATTGATGAACTTCGAAAAAAGAAACAGGAATTGTTCCTTGTAAGGAAAAGAGAAAATCAAAAATTCAAAACTTAGTCCATTGGAAATAAATTCAATTTACCAATGCAAAACAGCTGCTTTGTATACTTCTGCTACCCTTAACTTTATTAAACATTAGCTAACATTGCTATAGATTTTTATAATGAAAACTTCATAATTTCATTATACACCCATTGTAATTCTTCATTTTTGTTAGCCAAATACAATAAAACATCTGAAATACGATACCAAATCATTAAACATAATCTTGAAATCTAATATAATCCAAATTCAAAATAAATCAAATTTATTCAATTCTTTGAAACACTAGGACTGTATTCAGGATTTTGTTAGCTGTATTTATTTCCAAATGTTTAGATTTTGTTTAGATCTGACAACAGCCAAGGCAGAATCATTCTGAAAAATAATTGGACTTAAAGATGTACAAAAATGTCTAAAGTTTTGTAATAGGAAGCTACATGTTCAGTAAGAGTGCTTCCACAGTTAAAAAAAAACTTTCCCAGTCTGACCTTGCTCTTCAATACTTTTCCATTGAACCTCAATGCAAGTTTGAGAAAGATCACCTCATGTATTAATTAATAAGGTACTTTATTGACCAAATTCAACAATTTCAGAGTTTTACTGACAACCCCACATTTTTTGACCAAGTACTTGATATGATTATACCACTGTCATTTCAACTCTTCTTGACCTTTTTTTTTGTTTTGTGCTTTTCTCATCCACTGCAAATCTTAAAGCTGATAAAACGGAAACAAATATCATGAGTCAGCTCCCACTCTGTCCTGTAGCACAAATATAATTTCTTCAACTGCTTATATCATCATTTTACATTCTAAAATCTCATATAGTATTACCCCTGTCCATCTCCTTGGTTCCCCTCTTTCCTCCCACGCCCCTTTACCTCAGTTCCCCCAGATCCTCTCACGCCCACTGCACCATTCCTTCCTCTATCTTTTCTTTGTTCTAATGAAAGATCAACAACTTGAAATATTAATTGTTTAATTCTCTATTGAAGCTACTAGACCTGCTGAATATTGTCAGAAATGTTCCCAAATCATTAGGATGTTTCTATTCATGTGTAAGCTTAACTGTGACCAATCTGATTTTGAAACAGAAACTAGTGCAATAGAATAGCATATGCCCACTTAAATTACTAATTAAATAAAATTTAGTTTGTTCTTAATATTTTATAGTGATGAGCATTTTCAACATAAAACAAACAAGATGCAATGTATTCTGATTTCATTATCAATTTGAGAAATGTTATAGGACTTCCTTGGGAATTATTGCAATAGCCAGTGAATGAATAGACAATGTAAAAGCTCAAAAGGCAAGGATTACCTGAATCTTCATCAGACTTAGAGCTGGGCTCAAGGGCAGAAGCCAGGTCAAATGATCTCCCTGCAGCACCTGTCTCAGGGCTAAAATGGCAAAAATAAAATAAAATGCTTATTTCTCAATTCTGAAATTCATAATTATTTTGGCCCAAGAAAATAAATACACCACTTAAGTTCATACCAACTTAAGTTCCAAGATAAAACAACAACCATACTGAAGTGACAGTAAGTTTCCTCAGAGGTGAAGAGGAAAATTGAAATATAGAATCTCTACATGTAGAAGCAGGCCATACACGGGGTGTAGAGAACTTATATAACAATATCAACGGAGACGAACGTGCATCAGTAAAACTGTGATTTAGTGTGATAAAACAAAGTTGTATAATCTTAACAAAGACTGCACTTCTAGATAAATGGAAGTTTCCTTTACTTAGCAAGATTATGGCAATTTTCTGGTAATATTTCAATTATGCTCCCTGGAAAAAAAACAAGTAAAATGCATGAATAGAGTACATATAAAAATTTTAAAAAATAATAGCAATTGCAAAGAAGCAAAACTGAGAAAGCACAAAAGGTTCAAAAACTGAAGAAAATGAAAGCATGAATGGTACCCTGTAAAATATTGACAGAAAATAAAACAAAAGCACAGACACAAAGCTATAAAATAGAGCAGGAACACGCACAAAAAAATGTGCAAAGTAGCAAAAGGGAGAACAATGGAAACAAATGTGTTTAAAATGCAGCCTAGACAACAAAAACAATGTACAAAAAAAAATTTAAAATGCAAATTTCTTATATATCTATAATACTTCAAATTACACCAATAACAGGAAAGAAAGTTCATTACAAGAGCCAGATTAAAACAAAAAAGCTGAAACAGAATTTAGAATTTAATGAAAGCAAACCAGGGAGATGATTCTAAAGCAGCATGAGAAAACAAGTAATAAAGGACCAATAATTAAATCCTCAGACAGAAAAACCTCACATGCAATAAAACTAACAATTTATATTAGGGAATCACACAAACACATTGTGATGTTTGGCTTAGCTTGTTTCCTCATCACCTTTAGAAAGTATTTCATTCCGGTGTTACTATTTGCCAGCTGTGATCTAGTGGTAACCAGGCATCACAAAAACTAAATCCGCATAAATTATTTTCATCAATAATCTCAGGCAACTGAAGTAAATAATGGCAAATGGCACCTCTCCTTCCAATCTGGCTAAAATGAGCTAACTTAGCACAAACCAAAAACACATCTGTAACTACTTTATATGCAAGTACACAGCGGAAGGTATACTTATCCCATTTTTCTGGGGAATGAACAGAAGAAAAAAAACTATAAAATGTTTCAGCCGCAAATAGTAGTTAAAACTCACACTAAAACCAGATCAATGACATCATGCACCTTTTTAGCATTAAATTGCACAACCATTCCTTTTTCAATCTCCACATTTCCTTTTCTCCCCCCAAAGGAGCAATGTAAATTCTCCAGAACATGTGAAAATGGATAGAATATCATCAACAGAACTGCAAACAATTACATACATAGTACAGTGCATGATCAAATAAATGTATATATGGATAGTAAGCATTTTCTTCATTCAGCAGTGTAGCAGACATAGCACTAAATTTGTGTTCCCTTATGTTCTCTTGCCAATGAAGCATCGAAGTACCATCTGTCTTCTAGGTTCAAGATAATTCAGTTCCATTTCCAGACATTAATGAGGTAGAATTTCATGTAACAGAAAATTTACACCTGTTTGTACATTGGCAAAGTCTATGTTAATTTACACTAAAAATTTCCTGTGAGCTTAATTAAGCTATGCCAAGTGTTAAAAGCGATTGTACAGTAAATGACGAACTATTCTCTGCAGATATATCAGATTGTAATTCTCACAGAAATCTGATTTTAGAATTACTCAAATCATTATCTTGTCACAGAGTGTATATTAATTAATGAAATTGTTAATTACCTTGAACACTGTAAAAATAGAGTTCATAGTCAAAAAGTGTGGCGCTGGAAAAGCACAGCAGGTCAGCAGAATCTGAGGAACAGGAGAATTGACATTTCGGACATAAGCCCTTCATCAGGAATGTGGGGGTGGGAAAGGAGGCTGAGAGAGATAAATAGGAGGGTGGAGGTGAGGTAGCTGGAAAGGTGGGGAGGGATGGTGATAGGTCCAACCCCCAACTTCCTATTCATCTCTCAGCCCCCTTTGCCCTATCCCCACATTCCTGATGAAGGGCTTACGCCCAAAACATCGACTCTCCTGCTCTTTGGATGCTGCCTGGCCTATTGTGCTATTCCAGTGGCACACTTTGACTCTGATCTCCAGCATCTGCAATCCTCACTTCCTCCTAGAGTTTATTAGAGAAACTTGAAGATATTTGATTTGTTAAATGCACATTTGTGATTAAGGAATATAAAAGCATATCTCAAGTGTAATTTTGTTCTACTTCATCCAAATGAATCACTAAACATTGTCATTTTATTTAAATGGTAAACAAGTCAACATACAAGGTATCAAACATTTTGAATTTTCATTGCCAATAATCATTTATTAATCTCTCGTCAGAAGCCAATGTCCTAATGAAAATTATGAAGTAATATTCACTTAATTCAATATACAATAAATATTTCTATACTGAAAGATAAGATTACATTAACTTCATCTCTCAAGTCTTACGTGCTGTCATAGACTTGAATATACATATTTATGTTCCATCTTCAGATATCTGCCCAATTGCTTCCAGTTTTTTTTTGTTCAAGTTAATACCTATCTTGGTATATATATATTTTTTCTCCAAATTCTTCCTGATGGACTCCAGATAAATAATTTAAGGATTTTCTTACCCTTGATTGACTTTACCAGTAACAGTTGAAACTTTATTGCTGGAACAGCACAGCAGGTCAGGCAGCATCCAGGGAACAGGAGATTCGACGTTTCGGGCACAGGCCCTTCTTCAGGACTGGATGCTGCCTGACCTGCTGTGCTGTTCCAGCAATAAAGTTTCAACTTTGATCTCCAGCATCTGCAGACCTCACTTTCTCCTTTACCAGTAACAGACCTTTCATTCCTACAGGAGCTGTTTGTCTACTAAAGTAGTTGTTATGAAGATGTGGGTGAACTATACCTTTCAAGAGAGTTAAAAGCTAGCAGTGACAGCACCAAGTGTTCTCAATAAGACGTAATGTAACAGGTGCTCCAGCTACTGGAGTAGCCAGTTGCCTGGAAACAACAAAAAGCAGATACGGGTTAGGCCAATCAGTTTAAATTATAGTGCGAAAAATACCAAATTCCAATCAAGTTTGAATTGAGTATATTGACAATCTTATAAGTCAATGACACAATCTAATATTGTGGGGTATAAGACCAGGGAAAATTGAACAGTTGGGAGGAGAACCGCCAAGTCCCAGCATATAAACAGACTGCCTGAAAAAAGCTCTCTTAAAAATACCTTTACCGATTAATAACCTGTGACACAGAATCCCTTAGAAGATGACGACACAGGTAGATCCAAATAGAAGAACTGAAAGCAGTCTGGGTTTGAGATAAAAGGTTTTGTTTTGTAAATCTTAATTGGAAGTTTTATCAGACTAGTATGATAGAAGGGAAGATAAAAGATAGGTTGGAGTAAGAACTTGTGAATAGTTGCTAGTTAATTATTATACTTTAAGAAATAAAGTTGTTAACTTTTTCTTTAACTAATTCTTGACCTATCAATTTTTTTTTAACAGAATTACTGCATGGGATAAATCTCTTCTGTGTTGCTGGTTTTAAATTAAGCAGGAAGGTCTACCAGTGTTGTAACAGTTTTGGCAGCTCATGTCCGTGATTTGAACTGGTTTAGACAGATTTGAATAGATTTGGGGATACGAGAAATCCCAGCAGATTTACACACTTGCAGGTTAGTGTCCTAGATCTTTCAATAAAACGTAGGTGAGACAATTTGTTTAATTTTGGGGACTTGTGGTTGATTAAATTAAAAGTGAGAGAAATGGGTCTTAAAATTGCTAAAGAGGTTCTGGGATTTGAAGATGATTCTCAGATTTGCCAAGAAAGGTTAGAAGGAAAGAAAAAGGCCATACTGTTAGAATTAGCAAAGAGTTTAGATTTGGGTTTAAACAGGGACAAAAGTAAAGCTGAAACTGTAAAGGAGATACTCAAGCACTTCGGTGTGAATGCGGTAGAGGTAGAAAAGCTTAAATTACAACAGAGGACAATGGAGTTAGAAAACAAACAGACAGAGAGAGAGAGAGAGAGAGAGAGAGAGAGAGAGAGAGAGAGAGAGAGAGAGAGAGAGAGAGAGAGAGAGAGAGAGAGAGAAGAAAGGGAGAGAGAAAGAAAGATAGACAGAGGATGAAGAGAGAGAAGCTTCTTAGCTGAGCAAAGTGAGAGAGAATTTGAACTTGGGAAATTGCAACTTAGTCAGCGAAGTCAAGTTAACGATGGAGATTGAAAGAGAAGGTAGTGCTATATATAAGTATGTCAAAACTCTGACATAGTTTGATGAGAAACAAGTCAAAAACTCCTTTATTTCATTTGAAAAATTGGCTAGGCAGATGGAGTGGTCTGAGGATTTATGGGTAATGCTAGTTCAGACTAAACTGGTAGGGCAGAGCTACTGAGTTATCTGCCGCACTGTTAGATGAGGTGTCAAGGGATTATGAAGAGATTAAACAGGCCATTTTAACTGCTTATGAATTGATACCAGAAGCAAAAAGACAGTGGTTCAGAAACAAAGAAGGAACCAGATCAGACTTATGTTGAGTTCAAAAGAATTGAACAGTCATTTTGATCGGTGGGTATGTGCTTTGAAAATAGATAGGACATTTGAGACTCAGAGAGATTATTCTGCTGGAGGAGATTAAGAACTCACTTCCAGAGGTGATAAGAAGTCACGTAGTAAATTCAGGAAGTGAGAAGGGCAGCAGAATTATCGGATGAGTACATGTTGGTGCATAAGACAAGCTTCCAGCTAGAACTTAATCCTGTGAGGGATAGAAGTTGGGAGAAGGGGAGATCCTACACTACTAAGCCAAGAGTAGAGAGCACTGGTAAGAATTTACCACAGGATAAGAAAGAAGCCCAAGAGGGTAAAAAGAAGATGATAGGCCTCAGGTGTTTCCACTGTGGTAAAGTGAGACACATAAAGTCAAAGTGCTGGTCATTAAAGGAAGGCACTGTGGGAAAAGAGATGGTAAAAGAAGCTAAGCCAGTAGCATTAGTGAAGGAGACCCCAAGAAGAGCCAAGGAGCTGCAGGAAAGTGCACAGCCTAGGTAGGGGTTAGGTATGGAGTTAGTCCCTAATCTCTACAAAGAATTTGCCTCTGTGGGTAAAGTTTACTCAGAAAGTACAGGGGACGAAAGACAAGTAGTTATAATTTTGAGAGATACAGGATCTAACCAGTCGCTGATTGTAAGGGATGAGCGAATATGCACTCTTTCTGATCGGTTACCCGAGAGTGTGGGAATTTGTGGGATAGATGGACAGAAATTTAGCATTCCCCTTGGTAAGATCAGGTTGGAGTGCCAACTTAAGACTGGGGAAGATACAGTGGGAGTGATTGACAGAGTGTAGTTCAGTTTGTTTTTGGTAATGATTTGGCAGGATCCAAGGTGGGGGTGACACCCCTTGTTGTGGAGAAGCCCAAGGAAGACTAAGAAACTGAGGAGTTAAACAGAAATATCCTGGTATTTTCTGAGATGTGTGGTAACCAGATCCCACTATCATAAGTCACAGCACAAAGTGAAAAGTAAAGAAAAAGATGATGGAGTTGAGGTTCAGTTAGCGGACAATCTGTTTGGTGTAATGGTGCAGGAAAAAGCTGAACAGGCAGAGGGTCAGGCAGAAGTGTTTAGCCTTGAAAGGCTAAGAGACATGCAACTGCAAGACAAGACAACAAAAGATACATATGTGGATGCATACTCTGAAAAGGAGACAGAGAATATTCTGGAGGGTTATTATCTTAAAGATAGAATCCTAAGAAAGAAATGGAGATCATGACAGGTTAGTGCAGAGGAGAAGTGCACCAGATTCTGTTGTCAGTAGCATACAGATAGGAGGTGTTACAGGTAGGACAAGAACTACTGGAGGTGGTCACCTAGGGATATGAAAGACAGGCAAAGGTACAAAAACATTTTTATTGGCCTGGAATGCACAAGGACATGGTTAACGTTTGCCGTATGTGTCATACATGCCAAATAGTAGATAAGCCACAGGCGGTAATAAAACCAGCACCTTTGTTGCCAATTCCCACATTTGAAGAACCTTTCATGTGGGTTATAATTGATTGTGTAGGTCCCCTCCCAAGAACTAAAAGTGGGAACCAATACTTGTTAACCATAATGGATGCGTCTACCAGATTTCTGGAGGCAATTCCGTGACAGACTATTAAGACAAAAGAGGTGGTAAAGGAGTTAGTAGCTTTCTTCACACGGTATGGGCTGCCCAGAGAGATTCAGTTGGACCAAGGTTCAAATTCTACTGCTAGGCTGTTTTAGGAGGTTATGGATAGCTTAGGTATACAACTTTAAATCCAGTGCGTATCATCCTGAATCCCAGGCAGCTTTAGAAAGGTGGCATTAGACCTTGAAGGCCATGTTGAGAGCAAGATGTCAGGATTACCCAAGTGATTGGGATTAAGGTATCCCATTCGCATTGTTTACCATTAGAGATATCCCAAATGAATCTGCTCTGTTTACATCCATTTAGTTAATATTCAGTCATGAAGTGAGAGGCCCTTTGAAATTAATTAAAGAAAAATTGATAGGACCAAAGTTAGAGATCTCACACTTAGATAATATATTGGAGGTAAGGGAGAGACTAATTTGAGTAGGTGAGTTGGCTAAACAGCACCTAAAGAGGGCACAGTGTTAAATGAAGCATGTGGCAGATAAAAGCTCTGAGACTCTGATGTTTTCCTGAGGGAATGGCATGTTAGTACTGCTACCAGTGATAGGAGATCTCTTCAAAGCCAGGTTTAGTGGTCCCTATCAAACTGAGACAAAGTTAAGCCAGGTGAACTATTTAGTAAAGATGCCAGATAGATAAAAAAGGCATCGGGTATGTCACGTGAACATGTTGAAACTGTATTATATGAGAGAGAAAGAACTGGAAACGCCGGTATTAGTTACTGCCCCGCAGCGTGAGGAATCAATTCCAGATAATATAGGTTTTGAGGTGCCTCCAAATAGTATAAAAAAATGAAGAAGTCCTTGAAGGAGTGGGATAAATTAGTAAGCTCTCTGTCTCAGGAACACAGTACAAGGACATATGTAAGAATCAGGTGAGGAGGAGGACTAATGCTATTGTACATGAAGTAGACGTAGAGAATACTGCTCTAATAAAACAACATTCCTACTGGCTTAATTCTTTCAAAGCCAGACAGGTCCAGATGGAGTTGGAGGCCATACTCGAGGAGGACATCATCGAACCAAGCTAAAGTGAGTGGAGTTCGCCGATCGTCCTAGTTCCCAAACCAGACAGGACTCAACTATTCTGTGTGGATTATCAGAAGGTCAGTGCCGTTACAAAATCGGACTCATGTCCAATTCCTAGATTGGAGGACTGTATCGGGAAAGTCAGACAAGCCAGTTACATCACCAAGTTGGACTTAATGCATGGTTACTGGCAAGTAACTTTATCAGAGATGGCAAAAGAAATTTCTGCGTTTGTAACTCCAAATGGGCTATATCAGTTTAAAATGATGCTCTTTGAAATGAAGAACACATCCGCCACATTCCAAAGATGCATGAACAGAGTTATGACTGGGTTAAGAAACTGTGCAATCTATTTGGACGATGTAGTGATCTTTAGTAAATCCTGGAAAGATCACTTGGTACAGTTGGCAGAGCTCTTTGAACGACTACGAGAAGCAAAACTGGTGATAAACATAAATAAAACAGAATTCGCGAAAGGAGAGGTGGCGCTTTTGGAATATAACATTGGTCATGGAAGGTTGACCCCAAGGAATACAAAGACGAAGGCCATCAAAGAATTTCCATGACCAATCTCGAAGAAAGAAGTGCTTTCATTCTTAGGACTCAATGGATTCTATCGGAAGTTTGTTCCAAACTTCAGTAGTGTATTGGCACCGTTTACCGATTTGCTGAAGAAGAACACCGTTTTGGTGGACAGAACCATGCCAGAAGGCATTCAACCATTTGAAATCAATATTAACCACAAAACCAATTTTAGCTACACCAAACTTTCCACAACATTTTAAAGTCACCATCGATGCTAGTGACATTGGAGTTGGAGTATTACTTGTACAAGATAATAAGGATGGGATTGAACTGCCAGTTGGTTACTTTTCAAAGATCAACATCCAACTGAAAAGGAACTATTGAGTTTGGTCCTGGCCTTACAGCATTTTAATGTGTATGGCACAGAGACAGTTGTGTACATTGACCTCATTCCACTTACAAATCTTAGAATGTTTTAAAGATAAGAATATGAGACTATTTCATTGGAGTCTTATGTTACAGACTTTTACAACTCATACATATTGCGGGTTGGAAGAATGTAACTGCAGATGTGTTATCATGGATTTAACTGATGAAATTTGTCTTTATTTAATGTTAAATATGTACACAGGTATATGGGGAGAAGTCACGGTGAACTTATATTAAAGTTATCTATACATTAGGATAATTTGTTTAAAAATTTCAATGGTTCATTTTTTTCTTGGGGGGGGGGGGAGGTGTTATGAAGATGTAGGTGAACTGTACCTTTAAAGAGAGTTAAAAGCTAGCAGTGACAGCACTAAGTGTTCTCAATAAGACACATCGTAATATGTGCTCCAGCTACTGCTGGAAACGGCAAAAAAAAACAGATTTGAATTAGGCCAATCAATTTAAGTTATACCCCGAAAAATACCAAATTCCAATCAAGTTTGAATTGAGTATATTGTTAATCTTAAAAGCCAATGACACAATCCAATGCTCCAGGGAAAATCTGAACAGTTGGGAGGAGAACTGCAAAGTTCCAACATGTGAACAGACTGCTTGAAAAATAGCTCTCTTAAAAGTACCTTTACTGATCAATAACCTGTGACACAGAATCCCTAAGAAGAAGAGGAGAAGACAGAGGAAGATCCAAATAGAAGAACCAAAAGCTGCCTAGTTTTGAGATAAGAGATTTTGTTTAGTAAATCTTAATTGGGAGTTTTATTGGACTAGTATGGTAAAAGGGAAGGTAAAAGATAAGTTAGAAAAATAATTTGTGAATAGTTGTTAGTTAATTATTCTCTGTTATACTTTAAGAAATAAAGTTGTTAATTTTTATTTTACATAGTTCTTGGCCTATCGATTTTTTTTTTTTAAACAGAATTACTGCATGGGATAAATCTTTGTGTTGCTGGTTTTAAATTAAGCAGGAAGGTTTACCCAATGTTGTAACATACTCGACAACTGCATCCACCATCTTCCCAGTAAAATTATAATCACATTGATAATGAATGGAAAACTACTAGATTCTCATAAATCTATATGATTAACTGTCATCCACAAGGGCTGGAAATCTACTGTCTTCACACAGTCTCATCTATGTGATCACAGATCCAAAACAATTCTTAAAATAAAACTCTTAAATACCCTCCAAAGTAACTTAGCAAACCACTGATTTATATCTTGGACATTACCTTTGTCCAGTTAACGAGTGGAGCAAAACTCCTAACGTTGAAGAGAGATTGGGAAATCAGCATTAAGTAAACTACCCGCTTACTCTTTACAAGGTAAGCAGGCAGGAGGCTGGGAGAACACAGCAAGCCAGGCAGCATCAGGAGGTGCAGAAGTTTTGGGTGTAACCCTTCTTCAGATCTAGTGGTGGGTGTGGGGGGATCTGCAGATAAAGGGGGAGGTGGGGGCAGGGTGGTGAAGTGGGGATAGGTGAAGACAGGTGGAGGGTATCATCTGGTTGGTCAATGGGAAGAATGAATCCGGTTAATGGCAGGGAGCAGTGGCAGGAAGGGGGAGGGGCTAGGAAGGTAATCAGGAGATCGTGAGGTTATTTGAAATTGGAGAACTCGATGTGGAATCCTCTGGGCTGTAGGGTGCCCAGGCAGAAGATAAAGGTGCTGTTCCCCCACTAGGCACTGTGGTTTGCTTGGGCAATACTAGAGGCCAAGGATTGGCATGTCGGAAAGGGAATGATTGGGGGAAATTGAAATGGGCAGTGACTGAGAGATCCGGTCAGCCCCTGTGAACCCAGCTGTGATGCTCAGTGAACCGTTCCCTAAGTTTGGTCTCCCGATGTAGAGAAGACAACATCGGGAGCACCTGATACAGTAAACTAGTTTGGAAGAGCGGCAGATGAACCTTTGTCTCACCTGGAAGGATGGTTTCAGACCCTGGATGGAGGTGAGGGGGGCTTTGCACCAGCAGGCCAGGCTGGTACAAGGTACAGGTCAGGAGTGTGACAGAGTAAAGTTATGTAGATGGGTTTTTTTTAAAAACAAATTTACTCTTTGCAACTTTATGCAGGGTGTCATATGCTTGTTCTGAATTCTGTAATGTGAGGAGAAATCCATTTCCAGGAACAGAACAAATAGTAAACAAAGAACACCGATTTAAGATAGGAGGCAAAAGAATCAAAAAGGTGAAAGGGAGAGAAATCTTAAGGCAGAAAATCAGAATGCTGACATGAAAGGGAATTCCAAGACTCTTTTGCAGACATAGAAGAGTAACAAGGAGGGATGGAACCTATTGGAAATAAAAATAGGGCCAAAAAAAAGGGATTCACTCAGAGACAGAGGGCATAGATGGGCTTAAAAGAAAACATATTTTTTGCATCTGTCTCTAACAAGCAAGATGTTGCTGTTAAGGTTGCAATTAAAGAAGGTACTGAAGACATTAGATAGTTTAACCTTTATCAAGAGACATGTATTTAAAATGTTGATTCTGTTTAAAGTTGATTCGTCAGGACTGGATGCGATGATTTGGATGATGCAGAGGGTAAAAACTGGTAAAAATTAAAGGCACTGGGCTTAATCTTCCATAATGCTTTTGCAAAAGAGTTGCAAATCTTTTGTTCTTGTTTAAAAGGAGAATGTAAGGATAGATGTGTGAACTATTGACGAGTTAGTATAACCTCAATGAAGTCTTCCATTTTGGGAGGGAGGAAGGAGGAGGAGTGAATAAAAGTGATGCCTGGGACAAAATGAACACTCATTTGGACCTATTTTGGTGAGCACAGATTTGTTAAAAACAATATCTATTTTATTATCATGGTTGAGTTTTGATGAGGTAACACTAATATAATTGATGAATGATATAAAGATTTACAAAAGGCATTTGACCACGAGTGACATCGAAGCCTTGCCAACCAAAGTTTGGCTCATCAAATGGAAGGAACGATACCTGTGATTAGAAGGTTGACTAAGTAACTGTGAGGAGGTTTTTCAGATTCGATTATGCTACAGCTTTGCTTTGCAGGGGTAGGAACTGTGATCTCATGTATTATGTTTATATTTTATTTTGCGATTTGGATTTTCCATTAGAGGCAGATGGACGTGGGTCGGTTTCCAAAGGTAGTTTATGTTTTTGAAATATATCAACTCTAAAACTACATGTGACTTTTAGTCAAGTGCCTAGGAGGAACCTCTGATGTGTTAATGGATAAAACTATTGTACTGTTGAGTTTATGACAGAGTAAATATATCAAAGCTTATTTTGATAGAAGATGCAAAGACATGGCCTGCTTCTGTGCTTATGTCATGTGCTCATATGTAAGCAAGGGCTGGATCTTATCAGATCCTGAATGAGTTCTGCAGTTGATGAAGCTGGCAGAACTATGAAAGAAATCCAGTGATACTTTTCGTCATGTCAGGAAAAGCAAAGTCATATTTTCTGAGGGTGTTCTGGACTTTGTGATGTGATTCTTGCTAGAAAGCAGTGGGATGCCTGTTAATAGTGATTATTGCTCATTAATCACCCTTATTAACACACAATCTCACCCCATTAGTATGCAATCTCCTATTCTACCATAGAACCAGATTGAAACTAGACACACAAAACACTTGATGTGAAAATCTGAGGGGTGCCTGGCAAACCCAAATCTCCAACTTGAGCATCCAGTGCCAACATCTCAGGGATCATGCTATGCAGAACAGTTACATTCACCTCATTTTAACAGACCTTGGTATTTGACATGTGCCTATCTATCCATGCCCTAATAGCACATCTTGATTCACTTATGTACTTTTGCAGTTGAATTCTGAACCTTGGAAAGCATGGGCACCTCTGATCGTAATGATACTTGGACAGGCACCCAGGTCACAGACTGGACCAGACTGCAAGTCAGAGCTGCTTGCATACCCTCTGAGCACCCCTGCCTTACCCTGCCCTGCCTTTCAGGTGCAGATACAAAGTCAGGCAGCCTACTGTGGTTGTCAGCTGTCATTAGTCAAGAAGGGGTTTACATGTTGCTGTGTGACACTATGCTACATCATTGTTACATCTACACGTGCTAGCAACTGCCACATAAAACAACTCCATATGCTTCTACCAATGTGTTAAAGTCGAAGGGGTGGAGTGCTCAGTTATATCAAGGAAGACACTCTTTAGAAAGGATGTCCTAGCACAGATATCAAAGAAAGCCTTGGATACATCCAGGGGCTTGAACATGGTCACATAGCCACTTGGGGTGGTCAGAGTCAGGTCCTCCTCTCTTGGGGATGAGGAGCTGCGTGTCGTGTGATCCACCAGCAGAGATTGAGATAGATAGAAAATGGCTAGAACAGCTGCTAGTGCTGGTGGGGTGAAGTGTTCCGATTGATTGTGATGGATAGCGCAGGGTTGTTAGCATAAGGAGAGAGACAGTGAGTGAGAGAGAGGGGCGGGGAAGGGAAGTTGTTTCACACAGTCACAAGTATTACCCTTGCTAGGATGTGGATGTGGTAGCAGAGATAAAGTGAGAGAGAGAGGCAGCAGGAAGGTAGAGATGGCACATACACTTACAGAACAGAAAAGGTCATCGATCCTCTTCCTACATATTCCCCTAGATGGCGGAGACTGCACTGACCTGGGTGGTGAACTTGGATGAGACAAGCAGGGTTTGGTATGGTGTCCTCTACTGCCGGTCCTGGGGCAGGTGGACGCCACCCTCATCAGCCTGTTCACCAGGACATCTAGGTCTCTGCCTGCAAAGCAGGCTGCCAATTTCCCCTTTCTGGCAAAAGCCAAAAATGGTGCAGGGCAGCTCCAGACTAACTTGTCTGGGTGCATAACAGCCTTTTAAAGATGGCACTGCCACCAGGGATGATGATTTATTTTGGGATAGCCTGGCAGCGGTGAGTGGTTCCGGCTATGAAGAGTGGTTGAATTGTGCTAGTATCAGATAAGAGGCATGCCAAAGGGACAGGGCAGGTCATCAGTGAGGTGTGCCATGGGAACGTATAAGTGTTCCAGTTCTCCAAACTGAAAGAGAGTCAGAGTTGTACATACTCTTCAGTCTAACTCGTCCATGTTGACTAGGTTTCCCAAATTAAACTAGTCCCATTTGCCAGAGTTTGGCTAAATCCCTTGAAAACTTTCCTATTCATTTACCTATCTAAATGTCTTTTAAATTTTGTAATTGTACCTGCATCTACCACTTCCACTGGCAGTTCACTCCAAACATGAATCACTGTGTGGGAAAAGTTGCCCCTCAGGCTCCTTTTATAAGTTTCCCCTCTCATCTTAAAATTATGCTTTTTAGTTTCATCCTCTCCAACCATAGAGAAAAGACCATTGCTACTGACCTTATGATTTTATAAATGCAAAAATGTCACCCCTCAATCTCATAGGCTCCAGTCAAAAAAGTCCCAGTTTATCCAGCCTGTCCTCATAAATCAATCCCTCCCCGTAACATCCTGCACCTTCTCCACCTTAATAATATTCTTCCTATAGCAGTGTGACCAGAACTGCACACTACTCCAACAGTGGCTGGACCAACATTTGAGGCCATCAAAATGGAGAAAGCTTTGTACCAGCAGACCTGGAAAAGAGGTGTAAAACTGTCTCCACAATCCATAAACAAATAAACTTGGAGAAATTAGCTGAAATGTTTGGATTAGATATCAGAGGTCAGTTGCAGAGAAGTACATATTGATAAGGTGAGATGTGCAGAAGCAATAATTCTTTAACAGGTAACTCCCCACTGCCACATTGGCAATGCGCCTTGACACCTGGAACTTCATTAAAAGATGTAGCGAGTTATGCCCAGCATCAGGGTAGGCCTCCTTAGACTGTTCACGTGATTCTGCCATATTTCTCGCCACAGCCAGTGACATTCAGGACCCTAAAAGATTTCATTTGCAAGTTCTTTATATACTAAAGAGAGAGAAAAACAGTTTGCGTTCTGTTGTTAAAGAACACCTACAGCCTTGTGTGTATATTGCAGTAACTAGCCAACGCATGAAAATATATAATTTGTGTGCGCAATTGATTCATCAAGTCAGATTTCATTTGTCCTGTTCAGTATTACTATCAGCTAGGATCAAGACTGTATTATGACCACTGTTTCTTCACTAAATATTATGGACCTAGACTTGATATACACAACACAAATACAAAATTTATATAAGAATGAAAACCTATAAGGCCGATGAACCATCAGGAAGATACTCATGAACTTCCATTGGAGACAGACAGGTTAGTGAGATGGCATTTCATGCAAGTGCAAAGTCTTACAGTTTGAAACGTAGAACAAAAAGATTGAAGAAAATAACATTTCAATCTAAAGCAGGTGCAGGAGCAGGGGATCTGGGAGAATATGTGCAGTACTTGTTGAATCAGAGCAAAGTGACAATATGCTTAAAAAAACATGGGATTCTGGGTAGGTAGCAGCAGAGAGTAGAAAGGCAAGGGAGGCATGACAAACCTTTATAGCAGAGTACACAAATGAAAAGCAGAATTAAATATATTAAGAGTTGGCTATTCAGTATCTGTAGCCTGTTCTACCATTTAATAGTTGATCCGTCTGTGGGTTAATTTCATTTTCTTTCCTATCCTTAGATACCTAACAAAAAAGGTATAGATTATTTTGGCTTTTAAAGTATTCATTGACCCTCTCTTCATTGCTTAGAGGAAGGGAATTCCACACTTACATAACCATCAGAAAAAAATTCTCACCCATCTTCAATGGGCAACCACTTATTTTTAAACCATCCCCAGTCCTATTCTTGTCCACAAGCGGAAACATTGTTTTAGCATCCTCCTTGTCAAGTCCTCCAACCCCCCACACCCAGGATTTAGTGTTTCAATAAGATGATTTGACATTCTTCAAAACTCCAATGGATGCAGACCCAACCTGTTAAATGAACTTTCTCCTAACTGCTTCAAAAGTAATTATATCCTTTATTAAATAATGAGACCAAAACTGCACACAGCACTTTCAATGTGGTCTCACCAATGCCCTTCATAACTGTGAAATAATTTTGCTACTTTTACGTTCCACTTACCGTGAACTAAATGGTAATATTCATTAGTATTCCTGATCACTTGCTGAACCTACATACGAAAAACATTGAGATTCATGTACCCAGCCATCCCAATTCTTCTGTGCCTCAGTTCTGCAAACTCTCTATTCAAATAATTTTGCTGTCTTTCTATTCTGTCAATATCTATTTCCAGACACTACATTTTAGGAAAGGTGTGAAGGATTTATAGAGGATGCAGAAAAGATTGCAGCAAATGGTTCCAGTTATGATATGCTTCAGTTGCTTGAACAGTTTAGAGGAGTTTTGAGACGAGATGAGACAAATATTCCAAATCAAGATAGGAGTTTCGACAGAGTCTTGGCAGAAGATTGAGAATCAGAGGATATCAGTTTAAGGTGATTGGCAAAAGAACTAACAGCAACAGAAGGAAAACATTTTAAAAAAAAATAACAGAGCAAATGGTTACCATCTGAAATGTCCTGCCATAGAGTGTGGTGGTGACAAATTCAATTGCAGGTTTCAGAGAATTGGGTAAGTATCTGAAAAGAAAAACAATTGCCACAAGGGCTAGATAATAGGGCCATCTAATCCTCATTTACAGAGAGTGACACAGATACAATGGATAGAATGGCTTCTTTTTGATTTGATTATAACTTCATAATGTCGACTACTTCCCTTCAGTGACCCATAAAACATAACTACATTTGTAAGATATTAAATTTCTCGTAATAAAAAAGAATGCTTCTTCATGGATATTTTTGCTTCTGAATCCAAATCATTTAAGTAAGTATCTTTCCCTTTTATTAAAGGCATTCAGGCAAAGCACTTTGAAATTCCTGGTTGCTGTCCTCGACAATACTTCCAAGGTGATTGCAGCTTCATAAAATCATTGATGCTGGACGCCTGTGGATCTCCTGTTTTAATGTCAGACAAACAGACATTAGGAAAGTGAAAATCCACATCACAGAGATTGCTAGATCCTTGTGGGCAGTTTTGAGGTCAGTGCAAATGTAATTGCTTCAGTATTCATTGCATATCCAACATAGAAAACAGTACTTTATACCCCTATTGAGATATTTATCAAATCAAATTCCAATAAAAACAATCCTACAATCATTTGCTGTATTATTCCTTTCAAATATAATGTACACAGCGATAAAGTTGCAGATTAAGGGTTGTCCTTTTATGCAGTATTTTCAGCCAGCGTAATTCACTTCCTGTGATCAAGGAATGGCTTAGTGCATTTGATGTTGCGAAGATTAAAGGCCCTTACAACATTCCAGCAATAGAACCGAACACTCTTGCTCCAGAAATAATCACACTCCTAACCAAACTGTTCCAGTAGAGGTATAACACTGGCATCTACCCAGAATTGTCACCACGTGCCTGTGAGAACACAGCTCGAACAACACTCCAGAAGCTTGACACTATCTAGGTCAAAGCAGCCCACTTGATTATTACTTTACTCCCTCTAATACCAATAGCCATATTTCTACAAAATTCTCAGCTGGAATTCACAAAGGCTTCTTAGATAGTACCTTTCAAACACAGATGCTACCATCTGGAAGGACAAGGGTAACAGATACATGGGAACACCGCTACTTAAAAGTTACTCCCCAAGTCACTCACCAGCCCAACTCAAACATATTGCTGCCACTTCACTACGAGTCAGCTACTATCGTGGAACCCCCTTCTTAACAACACTGAATGTTTCCCAAGCCAAAGGGACTGCAGCAATTCAAGGTCACCACTGCCTTCTCAAAGGCAATTAGAGATAGGAAAAAAATGCTGGTCCCGTAAGTAAAGCCTATATCCTCAAAATATTGTTTTCTTTTAAAATTTTGGCCATATATTAATAAAGACATCCATGGTTACTTTGTTCCTAAAGATGTTATAAAGCAATTAGCTATTTTTTCCATCTATGCTATTTACTGATTTACAAGAGTAACTATCAAGGCATTCTTTTCAGCTTCTGGTTAAATCACTTTTGAAGTCCATTAAATTCTTTATATTATTTGAACACAGTTTAGCTAATCGGGTAGATTTTTTTTTAAAATCGGCTGATCTCAGCTGCAGCTAATGTTCCCAACACTTCCATTTAGCCGATAATTGCTAGAAATGAAAGATGTGAAAACTTTATGGGGTGGGACAATGAAGAGGAGAGAGAGAGAACCTCAATGGAGAAGTGGAACAAGAGTGTTTTTGATTTACACATGCATGGCTTCTGGTACAAAAGCATCAGATTCTGGGATAAACTCTTCCTTGCTGCCAACTTCACAATGATATGGATCATTTAATAGTGCATTGGTCTGACTCATCCTTTAAAATAAGGAGTCCAGAACAATCGGCACAATCATTCAGGTATTACTGGATTTTCCCATTGGGCTGAAACTACGAAGTTAAGCCATAAAGACAAAAGGACTGCATCTTGGGATATTTTACTACATTGAACTGGTGCATAAGCTGTTATTTACCAGTTAAAACAAGCTTAAAGGAAAAACGGTGTTGTAGAAAAAAAAACACAAGGCATAACCACTGGTCTCTACTAATCATTTTATTTTCCATTAATAGCATTTGCTGAATCTAAATATATTCAATAAGTATTTTCTTAACTTGCAAACTTTATTTGAAATAATATTCAGCTTTTGTTTAGATATAGGACAAAGTCAACTTTGCAAGATCTCACGTTAGGTTGATGATACTATAGTTGCAAACCACAGGCAAATGTGAACAAAACTCAACAAATATTATGTGTAGCGAGAAAGAATTTGACAGCAACTCTGGATACTTAAATTTCAGATTAAGTGACCACCAGATTTGTTCTTATTATTGTGCACTGCAATGCTTGAGAGAGGAAGGTGAAATATGTAATAAAGAAACATTTAGCATTTTGATATTTGATTTCTCTCTTTAGGAAGGTTCTACTTATCATGAAGAAAAGTCAAGAAAATGTATATGAACGAATTAATTATATTTAACCAGGAATAACCTTGCTGTGTCACTTTTCAAATCAATTTGACTGATAGAGTTAATGTTGAATTCAGCTCCAACAGTAATCTTATTTCCAAGTGGTTAATAAATGACTTGGAGCAGGATTTCCTGCAGAAACTTGTATTAGTCTGGTTATCAAAGATATGCTTGGGATTGGTTGGTTAATGCATTCAATCATATTTTTGTACTTGGGAATGTGCCAATTTAATAAGGGCATGTACCCATCATGCTCCAAAGTTTTACAAATTAATCTCCAGTTCTATTAAAATATTAACTAGTTTTTAAAATATTCAACTTCAAAAGTATATACTTTAAATTGCATAATTATTTGGAAATCAAATGGAGAATAACTTAATTCAACAGCTTTTATTAAAATATTTTCTCAAAACAAACCAGTTATATATAAATTTGTATACAGTGCATTAATGCTATGTTACAAACATATGCAAAGGCTTCACATTAGGTTTAAACATGTTTCTTTAAATGTAATACTCCTGAATCTAACCCTTCTATTTGCAACCAAAATAAAATGTATGCATTCCTCAATTGCAATTTACCAAGTTGCTATCAAATCATGCCTAACAGTTCCAATTGTGATGCATATTCAGTTTTGTAAAAACTGAACTCAATTTTTAAATCAAAACCATGCTAACAACAAATTAAAAACTCCAAAACAGTCCAGATTTTTATACTTTATGTCGAACAGATATTGCAACAGTATATATTGCACATGAAGAAATGTCAAAAGGAGGAGAACAAAAGCTCAGAAGTAAGAAAGATGAAGTGCTCAGTACAGAAACTGATTGAGACAGAGGATTGAGGAGATGAACTGTTCACAATTATACTCTAGCCAAGTTCAAGTTTTTATATTAAGAGAATGAGCAGATCGTTCATGATGCCAATCACGCAATTTCATATAGCGTGGGCTCTGCAGTTCAGTGATAAACCTTTCTCTGTGAAAGATAAGAAAGAAAGATGAGAAAATAAAAAGAAATAGCAGAATTATTAAATTAAGAAAAAAACCTTAATATTCCTCATTATTAAAGTTGCAGAAAAGTCACAGTTACCCACCCCTTTTGGGATAAACGTAGGTTTGATTTAATGCAGGTGTACTTTCACACCATTGACGGTACTATGTTAAATAAATGGCAAAGCTGTTCAACTAAAATGTGGCTTCTGCAATGCAGCAGCAAGTCTAGGTCACACGTATGCAAAATTAATCATTTATTTTGCAGGGAGGGATAAATACCTTAAATCCAAAGATGTGCAGGTTAGGTGAATTGGCCATGCTAAATTGCCCAGTGTTCAGGAATATGTAGGTTAGGTGCATTAATCAGAGTAAATGTAGATTAACAGGGTAGGGGGGCAGGGTCTGGGTTGGTTACGCTTTGGAGGGTTAGTGTGGAAATGTTGGGCCAAAATGGCCAGTTTCCACAATGCAGGGATTCTATGATTCTATTGCAAATAACTCAGCTGATAGAACATATACATGACAGAGCTGAAATTAAAGCACTTAATAAAACAAATATCATGATTTGGAATGTATAAACTTGTATCTTTAGCCTTGAAAATGAACCTGGATCAAAATGTGTATGAGTATCTTGAGCATATTTTCTTAAAGGTTTAGAGTGAGAGAGTCATTATTTGGTCCATTGATTTCATACCAGTCACGTGGGTTACAAGCATTAAGTGAGTGAAAAAAAAACTGTACTCACTTTGAAACACTTTTTAAAAAAAAACTGGGAGAATTAAAAAAAGTCTTCCTGCAATTTCTAGCTCCACATTAAATATAATTTCCTTAAATCTTCTTCAGGAATCTTATTAATAACTAAGCCACTGAAGACCACACACAACATTGGACAAATGCTCATATCACAGACTACATTAATTTATACCTGAATTATTTTTCAGCATCTGACACAGCAGAGAATTGTATCTGCATGTAGAAACTTTAAAGTGGTTTGAGCAGGCAGTCAGTGGCTTCAGATGAGCCTTTCGTATCAGGGTTTAGTCAAGGTACATCCACAGTCATTTTCAATTTACAGCTACTTGTTTTACAAATGCAAAACAAGACAACCATGAATTGAATTTCTGCAAAATTATATCAATTATTGCTTTCCAAAACTCTGGTTTGTTTTCAGAATATTTCAGAACTACCTTGTTTGATTTATGATTGGGGTATCACTTTGTCCTTCAATTGTACATCATTGGTAGCAATGTACCATATTTACTAATGTGTCCTTTGGATTTTTCTGTTCTTTGACTATGAGGATTTTACAAGTACTAGCCAGGGCAAGAACTGGGCAGTCAATTTTGAATAAGGACATTTATTCTACACGTGATAGAAAATTTGACTTCATTTGGGAGATAGATGATTTAGATTAGCTGCCTGAACTCAAAAAAAGGATAATTTTACAGCTCTGCAAAATTTTGACATCGAATTAAATCTAGCAATAAAGAGCAAAAACAATGTTCTTCTAGTTTTTAAATAAGTTGCTAATGTGTTTTTTTTTTAAATAGTGTAAAAATAAGGGAGTTTTTGTTAACACAGCAACTCATGTGTGGAATGACCTTCCAGAGGAAGTGGTGGATGTGGGAGATAAGTAGAAGTCATCTAGAAGATATTTGCATAAGTACATGAATAAAAAAATGTTTGGAGAGGTATGGGCAAGGCGCAGACAGGTGGGATTAGTTTATTTTGGGATTATGGACAGCAAGGACTGGCTTAACCAATGGGTCTGTATTCGAGCTGTATGACTCTGAATTTTAGAAACAAAGGGGGACTAAACATTTGCAATAATTACATAAGAAAAGGAAAAATAAATTTGTTTGTTACTTGATGCAAATTTGTAGAAACATTTTTAAGAATGAGTTGACAATTTTACTGCAAGGACTGAAGAAAGAAAATGCACCACCATTCAGGCCAGAGCACCTACTTTCCAGTTTATCAGAGCACTTGACATGTTCTATAGCTTCAACTTAGCTTGATCATTTTGAAAGCTCACAGATGAAAGCAATGTTTTGGTTTGATACCTCAATAATGAATCATCTCCACGCTGATGCTTTTCTAATTCATTCAAAATGCCATATGAAGACAGACAGATGTCTTTTCACAAAATGAGCGGTAGATGTGATCTATATGGACTTCAGTAAAGTGTTGACAAGGTTCCCCATGGGAGACTGATTAGCAAGGTTAGATCTCAGAAGACAGGGAGAAGTAGCCATCTGGATACAGAACTGGCTCAAAGGTAGAAGACAGAGGGTGATGATGGAGGGTTGTTTTTCAGACTGGAGGCCTGTGACCAGTGGAGTGCCACAAGGATCGGTACTGAATCCTCTACATTTTGTCATTTACATAAATGATTTGGACGCGAGCATGAGAGGTACAGTTAGTAAGTTTGCAGATGATACCAAAATTGGAGGTGTAGTGGACAGCGAAGAGGGCCAATGGGCTGAGAAGTGGCAGATGGAGTTTAATTCAGATAAATGCGAGGTGCTGCATTTTGGGAAAGCAAATCTTATCATGGCTTATGCACTTAATGGTAAGGTCCTAGGGTGTGTTGCTGAACAAAGACTTTGGAGTGCAGATTTATAGCTCCTTGAAAGTGGAGTCGCAGGTAGATAAGATAGTGAAGAAGGCATTTGGTATGCTTTCCTTTATTGGTCAGAGTATTGAGTACAGGAGTTGGGAGGTCATGTTGCGACTGTACAGGACATTGGTGAGGCCACTGTTGGAATATTGCATGCAATTCTGGTCTCCTTCCTACCGGAAAGATGTTGTGAAACTTGAAAGGGTTTAGAAAAGATTTACAAGGATGTTGCCTGGGTTGGAGGATTTGAGCTATAGGGAGAGGCTGAACAGGCTGGGGCTGTTTTCCCTGGAGCGTCGGAGGCTGAGGAGTGATCTTATAGAGGTTTACAAAATTATGAGGGGCAGGGATAGGGTAAATAGGCAAAGTCTTTTCCCTGGGGTTGAGGAGTCCAGAACTAGAAGGCATAGGTTTAGGGTGAGGGGGGAAAAGATATAAAAGAGACCTATGGGGCAACATTTTCATGCAGAGGGTGGTATTTATCTGGAATGAGCTGCCAGAGGAAGTGGTGGAGGCTGGTGCAGTTGCAACATTTAAGAGGCATTTGGATGGGTATATGAATAGGAAGGGTTTGGAGGGTTATGGGCCAGGTGCTGGCAGGTGGGATAGATTGGGTTTGGATATCTGGTCGACATGGATGGGTTGGACCGCAGGGTCTGTTTCCATGCTGTACATCTCTATGACTCTAATAGCCAGAAAGTCAATGGAGCAGAGTATACTGAAGCTGCATCAGGACAATGCAGACTCCTGATTGATGGGAAGTTATATTTCACCAATGAGCAATTGCCTTGGTCTAGAATCCTCAAAGTCTATTGAAGTCAGAACTCAGTGACCTGACTCATTTAAGCTCAACAGTTAACCAAGAAAAGTTAGAGGATGTGAAACATATTCTCAACTTCTGGTAGCTATTAAACTAACTTCCAAACTAAACTTCCACCAATCCCTTACCTCCAAGCACTCCTTAAAACGAAGTGCATCTTTTCCCTGGCCTGACCAGTCATCCTCACCTTTCACTTGTTCCTCCAACAACCACAGATATAGAAGAAATCTTAAGACCCTCAATATGGTCCTAAACCTCTCACCATCCTCAACCAACAAATCAGAGACTACTCCATTACTCTTCCTCAACCTAACAACACCCCCACCACCTAACCAACCTGACTTCCTGGACACAACGCCTCTCTCATTCCTTGCTCATTGGACCTGACAAACCCCCACCTCAAAGAATACATTCACTTACCTGGCACTACCTATTCAACCACCTGGCATCTCATCTCTCAATCAACATACATGCTACTTCATAAACACGACTCCCTCCCCTCATCCAACTGGCACATTACTGCCCATGCATAAGCCCTACACCTGACTTGAATACTTACATTTTCAAGGAGCTGCCAAAATGGCTAGCTTGTTTCTATATAAACCAAAACACAGATTATAGCACATTTTCTACTGCAATATTTGTGAGCTGAATGTTCTCTGCTGCTGTATTCAAGAATTCCTCCCGACAGGAGGCCCCTGCCCAGAAATCTCCAGCACTGAAGACATGTAACGGTTAGTGAGTATCTTATATCTGGGGCGATGAGTATTGAAGTGATTTATCAACCTCATAGGTCAAAATTACTACAAACTATCTGAGCAGGTATATAATCACCACAATGCTGTGGTGTAGTTGCTGTATATAGAAGATGCAAGTTGTAACACATCACCAGTCAGTTACATATGGCAATGCACAATGGGAGGTAAGACTAAACATTGTCCTTTTTTAAAAAGGATTAGAACATTAGGGTATTTGGAACTAATATGCAGTTATAACTTAGCACCTATTCTAAAGTTATATATTTTGTCCTTCCTTTATACCTCTAATAACAACCACGGATATAAACTTGCCACAGCGTAATTACTCCCTCCTCCCAGTCACAGCATTCATAAAAGGGTTTAACCTGATCCAAGTTTGGGATATCTTAAACAATTTCACAGTTCATACAAAAATATAAAATTATAATGAGGTAAGTAGCAGGACATATATACAAGATTAATACAAGTATAGCATTTTGTATAGGAAAATATAATGGGCTCAACTGACCAGAATATTCATTAAAATACCAAAGAATCCTAATGTTTAACTGAATGGCTTATTATACTTATGCTCCAACAGCAAGATTGGCCATCACTTTTGTCTTCTACATCTTACCTTGCCCTTTTAACAACTTCATCATCTGGATCTCGCACTGAAATTAATTGGAAAAAATATGGGATGCTCAATTAATGGCACGTGCCAATCCAAAGTCAAAAACACAGACTAAGAGAGTTGTAATGTTTTTTTTACCTTTAATTGGTCAAACTAAAATATGAGTCCCTATATATTATTTCCATGCACATTGACTTTTCCAGCATAATTGCTCTTTTGGCCCAAAAGGGGAAAAAATCTCTATAATTAATGTATGTGATCCTAGATGGGGAGAGTGTGAAGTAGGGATATTACTTGCCTTGTAATCCAGAGGGCTCAGGTTGATGATTTGAGAACAATGAGTTAAAATTCAAGTACAGAAGCTGCTGGAATTCAAATGCAATTGCTTAAAATCTGGAAATGAAAACTAGTCTCAGTAATTACCACTAACAATTGTTGCAAAAACTTACGTAGTTCACGAATGTCATTGAACAAAGTAAATTGGTTTCACTATATGATGTAGCCTATATTGATTCAAGAACCACAGGCAATCTATTTAAGAGCAATTATGGATGGACAATAAATTTTTGTCTCATCAGCAACATCCACATCTTGTTAAATAATTACTTTTTAAAATTATCTATTTATCACAGAAGTCAAGAAAGGTTATCTCACATGAACTATTTGCTTCTCAGTTACATCAGAACTGAAGTTTATAGTCATGAAACCCTGTTGATAGCTTAGATTATATATTGCTTACTGCAAACATCTGCATGCAATATTCACTCCATCATTTGATTTGATTTAATTTACATCATGAATATATTTGGTTATCTCTCAAGTTCTAAAATGAAATAATTCTTGGATATAATAAACTACAAACTTAAATTCTATCCACAATTCTAGAAACACACATCTTTTTCAATATTCAACAGAAAGTTCTCTATAATAAGTAATTCTATTTTGGTTTGAATTCTACCCTATTCACATATTAGCATATTCAATGATTATTCAGAAGCACAACATAGCTTGAAATCTTAAATAACTGATGCATTAAAATACTTAATGTTCCTCAATTTACACATACTGGCTTTCTGCATTAAAACCCAAGTGACAAAGAAGTTGTTGAGTTTTTTTGTAACCTATACTATGAATGCTGGTTTATACCCTTTATTTATGCTTTTACATTCAACTGCGACTGTACAAATACCCTCATCAGTCTCCTAACTGCCAGTCTATACAACTCCAAAACAGTGGTCCTTATGTATATAACTCATTAGCTCCAACTTTTCCATCATACCCAACCTTCACCACCCTCCACCACTTTCCATTTTGAATTTTACCCCTTCTGTAGACTTATTCGAACACTCACTCAGCAACATGCTCCCCAAACTTATATCCAAGAGTATTCCGTTTGATTTTCTGACGAGGCCTCTGGTGTTTTTCACTTTATCTTCACTAACAATGAGAGACGTCCTTATAGCACTTCCCTCCCAAAATGTATCTATTTCAACTTTCTATTCGCTACGTGTCACACAGTTGATCTTCAGCATCTTCGGATGTGGATGTCAACCACTATGTTCTGGAATAACTGTTTGGCATGCATGTTTGTTAATTCATCATGGATTAATGAGGCCAATACACTTACTGAAATCTGTGCCAGTCAACTGAGCGAGGATACGGAAAGAGCGAGACTGGGTTGTTCCTGTTTTTGGCTGCCAATCCTCAGTGTCCACCATCAGTCGCTTCTTACTGGCATCATTGGGGATGATAACACGTTGATCAGTTTTGACAGAATGCCTACATTATGTGGTTGATGGTTTGACAGGAATAAGACAGAGAAAGAAGTGAAGTGAAGAGAGAAAGTAACTGCAGAGTACGTGTATGACCTCAGGACATTCCAATGCATTTCGCAGCCAGTTTTTGATGGGATTCACTGTTACGATGTCAGGAAAACTCATTTTCACCCAGTTTTGTCCCCCAATGAGATCATCTTCATAAGATGATCCATTTTTAGTGATGTTGGCTGAAGGATAAGTACGAACTGAAAGATCATAGGAATTCATTCCCTGCTATCCTTCTAATAGAATCGCGGCATCTTTTACATCTAGCTGACAGAGCAGCCAGAGCTTTTCATAACAACTCAAATGAAAGACAGCACCATTAACAGCATCAGCTTGGATTATGTGTTCATGTCTCTGGAGTAATAGATGAACTCACAACCTTTTATTTCAGTGGCAAGAATGCTATCACGGACCCAAAGCTGACATCTAAAACCTTCAGAAAAAACCCACAGTAAGCACGCTCACTGCAACTACTGCCAAAGTCAGAAAGGCTGCATTCAGCAAATACCACAGAGTTATGCATTATATTTTAATCTATTGCAGAATGTTTCCCACTTTAAAAAAGATTACCCATTGATCAGCATCATGTTATAACTACAGCAAAAGAGAGAAAACTAACATAAATTTTACCCATCTCTGAAATCAGGTTATTTCCCATTTATAAAATGCATCCCAAAAATGACAACAGTAAACAATTTAAGAAAGTCTCAAGTCAACTTGCCAAAAGTTTCTGCTCACAAGCTCTATGATGTATTTTGGGTTGAGTATATTACAGTTAGTCCAAAACAGTTTCCAGTCTAATTGCACATTTTTACAAAATTCAACTAATTCATTTCTCTTGATACACTTCCTGTTAACCTTTGTACTTAATTTCAAAATTTAAAATTGGAAAATATCCTTTTCCATTTATGTTGGTTTGGTAGAAAACCAACTATAGTGCTGTTAGATCACTGTGGCCTAATACACCAGGTTTTGGGAAAAATTAGAAAGAAAAGTAAACAAAACTACTAATCTCAATAGTAGCTTCAATGAGCCATCAAGACGGTCCTGGAATATCACACTGCATCTTCCAGATCTCATCAGAGCAGACATGCACAAAAACAAATTCTACTAACAGGTGACATCACTTTGAAGGTTACCAAATATTCAAGACCTATTTTGATAAAGTAACATTTCAGATTTCTTTCTCGAAGTTTTAAAAAACACCCCAACATGCTGCATTTCAATTAAATAACTTTGACATATTCAACTCTCCTAATATTGAATTTACCTGCTACTTAACCTCATCTCATTACAGAAGGGCAGTATAATAAAAAGAGCTACTTTCTTTATCACTGATGACTCAAAACGTAAGTATACCACAATTGAGTCATGCAGAGCAGGAAGACTACAAAACTACAAGGAGGATCCAAAAGTACATTTCTCTACAATATGAAAAACTGATTAAATTATATTTTTGTACAGTGCATTCAGAATGCATGGTAAACTAAAAACATTTTATTGTTTTGTGTATGGCAACTCTAATTTATAAGTGTATGCTTGGAAGTTCAGAAACATTCCCCTAACCTCCCACTGCACCCCTTATTTTCTCTCAGGTGATCACATGAGAACTTTGACAATTTCTTAGCTGCATGCTACTTGGATAAGACAGAATGGTAATCTAAGTAATCCAAGAAAAGGGTTAGAACACAAAATAAGCAAGACAACCTTGATATGCAGTTTAGTTGAATTGGTACTAATTCAAGTTATGGAATTAATATAAAGCCCCAACTGCTGAAAAACATTAAAGAAACCTTTAAATCCATTTAAAAGGCACCTAGCTATTTGAATTTTCTGGTTTTTAAAAAAAATCAATTCTGGATAGGTCAGCCAAGTTTATCCAAGTTTAAACTATGCTAAGAACCATGCTGGTTTCTTTTTGCAAAAAGAAATATTCTTAAAATGCAATATGTTAAAATTAAGAAATTGCACAGTTGCCCCACTGTTTTTTTTAGTAAATCCTTACTTTTTATGTTCCACATAATGGCAATGGATTTAAAGCCAGCCATGTTGAGATTTGCAACTTCCATGCTTGCTCTGCTTACCTATAGTCACCAAGATCATAAAGCATTTCTTCATCACGAAGAACGTGAAACTTGGGACGATTCTCAGATTTCTCCTCATTTTCACTGAGTGCATTACAGTACAAAAATCAAAGAAAGAACAAGTTAAAAGACATGAAAAGCTACAGAAACACAGCAATAAAAGGAAAGTTGATGAATAGAAAATGAGGAAAATAATTGTTAACAGTAATTTTAACAAGGTGCACAGATTGGCATTTAATTCCTATACAAGAAGTGAGCATTACTATCAAGGTCTGTATTTGAGCCAATTAGACCTGAAGGCCACTTCAGGGGCATTTATGAGTTAGCAATATTTCCATGGGTCTGGAGTCACATGCAGGCTAGACCAGGCACAAATAGTATATTTTTTTCCTTAAGGGGCATTAATGAACCAATGGGTTTTTAACAACAATCAAAATGGGTTCCATTAGACTAGGCTTTAAAAAAAACTTCCAGTGACCCGAGAGAAAAAAAATCACAATCATGTGAGGTGCCGGAGGACTGCAGCGTTGCTCATGTTGACCTCCTGAACGAGAAGGATAGTAGGGATATTCCAGGTAAATACAGACCAGTGAGCCTGACGTCAGTTTGGGAAAGTTGCTGGAGGAGGTACTGAGGGACAAAATCTACTTATATTTGAAAGAATGGGCTTATCAGTGAGAGGCAACATGGTTTTGTGCAGGGTAGATTGTGCCTTACCAACTTAATGGACTTCTTTGAGGAAGTGACCAAGTTGATAGATGAAGGGAGGACTGTAGATGTCATATGCATGGACTTTAGTAAGGCATTTGATAAGGTTCTCCACGGTAAACCAATGGAGAAAGTGAAGTTACATGATGTGCAGGGTTTCTAGCTAGGTGGATAAAGGACTGGTTGAGCAACAGGACACAGTAGTAGTTGAAGGGAGTTTCTCCAAATGGAGAAAGGTAACCAGTGGTGTTCCATAGGGATCAGTGCTGGGGCCGCTGTTGTTTCTGATATACATAAATGTTCTGGAAGAGGACATTGTTGGTCTGATCAGTATGTTGCAGATGACACGAAGATTGGTGAAGTAGCAGAAAGCATAAGGGACTGTCAAAGAATGCAGGAGAACATAGATAGACTGGAGAGTTGGACAGAGAAGTGGCAGATGGAGTTCAATCCAGGCAAATGTGAGGTGATGCATTTTGGGAAGTCTAATTCTGGAGCGAACCATAGTATAAACGGAAGAGCCTTGGAAAATGTTGATGGGCAGAGAGATCTGGGAGTTCAGGTCCATTGTACCATGAAGATGGCTGCACAGGTGGATAGAGTGGTCAAGGCGGCATATGGTATACTTGACTTCATTGGACGGGGTATCGAGTTGGCAGGTCATGTTACAATTGTACACGACATTGGTTTGGCCACATTTGAATACTGTGTACAGTTCTGGTCGCCCACATTACCAAAAGGAGGCGGAAACTTTGGAGAGGTTGCAGAGGTTTACGAAAATGTTGCCTGGTATGGAAGGTGCCAGCTATGAAGACAATTAGGATTGTTTTCATTAGAAAAATCACGATGGGGGGGGGGGGTCCTGATTGAGGTCTACAAAATCGTAAAAAGGTATAGACAGGGTAGGTAGAGATAAACTTTATTCCCAGAGTGAGGGATTCAATAATAAGAGGTCACGCGTTCAAGGTGAGAGGTGAAAAGTTTAAGGGGGAATGTACATGGTAAGTACTTTACACAGAGGGTGGTAAGTGTCTGGAATATGTTGCCAGCAGAGGGAGGCACGGTGCATCTGGACAGTTGCATAAGTAGGTGGGGAGCAGAGGGATTAGGAATTGGGCAATAAGTTTAGACAGTGGATTTGGATCAGCACAGGCTTGATGGGGCTGGAAAAGCACAGCAGTTCAGACAGCATCCGAGGAGCAGGAAAATCGATGTTTCATGCAAAAGCCCTTCATCAGGAATACAGGAATAGGCCCTTTGGCCCACCAAGCCTGTAAGTAAAAACAATGACTGCAGATGCTGGAAACCAGATTCTGGATTAGTGTGGTGCTGGAAAAGCACAGCAGTTCAGACAGCATCTGAGGAGCAGGAAAATCGACGTTTCAGGCAAAAACCCTTCATATTGGAAATGGTTATTGCCTGGCATTTGTGTGGCACGAATGTTACTTGTGACTTGTCAGTCTAATTCT
The DNA here is from genome assembly GCF_037043375.1 of Chiloscyllium plagiosum. Lineage (NCBI taxonomy): Eukaryota > Metazoa > Chordata > Chondrichthyes > Orectolobiformes > Hemiscylliidae > Chiloscyllium > Chiloscyllium plagiosum. The sequence goes on along the minus strand of NW_028270154.1, from coordinate 49,616,180 downwards.
GGATATTGTCCGGATCTTGTTACATTTGGACACAGACTGCTTCAGTATCTGAGGAGTTGCAAATGGGGCTGAATATTGTGCAATAATCAGCAAACATTTCCACTTCTGACTTTATGATGGAGGGAAGGTCATTGATGAAGGAGCTGAAGATAGTTGGGCCCATGATACTACTCTGAGGAAACCTTTGAGGTTTCCTGGAGCTGAGATGACTGACCTCCAACAAGTGCAACCATCTTCCTATGTGCCAAGTATGGCTCCAACCATAAATTTTGCCCTTTGAAAGTTATTGCTTCCAGTTTTGCTAGGGGTCCCTGATGGCACAGTCAAATGCAGCCTTGATGTCAAGGGTGGTGACTCTCACTTCAGTGAGTGTATGAAATGGTTTCTTAAAATATATTATTTGTGAACATTATGCCTATGTACTTATTAGCTTAATTTGTACCAGTTCTTAAAGAACAGTCAGACATCTGCAACTATTCTTGTTAGATAATAAGGAAGATTTTATGACAACACTTCCATTTGGGAATTTTTTGTCATACATTTGACATGTTTATGCGGAACCTAAATTAATATTGCTTACTAATTATGAAATGCTGAATTCTAATTGAAACATTTTGTAATAGAGTGAGAAGGAAATGCAATAAATAGACCAGACTTCTGGATGAGTGATAAGGCAATTTTAATTACTGATAACTTAATTCTGAAGCACTTCAAATATGCTACTTCATGGATGAAGTGATGCAAGATTAAAAGGAGACATACAAGAGAGGTCTGCAAAGATCAGGGCCAGGATATTTATGCAAGTCATTCTGCCACTATATTTGTAGGTCCAACTTCACCTAACAATTGTAATAGAGTAATAGGCTTTCAGTTCTTGAAACAGCAGTTATTGCTATGTATCTGCTTTAAGGAAACCTATGAATGCTTCAAGAATGACATGTGGATCACATTTCATATCAGACTTTCTTCCCTGACTGCTGACAAGTTAAGGATTTATGGGTCAACTGTACTTCCAAGCAATAGCTAAATGACTCATCCATTAATTAGTCCTTCTAGCCTCTAACCTAAACAGCAGGAGCATCCGAATGTTTGCTGTTACAATAAAACTACAATCTCCAAAGTTTTGGTCATTAAATATCTGCCATCAAGGCATCAGTTACCTGCTTATCATGTGTCCTGTGACTTATTTACTACTATCACTTTGAGCTCAGCATTTGCAAACTTGGATGTGTATTGTTTAGTTAATCTTTACAAACATTGTTTACATCACAAAAGATAAGAAATTCGCCTTGTTCTGAATGACATAGTAACATCAGCCGATGTTTTCAGACTTACGTAACAGACAGCCAAGCACATAGTCAGATGAATCAAAAATAACAGAGATATTTATAATCGGACCTGAATAATTATGTAGAAGACAAACAAAAAAGAAAAGTTGTGAATACAAGTCCTAGAGCTTCACCCTGATATACAGGGATCTGAAGAATGATCTCCCTACTGGTCAATTGGGAATCCCATTTCTACAGTTCCAAGCTTTTGCAATGCAAGCATGGAAATAATTACGTTTAGAGGAGGGTTCATTGAAAGCATAGTGGAAAAATGTGTTTTAAAGAAATGCATTAACTTTAGGATTCTGAAATAAACTCCAGAGAATAGGGCCACACAGCTGAAAGTTGTACAGAATATGGTGAAATGAAGGAAAATGCAAAACAAGAGAGAGTGAGACCATGAAAGAGCAGGAGTGCACGCAAGGTTGCATAAAACTAACATTAGAGTAGAATCAACAAGGTGACAGAGACATTAACAAATGAGGATAAAGTTATTTTTAAAATGATGTTTAAGAAAGAAAACAAACAATATGGATTATAAAAAGGTGGGCAAGTAGAGTTCTAGAATTGATGCAACATGGAGATTATGGCCTAGAAGGTTTGTTACTGAAATGTTTCAAGGCTGATGATGGCAAATGTATAGGTGCCAGAAGTCAAATTGGGTTGCATGGATCTGCTGTTTCAACAAAGATGCAAAACAAAAGTATCTAGTGAACACAAGTTTGACTTTCAGCTCTGGACTGAATTAAATACCAGCGGATGGTATTTGTGTTTGGTTTGGCATGATCAAACATGGAGTGAATTATCTGCTGGAAGGCAAAAATTAAAGCATCAATTGGCCAAGTAGAGAAAATTTAGCTTCACCGAAACTTCAGTCCCTCAAGTGACAGAAGCAATTGTGAAGAAACTATGTAGGATAGAGCTGGAGCTTATGATTAACAACATAAATATGGAAGCTTATTCCACACTTGTGGATGATGAGCAATGAAACTGCTGAGAGGTTGTGACAGGGTTTGACGTGGAAAATTTGGAAATGCAATTTTCTAAGAGTCATACTGGTATGAAACATTGACTGGTTTCTCTGTCCACAGACACAATCTTACTCGGCTTCTCCGTCATCTTATTTTTTTTTTAATTTGAAGATCTCCAGCATCCAATGTATTTGGTTTTTATTTTTAGACAAAGTAGTGTTAGGTTCTCTTTACCATGACAACTTCTGTAGGTAATACCGTTTCTGTCTACCTTTGTTTTCAGCTTATGCTCATGGAGTCCCAACACTGTCTCTGCTGCCACCTTCCGTCATGTTAGGATGCTTGCAGTACCAACCAAGCAATTCTTCTTGTATTCACCTCGTGCAGCAACACTTTCTCTTACTAGCCAAACAGGGATATTTTATTAATCTGCTCAGTGTCCTGTCTCCATAATGTTTTGTCTTCCACGGTTTGTTTTACTTGCTTTTTATCAACCTCTTCAATACTTCACCGCCTCTCAATCTCACACAGCAAGTTAAAAGTAGCTTTGTTACATTAAAAAGCATTCTTCCTATATTCAAATTATTCTCTCTCCTTTGAGTACATTTCAACACCAATCACCACCTAACCAGTGAGAATGTTATGGACAGCAATTAAAGCTAATGCATAACAGTATATTTAGACTTCTACACACTTTAGCATCAGAATTTCATTCAAAAGTTGATATGCATTAATGCAATTTGTACTGAAAGTGAAAATGCTTCCTTGAGAATTTTGAGACAACCATTATAAAGGGTAGCAAATTTGAAAGAAAAAGTAGAAATACTGTACTTCACTATTCAAAGGGTGAAATAGAAAAGCAAAATGTATCTCAGTTAAGATATTACAAGTTTATTTATATTTTATTATTAAAAAACCTCTCTCTCAGGAAACAGCAAATATATAAATATATATTCTGTTCTTTAGAACAAAAAACAACTATAAATTACTATCTTAATGCACAGCTATACTAATTTATACTTTGGTGTGAGCTGTTAATTGTTTTGAGTTTCAGTAAAGATTGCAGTGGTTACATATATTTTAGGTTCACTTCTACATGTAAAAGACTGAAGAGCTACTCAAATCCATGATCTTTCCTTTCAAGAGTAAATTACAATATGCCACCCATATTAAATAAATACAAAAGAAGGAAATGTACTAACTTGATTAGAGTATCCACCTGAAGAAAAAGAAAAAAGGTACAAGATGAGTTAAATATGAAATGATAGCTAAAAAGGTAAAGTTTTTAAATAAAAGAAAATGGCAGTGAAAATAAAAAGATATAAAGATTGAAGGCCAGATAGAGATGGAGGAGGAAGATAGTATGATATTTGGTACTTTAGACTAACATCATTCAGGTTTGCTGAAATGGTATATTTCCCTTCATTGTTTTGCTTCAATAGTTTGAAACTGTTTCAAATATCCTTTTTCACATCCTTTTGTACTGTCACATGCAAAAATTGTGAGAAATCATAAAACAAAAATATACTTTTATTGAGTCACCAGAAGAGTGGAAAAGTCATCAGAACATGTAGTGTATTCACTATCCATAGGATTAACTGACTGTAAAACATTCAATACCCCTGCTGTTATAAACATCCTGAGGCACAGTTGACTTGTGATTCCACTTGACTAATTTGACAGCTCTGTGACTACATGTATTGGAAAGTCACGTATTAGGTACATCCTGCAATTTCTTCCTTCATGCAAATCATCTATCACAATTTAGGAGAAAAACAAGTATTTTTCTTTATGCTTGTTGTTTTACTTCACAATGCAAATGGAATAGAAAATGTCAACCATATCATGCTGACAATTTATACTTATTTCTGTAGTCCCATATGTCAAAACATATGCCAGACAAAGAACAAAAGAAAGGAATCTGAAAACAACTCCAGTTGTAAGAAGCTTAGTGCACAAAAAGAAACACAATAGTTCTTGTTTTAAATCACAGTTTGGCATACAAACTGTAACTGTTATTCAGTCAAGAAGTCATGAATATATGTTAAAAGAAAAATCACGTGAAACTCTTTCTCTCTTCCCACTTGTGCATTAATCCATACATTGACAATAACACCGTCAGTTTGCTCAGTTAGCTGGATGGCTATTTTGGTGATGCAGAGTGTGGTTGACAGCACAGGATGAATTCCCACACTGGTTGAGGTTACCATGAAAAACTTTCCTTCTCAACCTCTCCCTTGCCTGAGGCATGGTGACCCTTCGGTTCAATCATCACTCGTCATCTCTATTCTAATGAGAGAGCAGCCTTGTGGTCCAGCAGGACCATGGCAACATTACCTTTTCATTGTCAATGTCAATGTGCGTTAGTTAAATTTCAACATGCCACCCTCCTGTAATTAGTGAATATTTAAAATTGTCAAAACACTGCCAGTTAGTTATTTGCCAAACTTAGCCACTTTCATATTGAATATATTTGCAACATGCAAAATGCATGATATAAGGCCTCAGGATTATTTTCAGAAAATAGGCACAAATCACCTTGCAATTGTTTTTTGGTAGTACCACAATCTGGAAAAAAACTGAATCAGCAAGATTTTCTTTCCTACTGCTTTTGTATTGATGCCGAAAACAAATTTCGCGCCACACATTGCCAAACTCTCAATTTCTCTTTAAATTAAAAACCTTGCAGTGGTTATATTTAGCATTTTGAAGGACATTTTCTTCAATACTCAGTTAACAGAAACTTACTGCCATGAAGCCCCAGAATGTAATTAAATAATTCATGTAGCCCAAAATGTGTCTCAGTGAGATTCTGTTGGCTGCATGCTTACTTTTTAAATATGATCAAAATTATAGAGTACATTGAAAGCTTCAGAATTAGGAGAACAATATTTTGCATCAGCGACAGATATTTTGAAATACACCTCTTGACAACTACTTCCAAAGCTTGCTAACTGAAGCAGTAGGTACGCATTCAAGAGGCTCAATATAGGCCAAGATAAATATATACCTTTCCAAGTATGGACCTGTGTTGGGTAAGCATTACTGCATACACTTGTCAAATATGACCCTGACCAGTAAGCTCATTTATAATTTCTTAAAAAGGAAGTGTCACAACTTGCACACGTTACTACAGCCAATCCACAGTTCCAAAACAGTAACCTCATGCCATACTGTTGCATGCACTTAACAAGTGACAATCGAAATGAAATTAGAACACATCAGAAATCCAGAGCACCTTCGATTAATCAAATTTGGCACAATCTGGAAAATAATTTTGTGCAGAAATATTTTAAAATGCTATACATAATAACCAGTGCAAATACTTTAACTACAAAGGAAACTTCCATCATTCCAAAATGCAAATGACACCCAGTTGATTAATTAAACTGTTCCAAAATACTTTGATCAATGTCAGATAGAGCAAAAGCAAATCACAGAAAATACTTGCAAAATACAAGTGAAACATTTTGCTCATTAAAAAGTCACACTTTTAACAAACTTGAAAAACTGCTTTTCTTTGGGAAGCTAGAATAGTTTGAACAGTCATGCATCATGCAGAAAGCATTCTGATATAATTCACTGATACTCTATGTATAAAAAAAATACAATTTTTGTGGGCACTCTGATTAAGGCAGTTGTCATTTGAGAGAGGAAAGTCTATTGCCAAGGCATTATGGTTTGTAATTCCAGTTGGTTGTACGTTATATTTCATCCAGTAAAATCAAAGATCAGTGCTTGACCTCAAGAAATCTGCCCATTTAGGGTAGCAATGCCTGCGTAGTTATTATATTTCCTATAAAATGATTCTTTTTTAATGAAACTTAGCAATGGAACTTCCTCTCCAGTGCAATGATTTTGAAACAGCATTTTATTTTTGTGTTATATTTTGGTGACAGGTTTGTATGCATGTTTTGACATACCCATTTGGATGCTGCAATGTGGTTGCAGTTGAGCTGTGCTTTTCTGTGGTTGTGCCATACTGCAGTTGTGTCTGGGATGCAGGTGTGATGCTAGGCAAAGCAGAAGGTGGAGTATATAGGGATACAGGTTTGTAGCTCACTGACTTTATTGGTGTCCCTGAATTTGAACTTCCCGTAGTTGTAACACCAAATGGTCTTGCTGTCTTATTCAGTGGCATGTTGGAGTCAAACGAGTACTTCGGAACAGAAGGTTCAGTAAGCATAAAATCCTGAGCAAAAGAAACACACAAAAACTCAAAAACACCACAAGCAACATGCAGTTACACAGTCAGTCAGACATTGAGGCAAGACTCAAGCACCATGGAGTTGTCCATAGTTATTACTTAAGAATATAATTGCATAACAGTACAAAACACTGAATTGTCAATTTTAAATCCAAGCTGCATGAATATTGAAGGTCAAAAGGTAATTCATTCCGACATAATACATTCCAATAATTTATACTTGGCCCTTGCAATAATGTTCTCAACATGTCCCCAAAGAATAGTTCTTCATAACAAACATGTTCACTTGTCATACGTACTGACAAAATGCAATTGCATAATGGTGGTCTTAAAAACATTGAAGCATAGAAGATAGGAGCAGGAGGCGACGATTTGGCCCTTTGAACCTGATCCACCATTCATCACAATCATGCTGACTGTCCAGCTCAATAGCCTAACCCTGCTTTCTCCCCATAACCTTTGTTCTTATTCACTACAACTGCTGTATATCGTCACCTCTTGAATACATTCAACGTTTTGGTATTGACTACTTTCTGTGGTAATGAATTCCACAGGCTCACCACTCTTTGGATGAAGAAATGTCTCCTCATCTCTGCCCTAAATGGTCCACCCAAATCATCAGAGTGTGACCCCCAATTCTGGATGCACCCAGCATCAGGAACATCCTCCCTGCATCGACCCAGCCTGATCCTGTTAGAAGTCTCCTGTTGTAAGTCTCTATAATAGCTCCCCTCACTCATCTGAATTCCAGCAAAAACAAATCTTAACCTCAATCTCTCGTCCTGCAATCCCTGCAATCAGCCTAGTAAATTTTTACTGCTCTCCCTCAACAGCAAGATCAACCTTCCTCAGAAATGGAGACCACAACTGCACACAGTATTCTAAGAGTGGCCTCACCAAGACCCTGTAAAACTGCAACAACACACCACTGTTCCTGTACTTGAGCAAATACATTATAAGGGTTGTCCGCTTGAATCCTCAGCAATAGAGTTGACCGGTGCCTTACACTGATGGGGAGTTAATAATTTGAAGTTACAGGCTGCTAAATGCATAAGCCGACATCTCAGCTGATTAAAAAAAAAAGTAATTCTACTTCCTTAGTATGAATAGGTTCAGCATTTGGATTATTGAGCAAGCACTTCTAAAGATTTGATTTTCAGCATTACTTATTGGAAAAACAGTACCGTTAACTCAATATTATCACTGGTGATAAAACTTCAACTATAATCTTGAGACACTACAGAAATCTACGTCTAGTCAGATACACTAGTGTATGACTAAGTAACCAGGCCTTGCTATTTTATCACCTATATCCATTAGGCTCTCCAGGCAGAAAGTTAGATTTTGTTAATCTTCGACTGAACATGACACCAATCTCCATGCTTTAGTAAGCTGGCTTATGCATGCAATAACTCCCAGGAGAGCATAGTGAACTACATCCTTCTCCAAAACCAAATCAGCAACTGATAGGAAAGAAAAATTGAAATGTGGAGGAACATCTACCAGAAAGTCAAATATACTTTGACCTTGGATCTCTGACAATATGAACTTCAAAATAAAATTTCAACTGCAATATAGTTTTTCATTTGAAAACAAACTGTAGATAGGCACCTAGAAATTTTAAAATGTCATTATTGCTAGCCTTGTACTGCACTGCAATTGACCTCCATTCTGGTGTCAGTAATGACCTTTAACTGAGTTGATTACTTACTCCAAGGCTACATTGATATTAATACCTTTGCTTAAATGATCCAAAGTGGTGGGAGAATCTTGACACATCCAAAATACATTGCCAAGTGAGAACATTACTCAGGAGTTAAATTCTAAGGACAGAGAGGGTTGTAGAGGAAGTTACAGAGCGCGGGAGGCACGGGTTTGTCAAAGGTCCTGAAAACAAGGATGTGAATTAAAAGAAGAGACGTGTTGCTTAACCAAGGATCAATGTTGATCAGTGAACCTGGGAGCAAGGGGTGAACCAAGCTTAAATTAAGACATTGGCAGAGTTTCAAATAAGCTTAAATTTATATATGGTAGAAGATGGGCAGTTGGCTAAGAGAGCATTGAATAGTCACATCAATGTAAAAAGACAAGGATAAAGATTTCAACATGTCACTTAATTTCAGAATAGATAGAGCAAAGTTAAATAGTAAATAACAAAATAGCTCCCCAAGTCTTTTAGCAAAACACATTTAAGTCAAGGAGTTGCTTCTATTAAATTTCACTAGTTTTGTTTGTGACGTACAAAATGTAATAATCAGCAATTGTACTTAGTATGTACCAATGCAAAAATGTTTGCTAGCTTACTGGAGCTCAAGTCTCATATCCACCACATTTTCCTTACAATTGGAAATAAAATCAAGTGTGATAACCACGTCCAAATTCATCATCCATTGTGTACCATTTCCCAATACTAGTTTTAACTTCTGATGTTCTAATGATAAATATTTATGGTATTTGGTTGAGAGGGGAAGACATCTAACATGCTTTTAAGTTGATCCAATTTGTCTTCATTATCTGAATCAAAGGATCCAAAGATATTCATGCTGCATAAATTGTTAACCCTTACCTAGCAGATAAACCTAATGCATGTGTAGTTGCATTGCACAGCAAAGTGAAGTGAGAGCACAAAACACACCACAAATCTTGCTCAGATAGATTACATTACTAATACAACATAGCCAATGTAATGCATGTCCCACAATTTGCCAAACAATGAGACATCAAGAGGCACTTGAAGGAAATGGTTCTGGATTAGTGGTGCTGGAAGAGCACAGCAGTTCAGGCAGCATCCGAGGAGCAGTAAAATCGACGCTTCGAAACGTCGATTTTACTGCTCCTCGGATGCTGTCTGAATTGCTGTGCTCTTCCAGCACCACTAATCCAGAATCTGGTTCCAGCATCTGCAGTCATTGTTTTTATCTACTTGAAGGAAATGGTCAGCAGCACATGGTGGAGACATGCAAGGTGAAGCCACAAATATATTCTTCCAACACATAAGACTGTTAGCTAATTGCCAATTACCCATCCCTTCACTATTACGTTTCTGTCTCAAACATCAGTTTCATCAATTAGACAAAGAATCACAGAAAATAGAACAGGTAGGCCATATGGCCCTTCAAGCCTGCTCCACCATTCATTATAGTCATCCAACTAAACAGCCTGTGCCTCTTTCCTCACATCCTTTGGTTCTTTTAGTCCCAAGTACTTTATCTATCACATTTTTTAAAAAAAGTTATATGATACTTTGGCTTCAACTATTTTCTACAGTAGAAAAATTGGCGTTTCGGGCAAAAGCCCTTCATTAGGAATGACCTTTGACTGAGTTGATTACTTACTCCAAGGCTACATTGATATTAACACCTTTGCTTAAAAGTGGTGGGACAATCTTGACACATCCAAAATACATTGCCCTATTCCTGACGCAGGGCTTTTGCCCGAAACGTCGATTTTCCTGCTCCTTAAATGCTGCCTGACCTGCTGTGCTTTTCCAGCACCACTCTAATCTAGACACTGGTTTCCAGCATCTGCAGACCTTGTTTTTACCTATTTTCTACAGTAGTCAAATCCACAGGCTCACCATTCTCTGGGTGAAGACATTTCTCATCTGTCCTAAATGGTTTACCTATTTCCTTAGACTGTGACCCTGGTTCAGGTTGATTCTTAGAATTAGAATAAAAAGTTGTATCCACACCCTCGATCATATTCCTCTTTCTGCAGAGAAGTTTAAACTTTGGTTTGTTTAAATGATAGAATTGTTGGGCTTTATTCTTTGTGAATACCTCAAATCTCACTTCATAAAAGTGGTTATTGGTCACCAGCCAAATTATAACACAAATTCAGCAGTCTACTCTAGGATCATAACACCTTTCATTGAAATGCGCAAGTCTTTTTTCAAGATATATTCAAAATCAACCTGTTCATAGATGTTATCAGAGACCTCTTGGACAGGTGGGACTTGAACCCAAGCCTCTTGTCGCTAGCCCTCCTGATAGTTCTAATCATTGAAGTACACAGCACAACATCCCATTAGGTCACGGTCCAAATGAATGCCTGCAACTTAACCCAGTCTTTCTTCTACTTGCTTCACTAGACAATCTGAGAATGGGAAATGCTTTGTTGCCACATCCAAATTAGGTTCTTAAGTAACTCAAAGGCCTTTTTGAATTTGCATTGTGTCCCAGACACAAAGTTCCCAGCATAAACAACTTGTAGCCATAGTCCTTGGATAAGGTCAGTTTTAGGAGTCAGATTATTATTCTGAGAGAGAACACTATACATCTAGCAATTTTATGTATGCTATTCACTCTGTCCAATAATATGTAACAGCAGAGATGTGGCAATAATGAGATTGCTAAAAAGGCCCAAATAATTTCTCTCTTAATCCTAAACCAGCCCAAGTCGGAAGAACAATATCCCAAAGTACTGCTAAACGGCCAGAGGAAAAAAGCCTCAATTTTAAAAATTTGGTCACGATCACGGCAAGAAAACACAGTGCCTATTCAGGAGTGCCAGTAGGCAGGCTCAGCCAAATCGGAATCCCTACAGTGTAGAAGCAGGCCCTTCAGCCCAAGTCCACACCAACCCTCCAAAGACTAACCCACTCTGACCCATTCCCCTACCCTGTTATCCTGTATTTACCCCTGACTAGTGCACCTAACCTACTCATTCCTGAACACTATGGGTAATTTAGCATGGCCCATTCCACTAACCTGCACGTCTTTGGATTGTGGCGGAAAAAAATCAGAGCACTCCAGGGAAACCCATGCAGATACAGGGAGAATGTGCAAACTCCACACAGACAGACATCTGAGGCTGAAATCAAACCCAGGTCACTGGCATTGTGAGACAGCAGTGTTAATCACAAAGTACTGCATCAGGCCTCTCCAACATGCCACTCATCAATTTCTAATTAAATAAGATTGGGGGAAAAAAAGAGTTGGAGAGGACTGCTTAAATTGTTAAGATTACCTGGAGTAGGCTGGCACTATAGACCCACAGGAATAATCCTTAGGCTAAGAAGGGGATGTCTAAAAGCTCTGTCTAGAGTTAGAGTTGGGGAAACACTCCTACTCCCCCTAGCTACACAAGGTAAGTTTTTTGTAAACGCAGTAAAACCATATTATAGTGTTCTCATTCTGTTCTTGGAGGGAAAGCCATCACTGTACCCTTTACCTTGCTCAAGTCTTAAGAAGCAGAACAGACTTTGATACCAACATAGCCCAATCTGAGTGATCTTGGGGGAAAAAGAAAATCAGTCAACACTAAATACAAGGGCTATAAGCAAACATAGCACTAATGTCTACCACATAAATCCAGGCAAAATTGAAGCCGATTGCTCAAGGAAACGCAGAAATTTGTCATTTTTCCTCCAACTTAAGAGATGCACTCAAAATAAATTTGGACAAAAACATCACCACTGAAAGCAAAATAAACAAAAAAGGTAATTTGAATACTGGTTGATCATGCATTAGCAATCACAATATATTAGATTGTCTCAATAGATTAAATGTACTTCACAAAGTGGGAATCTCAATACTAAGTGAGTAATTACAACATAAAGCAAAGCAATTTGAATTACTTGACCTCAACAGTTGTGCATGATTAAGCAAGAGTGAACTCTACCACCTTTGGTATTGACAAATTGGTGTTTTAATATACATCCAGGATTTCCAACGGGAAGGTTAGAAACAAAATCATGTCAATAATTGAAATAATATAATCTTAGTACACAATCAAGTTATAATCCATTTTTAGTGAGGGACCTTTTACTTTGTTTGACAATGGTACAAGAATTACATTGAACCTGCACAATTGAAAAAAATTACTTGACACAGTCTGCCTTAGGTTGTTATTTTTAAAATAAACATGCATAGCATTTGTAGAAAAAGTAGTCATCCACTATACCTTCTCATCACCACCTCCTGTGGAACGAACAACTCTGGAAGAGAAGCCAAAAAAGAAATGTGTTGAAACATCTGCTGTGCTAAAGCTCATTAGAAAATTATAGACTACAGAGAACAACTACAGAGCAAAATGCTGTCACATGTATCACAGAACCACTCTCAAAAGGAATGATTGTATTAACATATTTTATTCAAACAAACAAGCACAATGAGGTATTGTGAGGACTAGCTCCTCAGATTTAGTATGAACTCAATCTTGATTCAAGGATGATTACCTGAAATGAAAGGTATTTTACTTACCTGGTTTTGAAAACACTATTTATATCACTTACCCAGTTTCTCGTTAATGGCAACCCTTAGGCTGTTGATAATGGGGGACTGACATTGAATGTCAAGGGCATTGGTTAAGTTCTCTTGATGGAGATAGACATTGACTAGCACTTGTGCACAGATTGTTTTTATCTTGGGCTGATAAGTGACAAGCAATGACTGCAGATGCTGGAAACCTGATTCTGGATTATAATGGTGCTGGAAAAGCACAGCAGTTCTGGCAGCATCCAAGGAGCAGGAAAATCGACGTTTCGGGCAAAAGCCCTTCATCAGGAATACAGGCAGAGTGCCTGAAGGGTGGAGAGATAAATGAGAGGAGGATGGGCGTGGGGAGAAAGTAGCATAGAGTACAATAGGTGAATGGGGGTGATGATGGAGGTGATAGGTCAGGGAGGAGGGTGGGGGAAAGTAGCAAAGAGTACAATGGGTGGATGGGGGTGGGATGAAGGTGATAGGTCAGAGAGGACGGTGGAGTGGATAGGTGGAAACGAAGATAGCCAGGTAGGACAAGTCATGGGGACAGTGCTGAGCTGGAAGTTTGGAGCTGGGGTGAGGTTGGGGGAGGGGAAATGAGGAAACTGGTGAAGTTCACATTGATGTCCTGGGGTTGAAATATTCCAAGGCAGAAGATGAGGCGTTCTTCCTCCAGGCATCAGGTGGTGAGGGAGTGGCGGTGAAGGAGGCCCAGGACCTTCATGTACTTGGCTGAGTGGGAGGGGGAGTTGAAATGTTGGGCCACAGGGCGGTGTGGTTGATTGGCGCTGGTGTCCCAGAGATGTTCCCTAAAGCGCTCTGCTTGGAGCCGTCTCCCCGATGTACAGGAGACTGCATCGGGAGCAACGAATACAATAAATGATATTGGTGGATGTGCAGGTAAAACTTTGATGGATGTGGAAGGCTCCTTTAGGGCCTTGGATTGAGGTGAGGGAGGAGGTGTGGGCACAGCTTTTGCAATTCCTGCGATGGCAGGGGAAGCTGCCAGGACGGGAGGATGGGTTGTTGGAGGTGTGGACCTGACCAGGTAGTCACGGAGAGAACGGTCTTTGCGGAAGGTGGAAAGGGGTGGGGAGGGAAATACGTCTCTGGTGGTGGGGTCCATTTGGAAGTGGCGGAAATGTTGGCGGATGATTTGGTTATGCGAAGGTTGGTAGGGCGGAAGGTGAGCACCAGGGGCGTTCTGTCCTTGTTACGATTGGAGGGGTGGGGTCTGAGGGCGGAGGTGCGGGATGAGGACCGGATGCGTTGGAGGGCATCTTTAACCACGTGGGAAGGGAAATTGCGGTCTCTAAAGAAGGAGGCCATCTGGTGTATTCTGTGATGGAACTGGTCCTCCTGGGAGCAGATACGGCGGAGGACAACCCAAGCCTGGATATTATGCAAGTCCTGTTACATTTAGCTATAAACGATTCCTATCAGAAAGATGTTGTAAAACTTGAAAGGGTTCAGAAAATATTTACAAGGATATTGCCAGGGTTGGAGGATTTGAGCTACAGGGAGAGGCTGAACAGGCTGGGGCTTTTCCCCCCTGGAGCGTCGGAGGCTGAGAGGTGACCTTATTGAGGGTTACAAAATTATGAGGGGCATGAATAGAATAAATAGGCAAAGGTTTTTCCCTGAGGTCAGCAAGTCCAGCACTCGAGGGCATAGGTTTAAGGTGAGAGGGGACAGATATAAAAGAGACCTAAAGGGCAACGTTTTCACACAGAGGGTGGTACATGTATGAAATGAGCTGCAGAGGAAGTGGTGGAGGCTGGTACAATTGCAACATTTAAAAGGCATTTGGATGGGTATATAAATAGGAAGGGTTTGGAGGGATATGGGCTGGGTGCTGGCAGGTGGGACTAGATTGGATTGGGATATCTGATTAGCATGGACGGGTGGACTGAAGGGTCTGTTTCCGTGCTGTACATCTCTATGACTCTAAGTCATAAGTGTTGCTGAGCATTGAGCAATTAGCAACAATCTCCCCTTCATAACATGAAGAAGTGAAGGTCATTGATAAAACAACTGATGATTAGGTGTAGGGCAATACCCTGAGGAACTCTAAGAGCTGAGAAGGACTTGGAATCACCTTAAACATCTTCCTTTGTGGGAAGTAGGGCTCCAAACATTGGAGAAATCCCATATGCCGCCATCTCGACTCTTATGGACTAGATGCAACAGTTGGTCAAATCATTCTCACCTCCCTCTCAGATTCAATTACTTTGAGAACCAATGATAACACTGATGCCTGAAGTAGAAGCTGGCTTTTCCTACCAGTATCATCATCATTAATCAGATCAGTCAAAGCTAGAATAGCAAAATCTAATGTCAATTTTTCAAATTTAAGAAGGTTTACTAAATGAATATGCATTATATTCTTCAAACCATAAAACATAAGTAGTCATCTGTTACCAATGATGCTATGATACCATAATTTCAAGTCTAATTTGCTTCAAGATAAAATATGAAGGGCAGGAGATCAGATTCTGAAAGAGAATCATTTTAAATGAAATAGCAAAGATTTTCCTTCAATATTGTCTCAGTCCTCCTGGAACACACATTTTTGTTTTCCATGCATTATATTTCTGCAGTTACAATCAGCCGACGTTTGGATGCGCTTACCAAATCAAAACCGATATACTGTCATCCTGGTTGACCCTAATGGCCCTAATTTCTGTTCCGGGGATATAAACTTGAATGGACATAAAACATACAACTAGGTTAGCCAATCATTGACAAATCTGACTGAGTGTGAGAAAGCAGGCATTAGGTCCTGCCTTCAATTGCCAAACTACTCAGTATTCCAGGAATGATCTAGTATGCAAAGGAAACCCCACAGTTTGTTTCCTCTACTGCAAACCACTTCCTTCAGCCGTTCCAATCTCTAGCCTGATCTCATAAGTATAAAAGAGCTCATGCGCATTTTCACCAGGATTGAACTTACCTGATCAGCTATTTTTGCCACTTCCTTGCTCTCCACTAGCCCAGCAGACCAAATTGCCTCTAAAATAAATCTTTCTCAAGTTTCTCATCTATTCTCCTGTCAAGCCCTTTCTGAACTCATGTTATGAGATCCATCTCCTGTTCCTTATATTCCCACTAAATTTATGATCTTCCAATTTCCTTTTCTAGCTCCAATGTTAACTGACATTCTGAATGTTCACTCCCACATTATTTTGCATCTTCAAATTTCCCACATTCCCTCAAAAAAAAAACAATTACCCCTGCCTCTCACACAGCTGGCTGTACCTCCATTTTCCAATCATACCCACAAACTCATCTTCTCCCACCATACTATTTGCTCTGGTGTCCCCATAAATCACTCTTTGGCTTCCTCTTACATCTATACAGTGCTTGTGGTATTATCTAAATATATACACTGATCCCATCCAGCTCCACCTGTCTCACTGCTTGTCATTGAGCCAGCTACTATATCAACAGAAATTTCTGCCCAATAAAGACCATTGTTGTAGTTGTAAGGTAATGATTCTGAAGGGGTTAAATATTTGTGTAACAATGTGGCCTCCGTGGAAAGGGTGGAGTGAAAGCCTGAGAATATAGTCAAGGAGTTCGACTCCAGCTTGGAAGATGTATCTATTCCAGCTCCTTAAGGAGCAAGTAATTTGTCTGACCAAATGAACCCATATTAATCACTATCCTGCAAAAAACCTTAACATTCAAGTAGAGTGCCTCTTCTGCAGATACACCTTAGTAACAGATTCTCTACTTCCATTTATTGGATGGTCTTTGTTTTCTCTTGGGCACAGGGAGGAGAGGTAGTAGTAACTATCTCAAACAACTGTTATTCAGTAGCACATATAGATAGAGGTTAATAATATCACAGGACACCAGGACTGATCATCAGGTAATGTACCACAATCGTCCTCAGTCATCAACACAAACCCAGCTCCCTAGTCATCTACCCCAAATTTATCCCAGATTAAGATGAGGCTGAATTTAACTGTTCATAATCTTTAACTTGGATAGGTTCCAAAAACACATCTGCTCATTTCTCCCTTTATAACATTCCAATTCCAACTCAAGTGAATGGTTGTTGAAACCCTCATCCATGCTACCTCATGACTTGAAATATCCTAATGTACCCTTGGCATAGGAATTCATGCTGTAAATTTGAGGCTAACCAAACTTCTTCTGCTCATATCCTAAACTGATTGATTCCAGTTAAACAAACCTTTAAAATTAAGAAAGAGAATTTGAAAATCAAAGTTCTTCTATGGCCTTCTTCTACCCTGAAGAAGGCATCAATACTCTTTCAACGTCAGCTGCTAGGGGAACACCTAAAATTTTAAATCACTACATTATTAGTACCTGTGCATCATGCCAGATGGTGACATTTGAATTCAAAGATCTGGAATTAAAAGCTAGTTTAATGATGATAATCTGTTCATTAAAGTCCTTAGAAGGCAGGAAATCTGCTGGCTTTGCTTTCTCTAGCTTACATGTGAGTCCAGATCTATAGTCATGCGGTTGGCTTTCAACTGAGAGTTCTGGAAAATGGCTCTGGGAAGGGGCAATTAAGGACAGGCAATAAATGTAGGCCATTGATGATTAACAAAACTACTTAGTTTAAGATCTAAATTTCGAGCCTCTTTTTCAGATCTGAGTATTTCTTCCATAACTCCATTCACCATGCTGTTGCTGGGTCAACATATTTTTGCAGTTTAACTTCAGCATGGACTCCAATTCTACATAACGGAGCTGCAGAAAATAAAAATGCTCCCAAGGAAGTTGTGAAATGATTGATGGAGTGACAGTTTATAAATATTGCAACGTGTACACTGCCCTAACATCCAGATAACTTATCAGGAAACTTAATGTGTGCAATGTTATAAACAGGAAACAGACCGTGGGCAAATCTTCCTATGTTGTAAGCCAACTTCTGTTTCAGTCAGTTTTTTTACAGGATTGCCAGTGAAGAACATACATCTGCTTCAAAACAGGTTTTTTAAAAAAAACCCTTCTTAAAAAACTTGTTTAATTTGCAGCAATATATTTTTATGTCTGAATGCATATATATTCTGGTGACCCCTGTACAAGCTGTTAACACTTAATCACAACGATGCAACATCTGACGAGCACTGAATAACATTCCAAACAAAAAGGGGGTTCAGCAGGCGGGCATTGGAGCTGGGGAATAATCAGAAGGAAGTCCCAATTAAATTTTACATCGTCACTCAGGTTTTCTTGACAATCCACAATATTTATTTATGAAACCAACCACACCCTGACAAGGTATTCTAGAAGTCTTTTGAATAAATATTTAATTCATTGTGCTATTGGTCTAAATAGTTTTGAATAATATTGCAAGTGCATCTTTTTATTGTTTAAAATCTGGTGTTTCCCATCTTTCAACCTTCTCCCTAGAATGCAGAATTCATTCTCTTTCATTGCTCAATTGTTTTTCTCCACACCCTCTCCAATCTACACCTCTTTTGAAACTTAAAGATACATTTAAGTGTACATACCTTAAAGAATCCGATTCTGGAATGTATGTCAACAGAAAGTATGCATTCATTCATTATAAGTCAATAACCTCCAGTTACAACCTGGACTAACACATATTAAGGCTTCATCCTTTTTTTCTTACTTTTGTTGCATTTACTGTAATATGGGGGTTGATTAGCTTGATTAGGTGGCTAGCTTGTGACGCAGAGTGACACCAACAGCATGGTTCAATTCCTGCATTGACTGAGGTTACCAAGAAGGATTTTCTTTCTTAACTTCTCCCCTTAACTGACACAAAGTGACCCTCTGGTTAAATTACCATAAGTCATCTATAATGTGAGAGAAGCCTTACTGTCCAGAAAGACTGTGGTGACTTTACCTTGAATTACTGTGATGCATTAAATGAAGAAACCTCCCTCACATTGCAAAGGTCAAACACATTATCAGTTTACCAATTCTTTCTGCAGGTCTGACCAAGTCCACAGTGGTTTCAGTCCATTCTGTTCTGACCAATCAGCTTTTGACATCCTACATTATTTCAACCATGTTTAACAAAAACTTAAGTAGCTCCTCTTCCTTCGAGTCCTGTGTCTGATGTGAAACATTGACTTTAAACATCAAAGCTCAATGAGATCTACAACATCAGTGCTGAGTTCAAGACGTGTAGCAAGGATCTTCACCCAGTGTGGGAATCAGAGGAGATGTAATGCACTTGAAGGGCAGATAAAGTAAATAACTTCAAAGTATGATAATTCTATAAATACCCACTCAAGAAATGAAAAATTGCTTGCCTATGTCAATGAGAGTTGAAACCATAATCTGTTAGCAATTATAATAATAGTTTGTTAACAATTCCCCTCAGGCTATCATTGTCATTATGAATGCTAACTTTTTTGGGCTAAAGATTCATACAATATATTAGTAATATGTTGAAACTTCAGATTTATAGCGGCTAAAACCATGTACAGCTTTGGGTTTGGTCAATATTCCCATATTTTATGTTAAACAAAATATTATATGTCTCCCTTTTTAAGATTCAACCATGAATCCAAGTTTAGAGTGTGATTGGCACCACGAGGCAGGAGTCTTCTCACTGAATCTTACAAAATACACCACATTAATTCACTAGACATCAGAGAATTGACTGGCATCTATGACACAGGCTCAAATCTTTAAAAGTCCAAATTACATGATCCCTGACATTTACCCAGAGACATGGAGGTCAGTGGAAATCAATGCTCCACTTTACAAGCAGAAACTAGAAGTTCCTATTGATGGGGTTGTGCATATGGGAGACTTCCTCTTCTCCCAGGACCAGTAGAGAAGGCCATACATTAGTCCCATGCCAGCCTGACCAGAGGATATCATCTAAGGAAAGCATTCTCGCCATTTGGAGGAATGATCAGTGCAATAGGAAAGTCTAATGAAGTTCTCCTTTCCACCAGTGTAAGTGCCACTACCTTCTTTCTAAAAGCTTACACTCACTCCTGTCTCTGTTCCAGAACCCACCAAGGCCAAGGCTCTATTAGTCTCAGAACTGCCTGCAACATTATCCCTCACTTGTGCTCACCCAACCCAGCATGTGACTCCACTAACCTAGATGCTTTGTGGTGCCTAATCATTCACTCAGGACACCTCCCCACCTGCACATACACAGAGCTGAGGCACACACTTCCATCTTTCATTCTAGGAGGAACACAACCCACAAACAGGACAGAAAGAGTCAAGATAGCTGATGCATGGGCCTGACTTTTGGCTCTTCACCTCTTAGGTGGACAGCACTCTGACTCTGACCAGCTGGAGGCTGTCCTTGACTTGACGGAGGCCAGATGACAAACATGACAAGCTACCTGGCTTTGCATCTGCACTAAACACCAAGACAAAACATCAATATGAGAGATTAGAATCTTTGCACCCTGGCCAAAAAGTGCAAAACAGCAGGGGATGCTGTGAACATGGAGATAAGCTCAGTGTGAAAAAGCATTATGATAGCAAGCAAAGTACCTGGAGATGCAGACTGGTCCTTTTGACGAGCAGGGTGCATACCCCTAAGCAAAGAGTAACCTCACTGCAACATTACAATAATAGTTGCTGTCCAAAATGCAACACCGAAATGTAGAAGCACCCTGTAACTGGAAGTGCCATGAGAGTTTTCAGAGGCTAGCAGATGTTGGATGCCAAAGCCAGTGGGCATGGGGTGCATGCAAAAAATGCCCAGAGATGTTGGTGCCCAATGTTTAATATAAGATGGTTGGGAGCAAACAGCAAGTTGAACACATCAAAGCTGTAGCGGGTTTGGGAGAATTGCAACTGGAATATTAAATGTGGTGATTTGGGCTATTAAAAATGAAATTTAACAAGCAGTAATGAGTATCAATTGGGAACTTGTTGCAGAGTAGGAATCTCACCAAGGAGTTGGAGAAAAGCTTACAACTTGCAGCAAGATGATCTTGCCATCGAGATAAACCTTACTGAGCAACTTGCCATAGCCCATTTTTCTCAAACCCCTCAGACTGCTCTCTCGGATTTCATTACATTGTGATTAACTCCGAAAGTGATATCAGGTCACCTGGAAGGATACTTAACCACATTTAAATGTTTTTTTTTTAAATAAAACCCTTCGGATGACTAGCTAATTGCTTTGGATGGGGGAAAAACAAGTTATTGTTGAAAGACGTCCTATAATAGAGACAGCAACAGGTTCTTGTAGAAAGCTAGAACCACCTAGAAGGTCAGGGAGCATGCAGGTTTCCCCCCGCCCCCCCATCAGCCACTGGAGGGCAGCAAGTCAAAGAGAGAAAAAAATGTTTTTAAATAGATCAGCAATACAAATTAGCAGTCTCTAGAATAATCAAAGCAGAACAGTGATATTTTGAGTGGCTTGGAAGTTTGTAAGAGAAAATCCACAAAAACAGAAGTCCTTAAGATGTCAGAGTAAAGCAACATCAAATGCATTAAAAGAATACATGTTGTGGAATGTGAGACCTGTGTTAGCAGTTCAAGGGTCTCACAAAAAGAAAGTTGAATGCAGAAGCTTGACTAACACCAAACATAGCCATGCCTACTGAACAAGGAACTTTAAAGTGTAAACAAGGTGACTCTGAAACCTCAGTGAAGTGTCTGTAAGGTTGTTGAAGTAACAGAGTTGAATCTCTATTACTTATATTTCTAATAAAACTATTTCAAATAGTTTGATAGTGCCTTTTAAGTGTAAGAAACTTTGTTTAAAAACTTCCTTTGTTAAAAATTCATTGCCAGCTTATATTCACTGACTGACCACCATGGCAAACAAATTGCAAAAACAAAACTTACGGTCTATCAAGTCAGGTTTCTCTCTAGGATCTGACTTGTCATACATCATCATCAAATGGAATCTTAACACTTTCCACAAACCATAAATTATCTTAGAGTCATACAATAACAATGAAAGATATCCTGCATCCCATTTTGTCCAGATCAACCATCAAGCACTTATCTACACCAGTCCAATTTTCCAGCACTTGGCCCTAGTATATCATGCTGTGGCATCAAGTGTTAATTTAAATATTTAAATATTGTAATGATTCCCATCCTTAGAGATTGGATATATGGAACTCATTGCATGTCTGGGTGAAAAGACTCTTCCTTAGATCTTCCCTAAAATATCCTGCCCATACTTTAAAATTTATGGCCGCACTTACTGAAGCCTTAAGGGGAAAAGCTTCTATCTACCCTATTTACGTGCGATGTAATTTTGCAGACCTCAATCAGGTTATGCCTCAGCCTCTTCACTTTGAAGGAAAACAACTCAAGTCTGTATATTCTCTGTTCATGGCTCAAATGTTCCAACCTGGGCAACATCTTGGTGTATCCCTTCTCTAGAAGAATCATATCTTTTCTATATTGGAGTGACCAGAACTACACATGACCTATTTAACATCATATACAGTTCCATCAGAACCTCCCCACTCTTGAAATTCAATGTCTCAACTTACGAAAGTATCCCAACTCCCTAAACTATCTTATCTAGCTGTCTTCTACTTCAAGAATCCATCAACATGCACACCATGGTCTCTCATATCCTCTTTACTTCTTAGGGTCCTACCATTCGATATGTGCAACCTTGCCATGTCAAATCTTCCCTCAATGCATTTCCTGACACTTTTCAGGAATAGGTTCCATATATCGCTGTTGAGCCCATCTGACCAGGCTTGTCTACATTGCCATTATAATCTAAAGCTTTCCTTCTCACTAGTTACCATTCCACCAATTGGTCAACTGCAAATTTACTGGGCATACCTCCTACATATATTTTAGATCATTAAAAAGGTAAGGAATCCAGCAAACTGTAAGGAATCCAGCATCAAACAGAAGTACATCACTGCTCACAGGCTTCCAGTCACAAAAGTAACCTTTGATAATCACCCTCTGCTTCCTGCTACTAAGATAAATTTGGATCCAAATTGCCCTGGGTTATATGGGCTTGCCTCCTTGACTAGTCTCAAATAATAGACCTCGTTAAAACCCTTACACAGACATCTACGCAGACTACGTGAATTACACTACCCTCACAGATGTGGAGAAAGTGAAGACTGCAGATGCTGGAGATCAGAGTCAAAAAACATGGCACTGGAAAAGCACAGCTGGTCAGGCAGCATCCGAGGAGCAAGACAGTCGACATTTCAAGCATAAGCTCTTCATCAGGAATGATGAAGAGCTTATGCTCAAATGTCGACTCTCTTGCTCCTTGGATGCTGCCTGACCACTGTGCTTTTCCAGTGCCACACCTTTTGACTCTACCCTCTCAGATGGGTCTAGTGACCGCCTCAAAAAACTCTTAAGCCTGCCAGATATGATCTGCCCCAACAAAGTTGAGCTATCTTTGATTAAACATGGTGACTCCAAGTAGAGATTAATTCAGTCCCACAAAATTCTTCCCAATTGTTTCTCTATGACTGATGTCAGTCTTACTGGTCTACAATTCCCTGGTTCATTGCTACCACTCATTATGAACAACAGTACCGTATTGACAGTTACAGTCCTCTGGCAACTCTCCTGTTTACAGGAAGGATTTGAAAATTAATAGATGGCTCCTTTTATCTTCTCCCTTGCATCCTGGGAATTTATTCAATGTTAAGCCCTTGAAAACTGCTAATACCTAATCCTTCTCAATTATTTCATGCCTAAATATATCATAATCCACCCTCCTGCTTTCTATACTTAGATCAATCTTCTCTGTTGTGAACACATGCAATGTACTCATTTAAAACCCATCACTTCTTCCAGCTCCAGAGTTTGCCACTTTGGTCCCTCATAGGGCTTGCTCTCTCCCCTGGTATCCTTGTGCCTCGAAGATATTCAAAATACCTTTACATTTTCCTTTATTTTACTAGTCAGTGTTTTCTCATTTCCTTTTTCACTTTCCTGATTTCTATTGCTTTTTCTTTAAAAAGGAATCCCTTGCACTTTATCCACACTTGCTGTGCTTTGAGTCCTTTAGTATTCAATATTCAGTCCTATACATTACTCAAGATCCATGGTTCTATGGGATCATTGGCTTTGACAAATTAGAAATTTGCATTGACATCTAGTGGGAATTAACTGATCATTGAACTATGGTCTCCAATTTGTTGTTCAAGCTCTGACAGAATCTGATTTGAGTGGTAATCTCCTTCAACCCTACAGTTGAGAGTTCAGTTGCTGACATGCCCAATAAGTTATTGCACACAACCAAAAAACACAACTATCAAAGCAGTAGTTTCAACTATCTCATTTCACAGTCATGATCTTTCACTTTTTGTTTGGTAAAATGCTGGCCCCACTATTTCCTTTTGAAGGACTTCCAACTCTTTCATGTAGATTTCTCTACATGGTCAGATCCTGTCATATCTGCAGAAACACCCATTTGAAGCCCTCATTATTGAATGCCCTACCAGGATTGATGTACCTTTCTATTTGCTCCCCCTTTGCATACATTCTGACTACAATCCTCATTGCTCTCAGTTTTCCAAAACTGAAAAAAACATTTTTTGAGTAAGGTGCATTCTGGGGGTTTCCTAACTACCCTCCTGCCTCCCTTTTTCTGATGGATGGTCAGCCATTTCCTTCTTGGACTGTGCTTCCTTACGATACAAGGTGACCGCATCCAGAAGTGTGTTATCCAAGTAACCCTCATCCTCGTGCATGAACTGCAGTCTCCCCCAGCCAACACAAATTCCAAAATACAATGCTCAAACTGGTTATGCCAGTGGCATGTAGATATGGTCATTCAGAATGAATCAGCTTTCAAAAATTAGGGTGTTGATTCTAAATAGAACAAAAGTTTTAATAGATTTTGAGATCTTGATTTAATTTCATGACAGCACAGCGAGGTGGGCATTGATGGAAACTGAGTGAATTGGCATGGGTTGAGAGTGAACATCAAGTGGGCAAGCAGGTTGCATGCTATGTGGGTGAGATCATACTATGAGAGGACTAGAGAATACAATCTATGGGAACTACCAGCATATACTTCCAAACATTAGAAAGATGGGCTTTTTAACCTTGACACAGCAGCCCTTCATAGCACATACATGATTGAGGTTGGGAGGTGGTGGAAGTAACACCAAGAGCAAATATCCTGCCTTTTGGCAAGTTTCTGTTACTGCAGAAGAAACAGAGCAACTAGCTCTGGAATTTCACGACATACTGTACATGACTTGAATGGAAATGCAGGTCAAGGAGATATCAAGTACAAAATCAGTCTTTTGTCTCACCTTGATGGTGACCAATAAAGTTGGTAATTCTTGAGCCAGTGAAGGACTAAATTTGTCCAATGGCTGTCACCCTATGGTCAGCCAGCAGGAAATTCATTTCCAGCAGGTATCAACTGGTTTAGGCAGGTTTTATGCTCGAGTTTAGTGCGATAGCACTTGTTGACATACCAACACGTCATGCTCTATTTAACAAACGGGCTTGTCAACAAGAAGATGAAATGAATATTTCTGCTCACCTATAGTTGTGACTTTGGAAATGAATCAAATACATTATCAGCAGGTCAAGTAGTTAGGCAGACTACAAGCTTAAATAATCATAGGAAATTCATGAGGGTTTTTAGACTATTTCCTTATTTCAACATTGCAAGAAAAGGTGCAATATCAAAATACACTTACATTCCATCAGCTCAAAATAGCAGCACTCATTTTCAACACATTTCATGTCTGTGCATGACATACTCTAATCTTAATTCAATTACAAATCACAAAATGAATGCCAAAATCTCAGATGTTTAAAACTGTCCATCAAAACCTGATTAAATCTGCATGCACAAAGCTGATCATGTCCATTTAAGGAGGGGTATACCATATCACAAAATGTTCAGATGCAAAGAAAGTAATTCTTATGGTTTAACTGCATTCTTCAGTGTGTCATAGAAGGACATTCAATATAATGGAACATAGGAAAATGGCTCCTAACGTGTCTGACACAGACACCGACACACACACCAAATTTATCCAGCACGGCTCCATTGGATACACATTCCCACTATATTCCTCAAAAGCATCCTTCTCCCCTACCTCCACCTAATCACTAGAATTGCATCATGTCCTGCTTCTCCGCATTAAATTGTGCACGCCACTTAGCTGTCTACCCTACCTGATAGGAGAGGTTTGAAGAATATGGTCTCCAACCTCAATACTACAATTTGGAGGCCAGCAGGCTATAATTTTCTTAGTTTAAAAACATATTATTGATTGTATTCTCCAATTTGACTACAATCTCATGTCATTAGCAAATTCCCCAAAACATTGACAAAACAGAAGGACTAACAGACACCACAACATTGGAGGTTGTTAATTCTATACTTAAGTCTCTCGTTCAAGTTATAAATGTGAATATTTCAAACAAACTAATTCTTTAGGTTTGCATTTCTCACCCATACACAACCCTTTAGATTAGCACAGCGCAATACACTGCAACAACCAATTCCTATATATAAAAAATATGCAATTCCAGTGTAGCATTATCATGCAAAATATACCCCGTCCTAATTTCTGTGATAGTTACTTAGTACCAAAGTGTAACATTGAATTCTTAACTCCACAAGTATTTGTTAACTCAAAAGTAATTTCCCCATGAAGGCATCACATCACCTCAAAAGAAAGTAAACACTGAGGAAGTTGCAATCTTTATCATCATTGCCTCATGCACATGGCTATGTTCACAAAACTCACACTCCACAATCTAGATTCCCTTTTGCATCATATTTGACAGTTAAACTCAATTCCCAAAGCCAGAAGCTCCAAAATCTGTCCCAAAATGTGTCTCTACTCTTTTTCTGTTTTAAGTCACCATTTAAACCTCTTTCAGCAATCCTATTGTCACGTATTAACGGCTTTCATATGGCTCCTTCTAAAATTTTATTTAATAATACTTACATTGTGGGACAAAGTTGCACTCCAGATTTGTAAATACAAAATACTAGGGAATCATCCAGTCCAGAGAATGGGAATTCTACATTGCCCAAGGTGCCAGTTCTGAACTAGACAATAAACTGTCTTTATTTACCCTGTCACAGGCACGTAAATGCCAGGGAGCAGGATGTAGAAGTAAAACACGGAAAGAGCAGAAACTATTTCACACTATGCTTTGACCCTTGCTGATTTCTTCAAACCATCCCCACCCAAATACTCTTAGATAGGCTCCTCAGATTTTCTCAAGGACTGCTTTTGGATTTTCAGGTGCTGTAATTTTATTCTCACTGACACATTTATCTGGTGGTCCAGTCATGTCAGAATTAAGAAAATTAATGGACCATGGTCAGTTTTAGGGAGGGTCTGAAAGTCAAGGATGGTTATTAGAAGCCATCACTATGGTGATAGGCAAACTTAGATAGTGATTTTGAGAGGATTGGAGGGAGCGTATTGAGATGTAGAGGGAAGAATAATTCTGAATGGAGTAACACAACATGTAATGGTGGAAGATTATAGTACACTGGAGGATACAGTTTACTTGGACTTTGGAGGGGAGGTTGGTCAAGGCATCGGTTGACATTCAGACAGGCAGATGTAAAAAGTGGCAATTCAATTATGAATGTGAGCTTCCAACTTACTGTGCCATCAAAAACGTTTCTTTCTCATTTCTCTCCCTGAATGTCTACTGCAAAGAGCTATTCCTAGCTTTACTTTCGTTCTTAAAATTTGTACGTGGCATGTGGGAGTCACCAGCTAGGCCAGAAGTTATTACTTGAAGAGAAGTGAGAGGGGAGGTGTGGGCGCAAGTGTTGCACCTCCTGCGGTTGCAAGGGAAGGTGCCGGGAGTAGAGGTTGGGTCGGTGGGGGGGTGTGGATCTGACAAGGGAGTCGCGGAGGGAGTGGTCTCTACGGAAAGCTGATAGGGGAGGGGAGGGAAATATATCCTTGGTGCTGGGGTCTGTTTGGAGGTGGCGGAAGTGACGGAGGATGATGCGCTGTACATGGAGATTGGTGGGGTGGTAGGTGAGGACCAGTGGGGTTCTGTCCTGGTGGCGGTTGGAGGGGCGGGGCTCAAGGGCGGAGGAGCGGGAAGTGGAGGAGATGAGGTGAAGGGCACCGTCGACCACGTCGGGGGGGAAATTGCGGTCCTTGAAGAAGAAGGCCATCTGTGTTGTACGTATTTTGAACTGGTCCTCCTGGGAGCAGATGCGGCAGAGACGAAGGAATTGGGAGAATGGGATGGCGTTTTTACAGGGGGCAGGATGGGAGGAGGTGTAGTCCAGGTAGCTGTGGGAGTCGGTTGGTTTGTAGTAGAAAGTCCTCCTCCAAGTCCTCCTCCAAGTCTCTCCTCCCTACCTTTTATCTTCTCCTGCTGAACACTCTCTGCTCATTCCTGAAGAAGGGCCTGTGTCCGAAACGTCGAATCTCCTGTTCCCTGACCTGCTGTGCTGTTCCAGCAATAAAATTTCAACTTTGTATCTAGTCTACATTACATCACTAGTTGATTAAAAGGTGAAAAATCAGTACCCTCTCCCCCTCAGAATTGGAATTTTCAAATCTCAGGGGGCATTTTTGAGAATTATAAATGACAACTATCAAGCAATGGAGAACCAGAAACTGAAAACAAAATGATTAAATTTGATGTTTCAAGAACAACCACCAAAAGACAAAGATTACAGCTTAAGGTAGACAGTTTTTAAGCTTTCTGGATCAGTGGTGCTGGAAGAGCACAGCAATTCAGGCAGCATCCGAGGACAGGCAAAATCGACATTTCGGGCAAAAGCCCTTCATCAGGAATAAAGGCAGAGAACCTCTCTGCCTTTATTCCTGATGAAGGGCTTTTGCCCGAAACGTCGATTTTGCCTGTCCTCGGATGCTGCCTGAATTGCTGTGCTCTTCCAGCACCACTGATCCAGAATCTGGTTTCCAGCATCTGCAGTCATTGTTTTTACCTCAGTTTTTAAGCTTTTACATGTTATGCTTCCACCTGGATCTTGACTCTCCTTTCCTGAAGGCATGGATGCCTTTGGAGGAAGCTTGCTCAAGTGATCATGATCGATTTCAGTCTGAGTAACATCTCAAAGCTGAAGGGTGAATAACATCAGTGGTTTTTCTTGCAGTGTATGGTGCTGGAGTGCTCTCAACTATTACACCTTTCATCGAGAGCTGAAACCGCTTGCAGCTGTGATTGGATACTCT
Organism: Chiloscyllium plagiosum; assembly: GCF_037043375.1. NCBI lineage: Eukaryota > Metazoa > Chordata > Chondrichthyes > Orectolobiformes > Hemiscylliidae > Chiloscyllium > Chiloscyllium plagiosum. The sequence continues at coordinate 49,587,362 of NW_028270154.1, read as the reverse complement.
ACCCAATGTTTTTCAGATGTTACCATCTCTTCACAAATTAATCTACTCATTTCATTCTTCTACCACATCCTATAATGGCTTTTTAATTTAAGCCAGTAAATTCAATAGATCAAAAAACACAAACAAATAACAGCATCAGCTTCTGATACTACATCCACCTAAATTAGATTACCTAACCACATACTTGGTTTACTAAATACATCTAAATACATCTCTCTCTATTTCCCACACAAACTATATTAGTGACCTCCATTACTCACAGACTTAATCAGAGTTCAAGGTAAAAGGAAGAACTTAAGTCATCCAGTACATGAAATGAACCATCTTACAAAATCTCTACATTCTGAGCAAAAAGGCATTAAAATCTTGGTTCAATTAAAAATAAAAAATACTAAGTCATGCTGGGTCCTCTACTTTTTGTGCTGGTTCCTCTACTTTGTGTCATTTACATAAATGATTTGGATGCGAGCATAAGGAGGTACAGTTAGTTAGTCTGCAGAGGACACAAAAATTGGAGGTGTAGTGTAGTGGACAGCAAAGAGGGTTACCTCAGATTACAACAGGATCTTGACCAGATGGGCCAATGGGCTGAGAAGTGGCAGATGGAGTTTAATTCAGATAAATGAGAGGTGCTGCATTTTGGGAAAGCAAATCTTAGCAGGACTCATACACTTAATAGCAAGGTCCTAGGGAGTGTTGCTGAACAAAGAGACCTTGGAAGGCAGGCTCATTTCTCCTTGAAAGTGGAGTCGCAGATAGATAGGATAGTTTGGTATGCTTTCCTTTATTGGTCAGAGTATTGAGTACAGGAGTTGGGAGATCATGTTGTGTCTGTACAGGACATTGGTTAGGCCACTTTGGAATATTGCATGTAATTCTGGTCTCCTTCCTATCGGAAAGATGTTGTGAAACTTGAAAGGGTTCAGAAAATATTTACGAGGATGTTGCCAGGGTTGGAGGATTTGAGCTATAGGAATAGGCTGAACAGGTTGGGGCTGTTTTCCCTGGAGCTTCGGAGGCTGAGGGGTTACCTTATAGAGGTTTACAAAATTATAAGGGACATGGATAGGGTAAATAGGCAAAGTCTTTTCCCTGGGGTCGGGGAGTCCAGAACTAGAGGGCATAGGTTTAGGGTGAGAGGGGAAAGATATAAAAGAGACTTAAGGGGCTACCTTTTCACACAGAGGGTGGTACACATATGGAATGAGCTGCCAGAGGAAGTGGTGGAGGCTGGTACAACTGCAGCATTTGGATGGGTATATAAATAGGAAGGGTTTGGAGGGATATGGGCCGGGTGCTGGCAGGTGGGACTAGATTGGGTTGGGTTATCTGGTCGGCATGGACGGGTTGGACCAAATGGTCTGTTTCCATTTCGTATACCTGTATGACTCTGTGAATATTATATCACATGGCACATTTCACATGAAATTGTGATTATCTCAGTTTGCAGACAGACCTCAGGGTTAAAATAAAAGCAGACTATACAATCATTTTTCCATCTACCTGATTATACATACAGGCTGTCCTGTTGAGCGCAATAGTTTCATTTCATGCGATCTCACATTAATAAATACAATTGTGCAATAGCCATGCCATTTAAATTAATGGGGCCTAAAAAGCCAATACAGGTAAGGAAAGTTCACATTCTACAAATAACATTCCAAATTCTTCAATCGTGTTTAATGAATGTTTCTTCAACACTAATTGGCTTTTAGTATATGTATGATAACTCCATTTCCAATTCCCAGACCCTGCCCACCATCTACAAGATGATTCAGGATTGTGATGCAATATTTCCCGCTTTCCTGGAATTGTGAACAGACTGTTCCAAGCTTCCAACTACTTTTCTCTCTGTATGATCTGCTTTAAACTTACTTCCCAAGGGAAAGTGTCAGGAATCCTACACAGGATTTGATTTTGCTCTGCGCTTCCAAATGAGTCATTCCTTCAGTATTTTCACCATTGATGGAAAGCACCATATCTCCAAGTCCAACATTTGCCAGGTCTGCCTTACTGCCTGGTGTAATCTGCAACAAAACATACAATTATGTTTAGCAAAGCCTGAATGAATCCCTCTGTGATTAGTCATGAATAGACAATTTATGAATGTGTGCATGATTAAAAGAGTTTATACAAAGCTTTAATAATTTATTTCCATGCATTGACATTCTTTCAAAACTACACACCCCACAATTTTATTGAAAACAAGTCTTTTTTGCAGGAGAATACATTGGCTCATTTTACATGGTATGGCAGTTGAATTGATAAATAAGCTTTGTCCTGCTTCATATTATAATCTCAGGTGATTGCTCAACTTTCCACTGTACCCTTGCTAGAGTGCCAAGAAAATGATTTCAAAATGCCCATTCTCAGCACACTCACAGTTTGAGGTGACAGTGATGTGGAGGTTGGAATGGGAGATGGAATGAGGGGCATTAAATTTCCATTAATTTCCAATTGAAGTTATGATAGAAATACTCTGCACCACCCAACCTGCCTCCTTCCTTCACCAGTGTTTGGATTGCTGTTGTGTGTATGGATTAAAGCAAATAGAAATATACATTGAGCTCTTTCAAACCCTGCAAAACATTTGTATTAATTGTCTCCATTCTTTGAAACAGCAGATGCATGAAACGTTTGAGAGGTTCACATTAAGGGTTGTTCCCCAGACCACGTAATTTGATATGAAACTCAAGTGTAGCATTAAAAGCAAAGCTGCAATCAACTCTGTCTGGAAGGGTAAACATTGAGTAAAAACATATTTACATACCAAACTGCTTTGATCTGGCCTTTGAAAAATCAGGGATTTTTATTCATTCAGTTGGCTTTTGGCACCATGGACTTTGCTTCGCCATTCCCCAAGTGAGCGGAAAAGCAGGGCAAGCAGTGCTTGTTACATTCAGAAATTAACATCCCAGAAGTTATCATTAATTGTAAACTCAACTGGACCAGCCATTACAAATACTATCAGTCAGAAGCTAGGAATTCTGCATTGAGTAACTCCATTTCCAAATCACCAGACCGTGACCATCATCTACAAGATGATTCAGGATTATGTTGAAATATTCCCTACTTCCCTGGGGAAATAATTTAAAGAAAATCATGCAGAGAGAAATGGGTCTTGGAACCTTCTTGTGCATACAGTCTGTTCACAAATCCAGGGGAGTGGGGAATATTCCGTCACAATCCTGAATCATCCTATAGATGGTGGGCAGGATCTGGGGATTTCTGAAGCTCTGACAACATTTGAAGTTAAACACCATTCAGGAGCAAGCCTGCTTAATTAGCACTTCCTCTGTTAGGACAGCAATGTGAAGCATCATACTACAACAACTCAACCAATCTATTTCTGCAGAACATTTCAAACCTGCAATTACCACTACATAAAAGAACTTGTAGAAAACACATGGTCTACCTCCATCCAGAAGTTTCTCTCTAAGTCAGCTACCACGCAGACTTGAAAACATATCTTTTTGTTATTCCTTCACATTGTTAGTTCATTATTCCGAGTATACTTGCATTTGAAGGAATGTAGCAATTCAATAAGGTCGATCCTCCTTGCCCTTGAGGGTAGTGAATGAGAAATGCTGACATTGCCAATGAAACCTCCCCACATCCAATAAACATATGAAAGCCACATCGTTAAATGTTTTAACACAATGCTTGCCCAATGCCGTTTGTCCTTGCACTCCATAGTCAAAACATTAACTCAATTTTGAAATATATGGTTTGACAGTGACTATTTGATTTTGAATGGACACAAGTGCACCATGGACAGTTTGTGGATCCTGCAATGTAAACCATTACTGTAAAATGATCAGCAGTTAATCTTGTGGCTAATCACAGTTCATCAAGCCAAATTGCAAATTTGACTTTGTTCGGTCTCAGTATATTGAGAATGAGTGAGTCGTGGCTCAAGCTTTGAATTACTTTGCATCAGAACTTAAGAGAACAAGCAGTTTTAAGTATCATGTATTTTTGCAGTTAAGTCATTGTAAAGGTATTTGAGATGGTAGATAGTTAGATGACAATAGGAATTAATGAGCTAGTAATACATATCTAGATTTGATGGTGATACCTTTAGAGATTCCTTGCTATTGGCTTTGTCTCTTCTTCATGAATTGTACGATAGCAGAGTTTGGAGGTATATCAGTCATACCCACTAATGATCTAAACTGGACAATTATGTCTTTTGACTTTCATGTCATCACTCATTCAAAAGGTAGTTTGAATTCAACACTAGGCTTAATTCTATAGCAATCGAATGTACAAAGTTATGATTGCTAATTTACTTGATTAATACAAACAAAATTTCATGATTATGAAAATAACAAATGCGACCATTGCACATGTTAGTAAATCATCTTTCTTGATATAAAAGAGATTACTCCTCCACATGCATTACTTTGTAACCCTCATTAAAAGTTGGGCTTTTAAATAGACTGTTATAAATCCACTTAACTGAGTAATTCAAAACAAAATAAATCTTATCCAATAACATGGATGCAAAGTGTCTAGGAATTATGGAGATAAGTGACCGAATTGATTTATAGTCAATAGTTCAAAACTTCAAGGCAAATCTCTGGCATTCAAATCAACCTACTGTTCGAAAGATTTCTATAAAAGAAAATTTGCAATACCTCAAAAGAAGTGTGAAGTCTTTCTCCAACTTGTAAAGAAAATTCCAAAATAAAAATATTAAACAAGACATAAGTTCAGGTTTGTGACTTTTACTTTCCTTTATCAATTCTGCCTAACATCTTGTTTACAGCATTTGGTATTTTATTATAGGTAATGCTGATAGATCACTCTCAAAGAACTGCAATTAACAATCAAATTTATAGCTTCAAACTAAGTCCTACCTCTTTTAGCATTACATGCCTAGTTTATGTTCGGAAACTGCTTAAGAAAAGCATATGCAAAGACCCAAGTGTCTAATCCAGCTCACAAGGCAATCCGATTTTAACATGTTGGTAGTGTTCAAATACATATTGGGAATGGGAATCAACACCAACATAAAGTTTCACCTCAAAATCAGACGTTATGGGTTCAAATCCCACTATAAAAAGAGATCAAGCACGATAAATTTGTGAGAATCAAAGGGAATCCAATATATGGGCATCAAATGGGAAAATGGAGATGATTAGCAACAAACTCACTGAATGGCAGACGAGGCTCAGTGTAGCATAAAGCCAACCCTTCCTCCTCTTTTTATTTGAAAAATATTGTGGAGTGTAATGCAGGCTGACAGTTCAATGATGGATTGAGGGCTACTGCATTGTTGAAGCGACCAACTTTCAGCTGGCCCAATAAACATTGCCCTCTCTGATAAATGCAAAAAATTCTATATAACATGGCTACTCTATTTTGAGTAACATTCTGACTGAGACTTGGCTAGTATTCATCTTTTAGTCAATATCAGACAAAAGAAAAAAAACTTGATCATTGTCTTATCGCTGTTTCTTCATTACAACTGTAGCCACGATGTGGAGATTCTGGTGTGGACGAGGGTGGACAAAGTCAAAAGTCACCAGGTTTCAGACCAACAGGTTTATTTTAAATAAGAAGCTGGACAATAAACTGGTGTCATGTGACTTTTGACATTCTTCATTAATTAATGGAGCAAATAATTTTTTTGCTTTTCCTAACTTTAAAAAAAAAATCAAAAATATATGCTCTTTAGTTGAGCCAAAATTATCAAGGAAGGTGTCTCATGCAATTAAATATATTAAACAAAAGGAGATCTCACCCAAGCAAGACAGACAGACAGACAAATAACACTTCTTCCACATGTATTATATATTCAATAAATGGAAAAATTGTATTATATCTCCAAGTTAATAGTGTTTTTCAAAGTATGTCTCCCCACAATATGGACAGAAACATAATGATGTGCAAATTCTACAGCTTTTTTTTGTACTCATTTAATTCAATCCACATGGGCTGACTGTGCAGAAACAGATGGACTTTTAGGCTCATGCCAAATCTTACTGACAGGAATTGTAAACCACAATTAGGCTTGCTCACATCAGACAATAAAATTGCCACAGGTACCTGTCATCTATTGGAAAGGGCTGTGAATGTACTCAAGGTTTTGTTTTATAAGGGTTAGCATCATGTTTTAATTTAGATTTCATCACCACTCCACTTCCTGGTGAAATAGATTATTTTCAGACATTACCTCAATATTTCACATAATTCAAAACCTCAGTTTATACCACTAGCTATTACCAAATATTAAAAGGAAGAAATCTAACTAGCTCTTGATTAATACTTATGGATTATATTTTTAAGTTTAAGTTAGCCTGGAGCAGTGTTTTGTAGAGGCATAAGATGTTGCTATTCTCTGGGTCTGTAGATTGAAAGAAGCAAAAATGGCCTTCAGTAGAGTGATATGCTCTTGTTGTCGGATGTGGAAGTTTAGGGAAAGTCTACGTGCCACTGAGGATTATATCTGCAATAAATGCCGTTGGTTGTGAATCCTATCAGATCAAATGGATCGGTTGGAGTGACAGTTAGAGGCAATAAAGAATTTACAAGAGCAAGTGGGTGTGATGAATGGCAGTTATAGGAAGGGAAAAATGTCACAGATACAGTCACATAGGTGGGTTAAATCCAGGAAAAGATAACAGATGTAGGTAGGTAGTTCAGGAGTCTTCTGTGGCTATCCCCATTTCAAACAAGTCTGCTGTTTTGGAAAACGAAGGTGATAATGGATTTTCGGCGGAACATACACAAAGAGACAAGTTTTTGACATTGGCTCAAATGCAATGAGGGGTACTCGGGTTCCAAGAGATCGATTATGTTAGGGGACTCTCTAGTCCGAGGCAAAGATAGACATTTCTGTGGCCAGCAGCAAAAAATCGGAATGGTGTGTTGCCTCCCTGGTGCCAGGATCAAGGATGTCTCAGAGAGGGTTCAGAATGTTCTCAACGGGGAAGAGGTCCAAGCAGGACGTTGTTGTACATATTGGAACTAAACGACATAGGAAGGGAAAAGGTTAAGATTCTGAAGGGAGAATAGAGAGAGTTAGGCAGGAATTTAAAGAGGAGGCTCTTGAGAGTAGTAATATCTGAATTACTCTCTGTGCTATGAACAAGTGAGGGTAAGAATAAGAGGATACAACAGATGAATGCATGGCTGAGGAGGTGCTGTATGGGAGAGGGTTTCACATTTTTTGGTTTATTGCAATCTCTTCTGGGGTAGAAGTGACCTTTACAAGACAGACAGATTGCAACTGAATTGGAAGGGAACTAATATAGTGACAGGGAGATTTGTTAGAGCTGCTCAGAAGGATTTAAACTGTTAAAGGTGGCGGGGGGGACCCAGGGAAATAGTAAGGAAAGAGATCAACCTGAGACTGGTATAGCTGAGAAAAGCAGCAAGTCAAACAAACAGTCAGGGCAGGCAGGGACAAATTAGAGAACAAGGTAGGGCTGATAAATTAAACTGCATTTACTTCATTGCAAGAGACCTAACAGGGAAGGCAGATGAACTCAAGATATGGTTAGGAACATGGGATTGAACTATCATAGCAATTACAGAAATATTGCTCAGGGATGGACAGGACTGGCAGCTTACTGTTCCAGGATACAAATCCTTACAGGAAGGACTGATAGGGAGGCAAGAGAGATGGGGTAGTGGCATTTTTGATAAGGGATAGCATTACAGCTGTACTGAGGGAGGATATTCCCAGAAATACATCCAGGGAAGTTATGTGGGTGGAAATGAGAAATAAGAAAGGAATGCTCACCATATTGGGATTGTATTAGGGATCCCCTAATAGTCAGAGGGAAATTGAGAAATGAATTTGGAAGGAGATCTCAGTTATCTGTAAGAATAATAGGGTGGTTATGGTAGGGGAATTTGACTTTACAAACAGAGACTGGGACTGTGATATTGTTAAGTGTTTAGATGGAGAGGAATTTAAGTGTATACAAGAAAATTTTCTGATTCAGAATATGGATGTACCTACTAGAGAAGGTGCAAAACTTGACCTACTCTTGGGAAATAAGGCAGGGCAGGTGGCTGATGTGTCAGTGGGGGAGCACTTTGAAGTCAGCAATCATAGTTCTATTAGTTTTAAAATAGTGATGGAAAAGGATAGACAAGATCTAAAAGTTGAAAATCTGAACTGGAGGAAGGCTAATTTTGACGGAATTAGGCAAGAACTTTCAAAAGCTGATTGGGAGCAGATGTCCACAGGTAGAGGGACGGCTGGAAAATGGGAAGCCTTCAGAAATTAGATAACGAGAGTCCAGAGACAGTATATTCCTGTTAGGGTGAAAGGAAAAGCTGGTGGGTGTTGGGAATGCTGGATGACGAATGGAATTGAGGGTTTGGTTAAGAAAAAGGAGGAAGCATATGTCAGGCATAGACAGGATAGATCGAGTGATTCCTTAGAAGAGTAAAGGCTGGAGGAGTATACTTAAGAGGGAAATCAGGAGGGCAAAAAGGGGACATGAGATAACTTTGGCAAATAGGGTTAAGGATAATCCAAAAGGGTTTTTACAGATACATTAAGGACAAAAGGGTAACTAGGAAGAGAATAGGGCCCCTCAAAGCTCAGCAAGGCAGCCTTTGTGTGGAGCCGCAGGAAATGGGGGAGATACTAAATGAGTATTTTGCATCAGTATTTAGTATGGAAAAGGATGTGGAAGATATAAAATGTAGGGAAATAGATGGTGACATCTTGAAACATGTCCATATTACACAGAGAAGGAAGTGCTAGATGTCTTGAAAGCATAAAGTGGATAAATCCCCAGGACCTGAGCAGGCGCACCAGAGAACTCTGAGAAGCTAGGCCTCTTATTGAGATATTTGCATCATCGATGGCCACAGGTGAGGTGCACTGGAGGTTGGCTGACGTGATGCCACTGTTTAAGAAGGGTGGTAAGGACAAGCCAGGGAACTATAGACTGGTGAGCCTGACATCAGTGGTGGGCAAGTTGTTAGAGGAAATCCTGAGGGACATGATGTACATGTATTTGGATAGGCAAGGACTGATTAGGATTACTCAACATGGTGTCGTGCTTGGGAAATCATGTTTCACAAACTTGATTGAGTTTTTTGAAGAAGTAACAAAGAGGATTGATGAGGACAAAGTGGTAGACATAATCTATATGGACTTCAGTAAGGCGTTCAGCAAGGTTCCCCATAGGAGATGGATTAGCAAGGTTACATCTCAGAATACAGGAGAACTAGCCACTTGGATGCAGAACTGGCTCAAAAGGTAGAAGACAAAGGGTGGTGGTGGTGGAAAGTTGTTTTTCAGACTGGAAAACATCTGGTAATCCTGGCAATATCCATGTAAATCTTTTTGAGCCCATTCAGGTTTCACAACATCCTTCCAATAGGAAGACCAGAAGAATTGCACACAATATTCCAACAGTGGCCGAACCAATGTCCTGTACAGCTGCAACATGACCTCCCAACTCCTGTACTCAATAATCTGACCAATAAAGGAAAGCATACCAAACACCTTCTTCACTATCCTATCTAGCTGCGACTCCACTTTCAAGGTGCTATGACATTTGCAAGTCTTTTTCAGCACCCTTTCCAGTTTCATAACATCCTTCCTACAGCAGGGCAACCTGTATGGTCTGCAATACTCCATGTGACCCTACCAAGATCTTATTCAGTTCTAATATGACATCCCAACTCCTGTACTCAATGTTCTGACCAATGAAAGCAAACTGCCAAATCTCCTTCACCACTCTGAGTACCTGCATAGACAGGAACTATGTGCCTGCACCCCTCTGTCTTGGTTCGATAATAATCCTCAGGGCTCTCCCATTAACTATGCAAGTCCTACCCTGGTCAGTCTTACCAAAAATGCAACATTTATCGGAATTGAAACTCCATCTGCCAGCTTATTGGCCCAGTTGAACAAGACCCCACCATCCTTCTTCACTGTCCACATCATCACCAATTTTGGTGTTAACTGGCAAACTCCCTAAAGATGCCTCTTATATAAAGAATGTTGGATGAGAATATAGAAGACGAACAACAGTGGAACCAGCACTAATCCTTGCAGCACACTGCTGGTCACAGGCCTCCAGTATGAACAACAACCCTCTCCCACCACTGTCTCATACGGTAAAGCAAATTTTGCATCAAGGTTGGATAGCTCTCCCTGGACCCTATGTGATCTAACTTGACAGACCAGTCAACCATGCGGTATCTTGAAGGCCTTGTTAAATGCAAAAAGACAACATTGCAATTTCCTCGTCCATCTCCTTGGTCACCTCTTCAAAACACGCAATCCAATTTGTGGGGCATTATTTCCCCATGCACAAAGCCATGCTGACTATCTCGAAATCATTACTTGACTTTCCAAATGCATGTAGATCCAGTCTCTCAATCCCCTGTAACAACTTACCTACCACTGACATCAGGCTCACCATTCTCTAGTTCATAGGCTCTAAGGGAAAGCCATTCTTAAGTAATTGCACAATATTATCCATCCACCTGCAGATGTCAATGATACAAATATCTCCCCTCGAGATCCCACAATTTCTTCGCTAGTTTTCCACAATGTCCTGATTTACACTTGATCAGGTCAGGGGATTTATCCAGATTTGTGCATTTTATGACCTTCAGCACTTAATCTTCTATAATGTGGATTCTTTTCAAGACATCATTCTTTACTTCCAAAGTTCCCTGGATTTCTCCATGGTAAATACGGACATGAATATTTGTTCAGGACCTCGCCCATTTCCAGTGGCTCTACACAGACTGACCTTGTTGATCTTTAAAAGGCCCCTTTTACTCTCCTTGCTTACTCTTTTAGCAAGAATATATTTATCGAAGCTCTTTGCACTCTCTTTTACCTTATCTGCCAAAGCTATCTCATTTCCCCTTTTTTCCCCCTCCTGATTTCTCTCTCAACTATACTCCAACATTCCCTTCACTCCTAAAGGGATTTACTTGATCCCAGCTACCTATACCCGACATGCACCTCTTCTTATTTCTTTACTAGAGCCTCAATTTCTCTAGTCATCCAGTGTCCCCTATTCCTGTCAGCTTTGCCCTTCATATTAACAAGAACATATTGTCCCTGAACTCTCGTTATCTTGCTTTTGAAAGCTTCCTACTCGCCTGTTTCCCCTTTACCTGTGAACAGCCTCACCCAGTCAATTTTTCCAAAGTTCCTGTCTGATACGATCAAAATTGGCCTTGCCCCAATTTAGAACTTAAACCTATGGGTAAGACCTATTATTTTCCATAATTATTTTAAATCTGATAGAGTTGTGGCCACTGGTCACAATGTTTACCCCCCCAAACATGTCAGTCACTTGTCCTACTTTATTTCCCAAGAGGAGGCTGAGTTTTGACCCTTCTCATTGGTCCGTTTATACGTGGATTAACAAAGTCTTCTTGAACACACTTAAATTTCTCCCCATTCAAGCCCTTAACACTACTGCAGTCCTAGTCTTTTGGAAAATTACAATCCTATTATCCTTACAGCTATCTGTGATCCTGCTATATACTTGCTCCTCAATTTCCTGCTGACTACTGCGGGGAGACTTTTAGTACAATGTGATCTCCCCTTTTCTTATATCCCACTCCAACCTGTATAGTCTCACTGGACGATCTATCAGGAATATCCTCTCTACATACTGCTGTGATATTTACCTTGATCAAAAATGCCACACCCCCTCCTCACTTGCCTCCCCTTCTATCTTACCAAGGCTTCTCGGTGCGATGCAACTTTTGCAGCCCCAGCAACTGGTTAGCTCCCAGCTGACTCTGCTGGGACAATTCACTGCCAGTTCATCAGATTGATGCTACTCCCAGCAAAATAGTACTATAGGATAGCCTCTGCAATGGTAGATGAGGTCACCTTGACTTTTTTAAAAACAAAGGTGGGACAGGGGAATGGAGAGGAGGATAACAGTGCCCCATGCAATTCAACTCAATGGCAACAGCCAAAGATATTTGGAATAAAACATTTTATTGACTATTTGAAATGTCTTAATGCTCAAAACAATATACATATTTGCAATGTAAGTAATATTTATCAGGAAACATTCTATTATCATACTGGACTATTGCTTCAGAAATAGAACTTTATTCCTTGCTATGATTTTAAATCCTGCAGAAGCCAATTCGATGAATTTCAAACAAAAGCAAGTCTAGTACTGGTCACCATGAAACCTTTAAAATGTTTTAAAACACTGGTCTATTTCACAGGGATCCTTTTTCAGACACAAACAGTCAGCTGTATCAGATCACGCAACTTCGATTTTGTACAACTTAAGTGGAGACAATCAATACAAAGAGAGAAAATTAAATTAAAATATATATGGAATAATATTGAACTGTTGCTAGTTTAAGACAGCAGCTTCTCAAAGCAACTGGTTGACAAATGCCTCATATTCCAACCACATCATTTTTAAATGACAATTGATCATTTTATGTCTCACAATCAATATACATTTAAGGAGACATGTTTATACTTTCATCAGTATATCATAGTATGTGATCGGAGTATACAGAGAAACCTCTATTATCCGAAAAAGATCTCGAGGTCCCGATAGAAACATTACATCAAAGACTTGTTTCCAACAGAGATCGCTTCTTCTGTGTAAAGTGATTAACAGGCACCATCTCCAAATGACTGACTTCACACCCTCTCTCACTCCCCACACTTTCCCTGGAGTTCTACAGAGGGGTGTATCATAAACCCCCCTCCCCCCACCTTCCCCAGATAATCTGACCAACATTGCCCTGTACAGGGCAGAGGTGGAACCTGTCAAAATGTTGCAGTCAAAAAAAGTGTGTTCGTTCATGTTCGCGCGCGCGCGCTATTTGGAGACTTACCCACAAAGGCAGTGGTAGCAGCTTTAGCAGCAGCAACAATATTGTTGATGTCCAGTCCGGCTGCACCAGAGAGGGGGCAGGGGCAGTGCTGGATGGGGATGAGGGGGGCGGGGGTAGTGCCAGTGCTGAATGGGGATGGGGGACGAGTGGGCGGGGGCAGTGCTGGATGGGGGATGGGTGGGGGCAGTGCTTGGATGGGGATGGGGAACGGGCGGGGGCAGTGCTAGATGGGGTTGGCAAGGTGGAGGCAATGCTTGGATGGGGATGGGGACGGACGGGGGCAGTGCTGGATGGGGATGGGGAACGGGCATGGGGCTTGGGCACAGGGCGTGGGCGGCACTGGATAGGGATGGGGCAGGGGCAGCGCTGGATGGGGATGGGGGCGGAGGAGTTGTTGGATGGGTTTGGGGGCAGGGGGCGGTTTTGGAGAGGTAGGACGGTGTTGTACGGGAGCGGGGGGGTGGGTGGCGGTGTCGGGGAGTGTTTGGAGGTTTTGGACAGGGTTGAGGGGAGAGGGGCGGTGTTGTTGGACAGGGGTTTGGCTGGGGTGGGCAAGAAAGGGGTTGGGGGGCAGGGTATCGCACACTGTGTGCTTCTGCAGTCTCCTGAACGGGAAGCAGACTTTAAAAGAGCTCCGTGCTCCAGAGGAAAGGTATTTTATTCGGCTAAAATCGATTATCCAAACAAAATAGTGCCCGCCCATCTCGTTCAGATAATCGAGATTTCCCTGTAAACATCTCAAACTCCATCAAAAAGCATGATGCCACTGGAGAGCAGTGCTCCTCTATTGTAAACTTATAGCTTTAGTTAGTCCAGATACTTCTGTGCCTCAGGAATATAATATTTGAACATAGTTGTAATAAATGCCTATTGGATTCTTCAAAACTACAATACCGACATTTACGTTTTTATGTTCTAGGAAATAAGCATGGCTCTATCAGAGAAAATACCCTGCTGGAAGCAATTCATATCAATTCAAATCACAACGATTGATACAAATTGAAAAGAAAGAGTCTACTGTAAATCTTCCACAAGAAATCCAAACAATATCAACTTACTGAAACTTTACCAAAACCTTTAATATCTAAAAGGATTGCCCTGCAAAACTTATTAAAACATCAATGATATAAGTCACAATTTGCTTGAAAATAAGTGGTAGGAGAAAAATAAAAACACCAAAATGGAACAAAACATCCCCTTTCAAATTTATTACTTAAAACAAACACTATAATAGGTTAAAATTTGTACCTCTCAACAACATTCCTCCTGAGCTGCAGTCTCACGCATGCTACTAGGTGTGCTGACACTGACTTCTAGTCGCTACTACACACTGAACTCAGGAGGTCTGCACAGCTTTCAAGGGATTGCTCAGCTACCTTTTTCATGCCAATCTTTAATTCTAATTTCTCTAATCAAACTCCTTACTTCCCACAAAGTTGGCTTTCCACCCAATTAGTTCTTATCCTGGAAAAGGATGGTCAACAATCTCTTGATGCTCTTATGCTAACAATATAGAGACTGCTATCCTCTAATGTTTCTCCCACTGACACTTATTTCCTTGAGCTAATTAATTCCCAATAACTAGGACTAGACATGCTTCTTTCTCACAGAACTGGAATCATTGCGATAGAACATTCCCCTGGACACAGAACACATACCCATCTGCATTTACATCACTATTCCTTTTAATAGTTAGATAATTAAAGTCCTCTATTATAATGACTATGTTTGCACCTGTCTGTAACTTCCCTGTAAAAATGTGATATTTTCAGCTTGACCCATCTCTTTCTCAAAAATGGGGCAGCATGGTGGCTCAGTGATTAGCATTGCCTCTCAGCGTCAGGGACCCAGGTTGGATTCCATCCTCGGGCAACTGTGTGTGGGGTTTGCACATTCTCCCAATGCATAGGGGAATCCAATCTAATCAGTTAGAGATCTTATAGACCCACTAGAGCAACCTAACTCTAACCCTGTTGTAGGTAAGACTAACCCTATTCCCACATCTGTTTGATCTTTAGCCCTTTCAAAATTTGTTCGCTTCTGTCCCACCTGGGACACCATCTTATTCAGCGTAACAAAATGCACTTTTACCAATAGGACCTTTCTCCTCAGTTTTTCTTCTCTCTCATCTTTCCGTACAGGAATTTGTAGGTTAGGTCAATGGAAATGTTACTATTGACTATTTTCTCTAAACAAACTGTCTATAGATTTGTCAAAGCTTCTCAAATCTTCCCTTAAAATTCAGACTCAATGCAGTGATCAGACCAGTATCTCTGATTAATTAATTTCAACTGGTTGTAGTTATTAGCACACAGGATTAATAAGGAAGTGTTACCTAATCATGGAATCAAATCTAATAGTTTAGTTTTTACAACTGAGTTGGTTGAGCATAGCCTGCACTCCATCTATTACAAAACTACTAAAAGGAAAATAATGTTTGAATTGATCAGCCAATCATTAGTTTGGCCAATGTGCCTAGTTTTGCATGGGAACTGACATGAACAACCGATTTAAGATAAAATCATTGAAACTTATAACATGGTTCATTTATACCCACTGTCATTCATCCTTTGAACCCAAAATTTGCTCCTGGCAGCTGTTATTCCATCACCTCAAAATGATGTGGCACTAACCTGTGTTTTTGTGCAGACTGTGCCAGCTAGCAGTGGTATGGACACTAAAAACTGCCTTATCTGGGATCTTGGGGACCTTATAATTCCAAAACACTCACACCATGGTGATGTAACAGCCAATTGAAATCTATTTTCTCCCATACTATTAAATGAGATTGCCTGAAATTTGACTAAGTAATTATCCTGGTCAGTGCAGGACTAAAAGCCTCAGCAATGTACTTTCACCAAAAAAAAAGTGTTAAAACAGAGGTAAGAGGTAGAATTTGGTACCAAGGCAGATAGCCCTAAAGATCAGGAGATTTCCTAACTTAAATCATGTAACTTTCATTCCTGGGGTAGGTATGGGATGACGGCAGGCTTGCTAACCCTATAAGTTGACCATGGTTTGGTCACAGGAACAGGAAAGTTGATTTGAAAGAAGTATTCTGTTCCAGATGTTTTAGTCACTGCAGGCAGCAGACCTCAAATATTCCAGTGGGTCCATGCCAAATCATGTACTCCTATCCTCATATTACTTCCAGAGTCAGAAGCAGTCACCCCGGATCCACCATGGTTCCCAACTACAAGAGAACACAGGTTCAAAGTGAGAGGGGGAAATTTAGGGGAGAATGAGGGGAATTTTCACCCAGAGGCTGGTGGATGCCTGGAACACATTACCACTGGAGGTGGCAAAAGGGAGGGCTGCAGATGCCGGCGATTAGAACAGAGAGAGTATGGTGCTGGAAAAGCACAGCAGGTCAGGCAGCATCCGAGGAGCAGGAGAGTCGGCATTTCAGGCAAAAGCCCTTCCTCAGGAAAGATGAAGGGTTGATGAAGGGCTTTTGCCCAAACATAGACTTTCCTGCTCCTCAGATGCTGCCTGACCTGCTGTGCTTTTCCAGCACCCCACTCTTGACTACCACTGGAGGTGGCAGAAGCAAGAATGTTAGCAATGTGTAAAGCGTACCTTGACAAATGCATGAACAGGACGTGAACAGAGGGTTAGAAACCACAAATGGGCAATAAATAGTGGGTCTAAATAAGGATTAAGAGTCACCACAAGCTTGGTCACCTGAAGTGTATTGGAATTGTATAGGCTGACCTCAACAGCAACATGGAGGTGAAAATAAAACAGTAACAATCTAATGCAATTCTCTCACCTGTATGTGACAACAAAAATAAACTCCCATTCATAAAATCCCAAGTTTTCAACTCTCAAATGGTTAATCTTTATGAAAATAGATCCTTATTTTTATTCAATATTTATTGCTTCATAATTTCTAAGTTGTCAAAGTGTGAACTCTGAACCCTCCGCTGAGCATACTGTAGCTTCTAAACCTCAGCCAAGTGTTCATAATGACATTGTCTGGAGGGCTATTAAAAAGAGCTCGATAAAAACAAAACAAACAGATGTTAATAATTTGTCAACCACCAAAGCAGCTTTTTCATTAAAAAGCAACAGCAAAGCATCTTCTTCCTAGTGCAGCCTTATTATCGGACTTTAAATTAAATGGATTTTAAAAATAAGATCAAAACAACGTTTATTGTGACCTTATCCATCCTTGAAGACAGCAAGCCAAGACTATGGATTGATGCTCCTGGGGCTACTGAAATGGAGTCTATTTCAATCTGTAAATAAATATGAAATGAACCACCAGGTTAGCAATTTCCATCTGAAAATTGTGGGTTTGTTTGGGAATAAATTTTCGAAACCTGCCCCCGTGTCATGCTTAAATTTTTAGAAATGTCCACCATGTAGAGTCACTTCTGAACAAAGTATACTTAAAGTTACACAGCAAGAGTCATCTTTTTAATTCTGAGGATCTGATAAGATCTTCAATCTTGTTTGCCTTGTCAAACTCTTCATCACAATTACAGCCCAGGGGGCAAATATTCAGATGTTTTTGCCAGAGTGAATTCCATTTCAAAACTAATTCATCAATACCTTCATATCAAAGCTATCTTTGATTGCACCTCAGGAAACATTCCTCCGCATGATATAATTACATCATTCATCATTCTCATTTTACTCCAAGTTGAAATTTGACTTAAATAAAATACTGCAGACATATGGAAACCATATAAAATGAAGTTCAAAAAAAATGAAAGAGAGCCAAAATTAAATTTTTACCTCAATAGTGTTTTTTTTTAAAAACTGACTAAATTAGAGTATTCTGGCATGTTTCAAAAATGTTTTGTTTTTTTTCAAACTAATAAGCCAATTAAGCGCTTTCTAATCATAAAAGAACTAAAACCCCCCTACCAGCTGAATAAAATTCTGCAGTTGCAACACCAAGATGCATTTATAAAACACCTTTAAGATGTAGAGCAAAAAAAAAGCAAGGAACTTGAGGTCTGAAGAAAACAACTTCAGAGCCAAAAAAGGAAGATTTGAGGCATTAGCAAAAGCAGGAGCGTCCAACTTCAATTTTCAGTCTAATGAAATGGTTTATTTTAGCAAAGCAGCATTGTAATTAGCCAAAGTGCCCCTGTGTTACAGGATCTCATTCACATTCACCAGTTGGAACAGGCAAGGAAATAATTATTTTCAGCTGTAACATACCTTCATGAAGGCAATGCACCTACATACTGACAGGCAAGATATAACTAGATGCTTGAGCAACATAGAGTTCAAGTTTACTTATGAATGTGCCACATCACACAATCAAATCACTTTTAATCTAGGTAAACTATTTTCTTAATCTGTATTAATTAAACTAATAAAGATTAGTATGCCTGCAGTTGAGCTCAGTTTTAATGACACCATGTATGCTTAAATAGATGGTGTATTCATTGGAGCCTCTCTAGATCTAGTGCTCACTAACATTCATTAGCTTCCATGGGGAATGCTTTTTTGATGGGAAGAACCCTAACCAACTTATGCACATTTCTACTGCACAGTAAGGAAATGTAAAGAATCTTAAAAATTTGAACAATAAAGAGGAAGCCATTCAATGTCAATAGGCACAACCACATTTGAGATTTTCCAATAAAATGCCAATGTTCTAACTAGCATACAATTCCGCAACATAATACTTAAATTTCAGTGCTGGTGCAATGTAAAGTACATGGACATTTATCTCAATCACTAGCTGATTGAGGAAATACATTGAGTGATTCATTTCCTTATAATAGATAGAATATAAAGATTGTACTTGTAAAACTCAAAAGCAAAACATCCATTGTTTGCTGCCCAATTGCAGAATTACATTTCTTGTTAAACAAGTCGGAGTGTGCTAATCACTACACTGAGTCAACTTAAGGTACTTGGCCGATCTGAAATGGGACTCCTTTATACTTGCCAGAAGTGATACACATTCATACCCAGTGAACCATCCTTTGTAAAAAGAATGCATTTAAGTCTTGCACATGTTCCAAAATATGTGCAGCCTTGGGAGAGTAGCTCCCCATACTTTCTCCACAGCAGTGATATTGCATATCAGAATCAGTCTAATAAACAGAGGTGCAGGATAATATTGATCACATCATCCCTGGATACAGCTCAGAGGTGATCATAGGACTGCCAAACTCGGAGGCATGGGACTGTGCCCAGGTTGTTCTGTTAAACATTAGATCATCTAGGCCCAACACCACCCTCTAACCACTTCCCATGATCCCTGCCTTTTATCTTTTATCCTTACATCTTCAATGTCAATTAAACCAGCATCCCACCATGCATAAAGCACAGGAGCCATGCACAGATGGTAATCTCTATAAGTGATCATTCAAACTAAAACAGTCACCTGAGAGACGATTAGGTTTTGAAAAACAGTTGAGCAATAATGTTAAAAATAATGGCACTGAATAATGACTGAAACTGCAAAGCTCAATTTGTCAACTCTCAGACAAAGGCAGGCTGCTCTTACCCCCACAATTTGGAACTCTCAGTTATTTAAATAGAATGCCCTTGTAAAAATTGGAAAAGGATTCACAAAAGTAACTGCACACTTATTTTCATTAAGAACTTCTTCAGAACAACACTTGTCTGTCAATATGAACAGCATTCACCGATAAACTCCAACAAAATACTTCAGATCCTAGACATCCCTTTTGTTGGCTTTCATTATCACATGGAAACAGCTCATACAGCTCAGTGATAAATCTCTATTGTAGGGCAAGATCAGTGGCAACCAGAGCAGTAGGAGTTCCATCAGCATTATCTACTTTCCCTAGATCATAGAAAGCATTCGTTTCCATTAGTACATGCCTGGTTAAAGAAGTTCCCCAAGGATAGGAGGTGGAGGGAGAGATCACCACACTGCAGGACCTCAGATCCAACAGCAGGATCTCCTGGTAAGAGATGGCAAGAACTGGGAAGTAAAACTCAGCT
The DNA here is from genome assembly GCF_037043375.1 of Chiloscyllium plagiosum. Classification (NCBI taxonomy): domain Eukaryota; kingdom Metazoa; phylum Chordata; class Chondrichthyes; order Orectolobiformes; family Hemiscylliidae; genus Chiloscyllium; species Chiloscyllium plagiosum. The sequence continues at coordinate 49,567,595 of NW_028270154.1, read as the reverse complement.
TTCCCTCTTGTGGTTTGTACAGCCTCAAAGAGATATGTGTTGTTCAGCTTTTCTGCCATGTCAGAGCAACACCAATTAGAAATCCTGTATTTAACAGAATTCATAGGTAGCACACTTATCTTTCAACTGACTAGGGAATCCAGAGACAGGATGCTAACACTGACAGTCAGTTAAAGAAACTTGGCAAATCCCACTGAATAGTTCAAATCAGCTTCCAATCCACTATGGCCCCATAATTTCAGATGGAAGAAAGAAAATATGCCTTCAAGTGTTCAACTAGCTTTGCATGCAAGTTTAATTTTGGTTAAATCCCTTATGTTAAAATTGCACAAAGTTCTTTTGTAATTTTACTAACGTATGCCTTTCACTTTTATCTGGATAAATTGGAAACACATGAATATCACTGCATTCTATTGGATACCACTGCAAGAGTTCCTTAGCGTAAAGTCCTAGTCAATGACTTCCCTTCCATAAAATCAAAGCCAACCTATCTTTGCTAATGATTACACAGTCTTCAGTGCCATACACAACTTCTTAGATAATGAAACATCGGATAATGCAGCAACACCTGGACAACATTCAAAGTTTTAGTTAAATGGCAAGTTGTAATTTACAACACTAGGGTCTACCTGACAATGTGAAAAATTGCCCAGATATATCTTGTGCACAAAAAATGACAAATCAAACTGCTGTATTGGTTTAATCTGCAAAAATGATGGAAGGGGTCATTAATAATGTTAATAAGCTGCACCTGCAAAAAAATAACCTGCAAACCAGCACAGTTTGGATTCTGCCAGGACTGCTTGGCTCCTGATTCAATGCAGCCTTGACCCAAATGTGAACAAATCCCTGCAATTCAGCTGTTTGGTGAGAGTAACTGCCCTTGACGTCAAGGCATGGATTATTAGAAGGTCAATGCTGTTACAAAATCGGACTCATATCCAATTACTAAATTGGAGGACCATAATGAGAAAGTCGGACAAGCCAGTTACATCACCAAGGTGGACTTAATACGTGGTTACTGGCAGGTCACCTTTATCAGAGACGGTGAAAGAAATTTCTGCATTTGTAACCCCAATGGATTATATTATTTATATTTTATAAAAGTATATTATACGAAGTGATGCTCTTTGGAATGAAGAGCATGCCCGCCACATTCCAAACACTCATGAGCAGACTTGTGGCTGGATTAGCAAACCATGCAATCTATTTGGACGATGTAGTGATTTTTAGTAAGTCCTGGAAAGATCACTTGGTACAATTGGCAGAGCTCTTTGAAAAACTACGAGAAATAAAATTGGGGATAAACTTAAATAAAACAGAATTCGCGAAAGCAGAAGTGACGTTCTGGGGTCATGGAAGGCTGACCCCACGGAATACAAAGACGAAAGGTCCTCCAGGAATTTCCACGACCAACCTCGAAGAAAGAGGTGCTTTGATTATTCGGACTCAGCAGATTCTATCAGAAGTTTGTTCCAAACTTCAGCACTGTAGTGGCACCATTAACAGATTTGCTGAAGAACACAAAGTTTCGGTGGACAGAACAATGCCAGGAGGCATTCAACCACTGACATCGATATTAACCACCCAACCAGTTTTAGCTGCACCAACTTATCAAAACTTTTTAAAGTCCCCATAGAGGCCAGTCACATAGGAGTTGGGGCTGTACTGCAACAGGAAGATGAGAATGGGATTGGTTACCTTTTAAAGAAGAAGATCAACATCCACCAGACGAAATACTCTACAATCGAAAAGGAACTATTGAGTTTGGCACTGCCCTTACAGCATTTTAATGTATATGTCATGAACAATGTGTCCGAGACGATTGTGTACACTGACCACAATCTGCTTACATTCTTAGAACGTTATAAAATATGAGACTATTTCATTGGAGTCTTGTATTATAGACTTTCAATTTAAAAATCATACATTTTGCAGGTTGGAAGAATGTAATCGCGGATTTAACCGATTTAAGTCTGCTTTTCTAGGGGAAATCTCCAAATAATGCATGCACATGCATGCACACACACACCTTTTTGACAAGTTCCACCTCTGCCTTGTATGGGACAATGTTAGAGAGAATATCTAGGGAAAGGAGGTTTAAGGTTCACCCCTATGTAGAACTCCAGAGAAAGTGTGGGGACAGGGAGAGGGCGGGAGGTCAATTATTTGGAGACAGATGAGAGTCCAGGCACTATATCCAGGACTGTTCTCAGCAGAGATCGTTTTTAATCAGTGTAAACAAAAGACATGATCAGGGTTGAAACAGCTCTTTCATGTAATGTTTCTATCGAGACCTCGAGATCTCCTTTGGATAATCCGATATTCGGATAATTGATACTCGGATAATCGAGGTTCCTCTGTATATACACAGGTGTATGGGAAAAAGTTAAGGTGAACTCATACTACAGTTATCTGTATGTTCGAGTAACGTGTTTAAAAAGTAGAGAAACAAATGAAGCCATCTTTTCATTAAGATGGTTCATTTTTTTCTGGGGGGGGGGGGGGGGAGGTATTATGAAGATGTGGGTATATCTTTAAGAGAGTTAAAAGCAGTAGAACTACCAGTCCTAGCATCAAGTGTACTCAAAAATGGTAACAATGTAACATTAAGTTAAACCACCTGATTGTATTTGTCGTCAAGCAATGACCAAATTTGAATTTGACCATTCAGTTTAAATTATACCTGAAACAAATCAAACTCCAATAAAGTTTGAATTGAGTACATTAACAATCTTAAAAGTCAATGACACAATCTGATGTCCTGGAGTATAAGACTGGGGAAAATTGAACAGTTGAAAGGAGAACTACCATGGCCCAGCATGTAAACAGACTGCTTGAAAATAGCTCTCTCAAAAATACCTTTTTGAGCAATAATCTGTAACGCTGAAATTCTTAACAAGGCGATAAGACAACACAGGGAGATCTGGTTGCCTGATTTTGAGATAAGTAGTGTTTGCTGTTTTGTAAATTTTAATTGGAAGCTTTTTCGGACTAGTATTATAGGAGAGTAGCCAAAAGATAGGTTAGAGAAAGAAATGGCAAATTAGTTGTTAGTTAATTATTCTGTTATACTTTAAGAAATGAAATTATTAATCTTTACTTTACATATTTCTTGGCCACTTGATCTTTTACAGATTACTGCATGGAATAAATCTTTTCTGCGTTACTGGTTTTAAATTAAGTAGGAGGGTTTACCCAGTTTCATAACAATCATCATCTGCTATTCAAGCACATTGATTTTCTTGATTGCCTTCTCTTCTATGCAAAAAAGCTAGCAGTGGAGTTTGAAAAAAAAAGTAAGACTTAATTTTTGCCAGCATTGGAACATGTTTGAACAGCTACCAATTATTGATTAAAATGCACTTCAGGACTGACAAAAAAGCAACATAGCTAAGTGGGTCTTTTTTTGAGAATGTTGTGAACAAGTTTGTTTTTTAAAAACAGGGTTTCTTTAATCAAAGAAACCTCATGTACAAAGATCACCTGAACTAAATCAGTTCCAATCACAGTGACGCAATTGTTGCAGTTCATGTGAACACCAATATGTTAAATAGATCATCAGCTAAAGTTCCATCAAAACTTACATTTCTACTTCTTTAAAGTAACTTACTAACCAAACTGCTTTGCCATTCAGCACCATTCTAATTTCTTCATGGTGGAACAGTATATTTGATCAGAATTAGCTGCACTTATATTCAACACAACTCTCAGTTTCCCCAGATTGTATGTTGACCACAGCTAGTGTTCATTGATAGCATAAAGGCCATCATAAACAGAGGCGAGTGAAACCCACCCGCATGCTTTCTAGATTCTAGGGTTGCTCAACCTACTGGAAATATTTATGACTGTCTATGTGGGACCTTCAATTCAACTTTCTCTAATACCACACCTGAGCAAGCTTCTGGCTTGGGTCAGATAAGCCTGAACTCTCAACAACAGTTGTAGATAGAATAGAGACCTCAGCAAAGAGAAATGCTACCTTAGTGCCGAGGATTTCAATTGCTCCAAACATAACCAATCTTGCAATATTGAGAGAGAGTTCATGTCAACAAAATCAACGTTAAAAAGTATCAAAAGAAGATTAAAAAGCAAATCTGATGTGCACAGATGACAGTCAAGGGTTTGATCTGGGAGGGAAAGGATTTTTGGAGCATCCTAAAAAGGAGGAAGAGAGGTAAAAAAATTTAGTGTGGGAATTCCAGAGGTTAAGGCCTTGGCAGGTAGAGGCGTGGCCATCATGAGTGGACCAATTAAAAATCAGGAATCTGAAGAAGCCAGTCAAAATTAGGCGAGAGCTGATAACTTGTTCATTGTGGAGCTGGAAGCATTTAGTGAGACAGAGGGGCCAAAGCCATGGAAGGATTTAAAAACAAAGATTGAGAATGTAAATAATCCTACTGTCTTGCGTTCCTGAATGCAGCTCACACAAATCAGTTATGTTAGAGTTAGTCAACCACAAAATGCAAGTCTCAAATCAGGCAGATGGAAAGGGATGAATACCTGCTTGAAGTACAGATAATACATTATCAGATGGAAACATACTTGCACTTTGTTTTTCACAAGAGCTCCTAATCAAGCTCCTAATCAAAAATGTTTCACGAAAAGGAACCATTGCATATAACTACCTAATGCATCAGGATACCAAAGGAATAAAACAGATACAAAGATAATTCTTAAAGTTACCATCAACTTGCCTGATGCCCTAGCCACATAGAGCAGTTTAATTGCTCACATTAGAAAATTAATTTTACCTAAAATAGAATTAGATGAAACTCTTCCTACTTTGCTAAATTCAAACATTAAAAGTTCTAATTTTATGTATTGCAATCAATTTGTCAGAAAGCTTATGCTTCAATTGGCTGCTTAGACTTCTTGACTTCCTAAACAATATTTTCAATCAGCTAACTGAAAAGAACAGCGTTACAAACACCACTTTTCAGATTATACTAAAAATCCAAATTCAGGCATCTAGTCAGAGACACTGCAGAAAACCTAGAGATGATTTAAATAAATAACTCCCCACATTGAATCCAGTGAAAATCAGGAATTATATAAAGTTTTATTTTACATATGTACCTCCTAAAAGTTAATTCATCGTTCCTTTAGATTTTGCAGCGAGGTTTGCGGCTGTTTATAGCCACTATAGAGACATGTCATTGGAGTCAGCTTACACCATGTGTAATTCCATCCTTTTATTTCTGGAAAGAAATTTGCAAGCCTCAATACCACAGATCCATAAATACTCTTAAGATAAAATATGCTGTACCATATACAACTGGTGCAATCAGTTAAAACCTCATGTTAAAGATTTTAACGGAAATGAACCATGGAAATAAGTCAGGATAGCAGCATGCTCATTTATCCATGAAATAGTTTGTAATTTGTCAAATAATTGCGTGCCACATCTTCATGCCTACATGTAATCTGATGGCAGTTATGGCACAAAACTCAATCTTTTGACTTTTCTTAAAACAAATGCATCTCAACATTTACAAGTATTATGGCAAACATACAAGTGGTCAATGGAAAGGTCACAGACCTGAAACATTAGGGTGGCACGATGGCTCAGTGGTTAGCACTGCTGCCTCATAGTACCAGGGTCCCAGTTTCGAGAGAAAGTGAGGGCTGCAGATGCTGGAGATCAGAGCTGAAAATGTGTTGCTGGAAAAGCGCAGCAGGTCAGGCAGCATCCAAGAAGCAGGAGAATCGACGTTTCAGACATAAGCCCTTCTTCAGTTTCGATTCCAGCCTTGGGAGCCTATCTGTGTGGAGTTTGCATATTCTCCCAGTGTCTGCATGGGTTTTCTCCTGGTGCTCCAGTTTCATCCCACAGTCCAAAGATGTGCAGGTCAGGTGAATTGGCCATGCTAATTTGCCCACAGTGTTAGGTGCATTAGTCAGAGGGAAATGGGACTGGATGGGTTACTCTTCGGAGGGTCAGTGTGGACTTGTTAGGCACTTATATTCAGTGAACACAAAAACAAAAATCTTTATAAAGCATCTTAGATTTGTAAACTCCTGGAGAGAAGGTACAAAAATGTTTAGAGGGAGTTTAATTTTCACCAGTATTATGATGATTCCAGTTACAAGAACACAGGACAAGCCAGATATTTGTCAGGTCTGACTTGAAAGACTATAATCATATAAAGAATTCAGTGTGTGGAAGATTCAAGGGAAGGAAACCAAGTGGCAGAACTCCAGGATTAAAATGAAATACCAAGAATATTCTTACAATACAAATTTGAACAAAATCAGTGAAAAAGATGATGGTTCTAAACCAGTGCTTCATAAACTTCTTTTTTGCACTATGACCTCCTATCATGGCTCATCAGTTAAAACTGTAAGAGTGGAGTAGGGAGCTGTGACAGCACAGGCCTGTTAAAGAAAGAGCACATTTATTATAAGTTAGTTGGAGCTTCATGGCACCATTCCTGTCTCTGAGCTCAGGATATCAACCTTCCAGCTTCTGACTCGACTTGGGGTCCTGACACCTGGTTTGGAAAGTCCTGTGCTGAACAATATACACTTCTAACTCAAACTCAATCCAACAGAACAAGCCAGGCTTAAAATTTTCTTGTGTGGTTTTCACACTAATCATTAGACTTTTAAACACATGCTAGAAGGCAATTCCTTTGAGTCTAGCTGCATAGGCCTCAAATGTTTTCCTCACTAGGTGTTTATCAAAGACAAAAACAAACTACTGTTTTTTTGTCGAGAGCATACCTCCACCCTCAGCAAATTACATTCATGGCAATGTCAGGACTTTCTTGCTTCTAAAAGCTGCTCAAAAGTCCACATGTTACATGCAAGTATGCACAGACATGCTAAATTAAGTTGTGAAGAAAACAACCTCTCACACCTTAAAAACCAAAACATTATACTTGTAAGTTTTAATATAACCCATGACTGAGACAGTTAAAACAAAATGTGAAATTTTAACATTTTCATGCAATTTGCATTAGAGAAAAGCAACTTAACTATAAAACACTCATTGAATTGGAAGAGAGTTGCACTTGGAGATAAACATAATACTGGAGAAACTTAGCAGGTCTGCCAGCGTCTGTGGAGAGAGAAAAAGACATTCATGCTTCAAAACCAGTATAGCACTTTTTCAGAATTATTCTGCTCTGAAGAAGTCATACCAAGCTTGAACCATTAACTGGTTTTCTCTCCACTTGCTGACAGACCCCCTGACATGATTTATTCCCACATTCTGTATTTGGATCAGATTTCTAACATCTGCAGTATTTTGCTTTTACTTGTTTGGGTTATTATAGGTCAGCCAACTCAGATGCTGATGCAGTTCACATCCAAATTCAGCAAGAGACTGGAGGTGAGAAGCAACAAATAGACATGCCTTAGTTTGTGTTGTCTCTGACAGAGATCTAACCATTAACCCTTGAAATTCAAAGGCATTGCCATCATTGAATCCCCCAACTAAAAAAAAATGTCCTGATAGGGTCACTGTTGACTAGAAACCAAAACTAGTCACAAGTTGTGTTGCAATCAGCCAGATCAGAGGACAGCAATCCTGCAGTAAATTACTCATCTCTCGACGCCCCAAAGCCTGCCACTATCTACAAAGGACAAAGTCAGGATTGAGATTCAATACACCCCACTTGCCTAGACAATTGTAATTCCAACAACACTCAAACAGCCTGACACCATCTAGGATAAAGCAAACTGCTTGTCTGGCATCACATCCACAACCATTCACTCCTTTCACCACTGACGTTCAGTAGTAGTTCACAAGATGCACTGCAGAAATTCATCCATAGGTCCTCAAGCAGCACATTCCAAACCCACAAGTTCTACTATCTAGAAGGAGAAAGGCAAGCGAACATGGGAACCCCACCACCTGCAAATTCCCCTCCAAACGACTCACCATTACCTTTCCCCCACCATCCTAATTTGGAAAGAAATTGCCACCCCTTCAGTAATGCTGAGTCAATACCCTGGAATTGTGGAGCTACCTGCAAGAAATGGACTGCAGCAGTTCATGAGTGCAACTCATTATTCCTAGTTGCTATTGAGAGGGTGATAGTCAGTTGTACAGCACTGAAATAGATACTTTGTTCTAACTTGTACATGCATCCAAATTCCTAAATTAATTTGGTCCCATATCCCTCTAAACCTATCCTAATCAAGTATCCATCCAGATGCATTTTGAATGTTGCAATTGTATTAGCCTCCACCTCTCCCTCTGGCAGCTCATTCCATGCATGCACCACTCCCTTGTGAAAAGTTGCCCCTCAGGTCCATTTTAAATCTTTCCTCTTTTACCTTGAACCTATACTCGCTACTTTCAGACTCTTCTACTCTGGGTAAAAGACCTAGACTATTCACTCTACTCATGACCTTCATGATTTTATAAACCTCTATAAAAGATTCACCCCTCAGCCTCCAATGCTCCAGGGAAAATAACTCCATCCTATTCAGCCTCTCCCTATAGTTCAAAAGCTCCAACCCTGGCAACATCTTTTGTAAATCTTTTCTACTCCCTTGCAAGTTGAACAACATATTCTCTATAATAGGATGGGCAATAAATACTGGCCCAGCCAGTGTTGCCCACATCCCATGAACATACATATAAAGAAGTGTTTTAATAATGCCCTTAAGAAACAACATGTAAGCAAATGCAGATTATCAACCATCACATAGTTGCAAAACTGGTCCTGCTTGGTAAGCATTTTTACAGTATTTTTAAAGAAATCTCCATGAATGCCAACTTAACACTACTGCCCTAAAAAGAGGCTAATTGTTAAATATTTGTAACTCATACTGCTGTTCTGCAGAGATTTATCCTGCTTTGAAATAATAAATATGACAAGCTAACGAACGGCCAAGTATCACAGAAGATGCTTTTGAAAGTCTTAAACATGAAGACAACGCGAATGTGAAGGAGACAGTGTATTGCATCCTGCTCTTAAGAGAAAAATGTTAATCTGGCATTTGTAAATTCAAAGTCAAATTGGTGCACTTTGGTATTTTGCTACTAAGAAGCACATACTTTGAGGTCCTTCTGCCTACATTGTAAGTGTAGTATTTGCAATGCAACATTTTCCAATTTCTTTTTGTCAGTAAACTTTAAATGCCATGTTTTATATTTCTAAATATCATGTTTCATCCATGAACATATGCTACTCTGTTCTGGAGTGATTGCAGAATCAATAGAATTGGGTGGGGCAGCATGGTAATGAGTCAGTTTTAGAAGAATCTCAAATTCTTCAGATAAGATTTGCCAAAGTGAAGGAGTATTGCAAAGACACTAACATGCAAAAGATTTTCCTTTCGTTCCCTCAAAAGGCACTGAATGAGTTTTGTTCCAAAATTATGTTGAATTCAAGACAGCACATTGATATGGAGATAAAAAGAGGAAGATGGATTAGAAATTTAAATTAATTACAAGCACACACTATAGCAAAATAATAATCTCTTCTCCCATCTCAAGGAATACTAAAAAGATTCACATTTCCATTATGATAAGCCAAACTATAACTTTGATCGGTCTCTCCAGATTCTGATAAGGTGTGTTATTTATTTCTATTTAGAAATTAATTGTTTTCAAATGCAATTCAGAATACTTCAGGATCCCAGTTTAAAAACTCCACAAGTCTCAAACGTTCTTTATTATCATTTATTGTGATCAATATGGGCTGCGAATTTGTATAAAACATAATGATTCCTCTTTGACATAAATATAGTGACTGTGGAGTAAACAGCAGCTTATGTTGATTCAGGGAGGTGGCTTAGGCACATTGGACCCTGGCAAGCCTGGAGCAGAAGATCACTATTAGGTGAGAAAGGGTGGTGATTCTCAATTCTGCTGTTTTCCCACATCCTCTGGAATTCTGTAAAGGGTGGAAATGTCCCTGGTAAACCTTTCCACCCCTAACATGAATTGAGGCCCTCGTCTGTTCCCCCTGGTGGGAGTTTGGAGACAGAAAAGGCATTTAATGGTGGAATGGTGGTGTATTTAAACCATCTATCAAAAGTAAGTTTGATAAAGTTGACATTCTGATTCCGCCAAATGAGACTCTTAAGGGACTAATTAATGTCCAAATCAAGGGCCTCAACTAATTAACTCAGCTATGCCAACTGTCTACCCCTCTTGTGCAGCTCCATGTTGTTCTCCTTTAACTCCATAGTTGCATTCCTGCAAAACTTTGCTTTACAGAAATAACAGGGCCTATTGGAAAAAGTGTGGTTGGGGCAGACCAGCAAAAATAAAAATCACTCAGGATCACTCAAATCACCCAAAAGTCTAATGCAAAGTATAGTACAGCCTTTATGAAGGTTGAAATCATATTTATTAACAGAAGTAAATTTAACACAGTACATTTAAATAATGTAAGAAAGCTGCGCTCTGCACAATACTTCTCACAGAAAGTGGTTCTGTTGGTAGCTGACATCAGCACATGTGCAGAAAGGCACAAAGACAGGCGCTGATATTGCACATGTACAGAACAAAGCACGTGAACCTGCTGGAATAGTGCTATTTCCAAAGGTGAGTGTTCTCCAAAATACCGTTACCTAATCCTTCAGCCATGTTATAGCCAAATTGCACTGCTGAGACGCACGCTAAGCCAAAACTACCTGTACATTCATGCCCAGGTGTCCTTGAAGAGGATGCATTGCGAGACAGAGACAGCAAGGGGTAGACTGCTTTATTTCTTTTCCAACTCAATTTTGATTTAGCCCCCTTCCCCTCTCAGTCACCTTTAATGGTTTGCATTGCCCTTAAGGGGCTTTGCACATGAGTGATTAACTGGTGGCGATTAATAGATTTAAAAAAAAACTGCTGTGGGAGATTGGGTGATGGGGAAGAAAAGTTCCAAAGGGTCACTTGACCAAAAATGTTAACCCTGCTTTCTCTCCACAGATGCTGCCAGACCTGTTGAACGTTCTCAGCATTTTGTTTTTGTTTGATTTTCAGCATCTGTTTTTCTTTTAGGAAAGAAAATGTTCAGTTGTGCTTAAGAGAACTTCTGGATATAAAAGAAAAATTCTCAGCTATGTCCCTATTCAGCATGCACAACAGCAGAAAGCACATAACCAGCTTGTCACTTTTGTTTTGGCGGGGTGGGGGAGTGGAAACTGAGACACTCTCTGCCTTCACAGTTATCTCCTTTTCCCACACTCATCTTTCTACAAACTCCACATAAAATCACCCTCTCCCCACCCCAACGTCGCTTAACCGTGATCTTGCTGACCAGCAGCCGTCAGTAAGGGAGACTTGGTGTCTTGATTTAAGAAAGGCTCGCCATTGGCCTTATCACTGCTTTAATGGCACATGGGTCAGCTGGCTTTCTTGAAAAGAGGCAGCATTAGCTCACCAGCCAGAAGACGATACCCAAAATGCCTCAACCACAGGTCTTTTCCTCATCTTGCATTATCTGCTTGAAGGTAGGCCTGACCCAGCGTCATTACCTCCATCATGACAGGACAAGGGGATAGGTCCGGAATTTATTCCAGTCAGAACCTAACATGGCCCACGCCAGCCATTCAGGCAATTGAGACAACCAGATGTCCCTTGGAGTTTTGGTTGCTGTGCAGTATGCATTTTTACATTGTGTAACCTGGAGCAATAGACAGATAGTGATGGTAGAGATTCCAAATTCTTTTCATCACAAGGCTGAACAGGAATCTCTCCCACTTTCCTGCAACACCAAGGGCAAGCAGTAAGTATCTAAGTGTTAACAAATCAGACTGTTAGTACTGAATGCACCTTCCTTAGTTATCAAGTTCTGAAGTGTAACTTGAACTCAGAATTTCTGGCTCAGAGGCAGGTCACTACCAAAATGTGCAAGTCTTTCAACATTCAACAATTCTGAGACTCTAGTCTTTTACTGGCTTTTCTGTTAAATCACATGGTACAATAACTGGTTGCTAAGTAATTATTGCAATTAATCTCAGTCAGTCTACTGCAAATCAAAAACTAATCCAAGAACACAGAAAAAAAAGAGTATATCCAAAGCCACAAGTCTAAAGTCACCCTTTTACACATAAACACTTTTAACCTCACGTCTCAATTCGTTAGTAATTTGTATTTGTTTTTACTCTCACAAGTAGCATAATTAAGGGAAAGTAAACTTCATTTGATCCATGTATTATAGGAATACTCTGACATTTCAATGTTGTGTCATGACCTCTGATGGACAACGTACAAGAATATTCAATTTCAGGATTTAAGTAGTTGACCAGAAGAATCTCTACAAATAAATAAAAATAAGAATTTTTAAATTAGAAATTTAAAATGAAACAGATAATAATGACTGTCTACTACTTTCATGAGAACAGGGTCAGGTTTTAGTTAAAAATGATTCTTCAACAATTTGAGCTACTAGCCAACAAGAACGATACTGTGCTGCTCACAAAGTAATTTAATGCACGGATGCTAATATTTTGCAGCAACATATACCAACTCCATCCAAAGTACCTTACCATTGCGCCAAAAATATTTCATCACCTTAAATGGCTCTCTATTTTACCATACTCCTTCATAGTGTTAGATTGCTTTAATTACTGGGCTTGACTTCAACTCCCTGGTGGGGAATGCAGTGAACAGTATGCCTGCCCAGTAGTGATAGAGCTGAAAATATGTTGCTGGAAAAGCGCAGCAAGTCAGGCAGAATCCAAGGAGCAGGAGAATCGACGTTTCGGGCATGAGCCCTTCTTCAGGGTGCCTGATGAAGGGCTCATGCCTGAAACGAAGATTCTCCTGCTCCTTGGATGCTGTCTGACCTGCTGCGCTTTTCCAGCAACACATTTTCAGCTCTGATCTCCAGCATCTGCAGTCCTCACTTTATCACTACTAGGCAGGAGATCAAAGTTTGGGAGAAGATTTGTAGCTCGAGTGCTCGTTGTTATGGTTCTGTTCGCCAAGCTAGGAATTAGTGTTGCAGACCTTTCATCCCCTGTCTAGGTGACATCCTCAGTGCCTGAGAGCCTCCTGTGAAGCGTTTCTGTGATGTTTCCTCTGGCAATTATAGTGATTTGTATCTGCCGCTTCCGGTTGTCAGTTCTAGCTGTCTGCTGCAGTGGCCGGTATATTGGGTGCAGATCGGTGTGCTTATTGATTGCACTCATTCACAGATTCAATGCCTCTAGGAATTCCCTGGCTGTTCTGTTTGGCTTGTCCTATAATAGTAGTGCTGTCCCAGTCGAACTCATGTTGCTTGTCATCTGAGTGTGTGGCTACTAAGGATAGCTGGTCATGTTGTTTCGTAGCTAGTTGGTGTTCATGGATGCGGATCATTAGCTGTCTTCCTGTTTGTCCTATGTAGTGTATGTGCAGTCCTTGCATGGGATTTTGTACACTACATTGGTTTTACTCATGCTGGGTATCGGGTCCTTCGTCCTGGTGAGTTGTTGTCGGAGAGTGGCTGTTGGTTTGTGTGCTGTTATGAGTCCTAGTGGTCACATTAGTCTGGCTGTCAGTTCAGAAATGGTCTTGATGTATGGTAGTGTGGCTAGTCCTTTGGGTTGTGACATGTCCTCATTCCGTTGTCTTTCCCTTAGGCATCTGTTGATGAAATTGCGGGGATATCCGTTTTTGGCGAATACATTGTATAGGTGTTCTTCTTCCTCTTTTTGCAGTTCTGGTGTACTGCAGTGTGTTGTGGCCCTTTTAAAGAGTATCTTGATGCAACCTCTTTTGTGTGTTGGGGTGGTTGCTTTCGTAGTTTAGGACTTGGTCTGTGTGTGTGGCTTTCCTGTATACCTTTATGGTGAATTCTCCGTTCGGTGTTTTCTGTATCATCACGTCTAGGAATGGGAGTTGGTTGTCCTTTTCTTCCTCTCTAGTGAATCGGGTTCCTGTGAGTGTGGCGTTGATGATCCGGTGTGTGTTCTCTATTTCTGTGTTTTTAATTATTACAAAGGTATCATCTACATATCTGACCCAGAGTTTGGGTTGAATTTGCGGTAAGACTGTTTGTTCTAACCTTTGCATTACCGCTTCAGCTATGAGTCCAGAGATGGGTGAGCCCATGGGTGTGCCGTTGATTTGTTCATATATTTAGTTGTTGAATGTGAACACCTATATAATGTGTTCTCCAAAAATGGATACCCCCGCAATTTCATCAACAGATGCCTAAGGGAAAGACAACGGAATGAGGACATGCCACAACCCAAAGGACTAGCCACACTACCATACATCAAAAACATTTCTGAACTGATAGCCAGACTACTGCGATCACTAGGACTTATAACAGCACACAAACCAACAGCCACTCTCAGACAACAACTCACCAGGACGAAGGACCCGATACCCAGCATGAGCAAAACCAATGTAGTGTACAAAATTCCATGCAAGGACTGCACAAAACACTACATAGGACAAACAGGAAGACAGCTAACGATCCGCATCCATGAACACCAACTAGCCACGAAACAACATGACCAGCTATCCTTAGTAGCCACACACTCAGATGACAAGCAACAGGAGTTCGACTGGGACAACACTACTATTATAGGACAAGTCAAACAGAGAACAGCCAGGGAATTCCTAGGGGCATGGCACTCATTTACAGATTCAAATCAATAAGCACATCGACCTGGACCCAGTATACCGACTACTGCAGCAGACAGTTGGAACTGACAACCGGAAGCAGCAGATACAAATCACTATAAATGTCAGAGGAAACATCACAGAAGCGCTTCACAGGAGGCTCCCAAGCACTGAGGATGTCACTTAGACAAGGGACGAAACGTCTGCAACACGAATTCCCAGCTCGGCGAACAGAACCACAACAGTGGTGATATCGGGCAGGTTCAACTGATTTACAAACTCTACTGCAGTTGAATAACATTTTTGTCAACTCTGCAACCATAGCAACAAGCAGGGTGACACCAACTGACTGCCTGAATGGTAGAATAAGGTGGCTCAAGCCCATTGTCAGAGGCACAGTTTGTAGCAATGACCATACTCATGGGTGGCCTGGAGTTACAGAAATTGTCAGTGAGAAGCTCAATATTTTCTACTCAGGCTTAGAGGAATACACCATCTGCACTTTACCTAGGAGGTAAACTAAAACAAATGTTGGGCCTCCACTGATCCTAGCTGCTGTTCCCAGCACTTCTTTTCCTGTAAGGGAACTACTAGCAGGCTGTAGCTCACCACTAAAGTTAAAATAGTGGAGCAGAACCCAACATAATTAGAACCTGAACATAATCATTCAAAAGTGAACAATTTAGACTGGGTATCCTCATCACATGAAATTTAACATATTAGTTTGATAAGTGAGGAGGAGAAAGTAGCAGAAAACTCTCCCAATCCATTTTAACCAGCCTGTACCTCATATCCACCAGATAAAAAGCACTGAACTGAAACTCATCATGTCCAAACAAGCTCTAAAAGTTTAAAACTACTCAAATTTTACCCAACAATGCCTTTCAGAATTCAAATGAATCTACAAAGGCTTGTACTCAGCCATTATGGTTACTAAATTGTGGTTTGTTTAAAAAAAATTCACTTACTATTTGCTTTACTACAAGTGACAATACAAGTTATTACAGGTCGTTCTGCTATAATGTGCGTTTCAGAGCAAATTGGCTGTAATGCGATTGGCAAATTGTGGATGTTATTTGGATAACATGAACTTTCTAATGAAAGAGAATATCAATTTTTAATTAATTATCTACTACAGTGCAATTTTCTATAGCTGTTTTCCACAGCACAAGGTTGCAGAGGAACACAACAGTCATGTTATAGCAGAACGATCTATAAAGGAATTTTCCTTCAGAAAGTGGATAACTGTAATCCCAGGAAATTTTTATTGAGAAAACTCTACAAGTAACTTAAATCTGTAATGTTGTAAATTTAAAACACTCAGGTGAGAATTCTAAGTTATTTTCCAAATAAACAAGTATCAGTAATATAAACATGCTATTTAGAATAATTTAGTCAAACAATATTCTGTAGATTAGGAAATTCTACTCCATTTGCCCCAGATCATTGCTCAAATATTGACCATGCAATTTCATAAGAATTACCTCAAATCAAGAAGGAGATATTGGACTAGATTGTGAGATCCAATGGCAAAGAAACAGCACTCACAGAAGAAAGATGCCCAAAAAGGTGTGTGCAACAGTCTTTTTCTTCCACCATGGAAGCTTTTAGTGCCAACCCAAGGGGTTATTTGTTCCCAAACGGATTCTTCTAGGTTTTGGACCACACTTTTAGTGAATATTATTTCAAACTATTCACTAACAGATTATACATGATGGCAAGGCTATAGAGCAGCATGATCTGTGATGTATAGGTTCTATCTCCTAATGAAATATGAATACATGACTATTGAGGTCCCACCTTTATCACAGATTACTGTGTTGAATAAACATGTAGTTTAGCCTCTCTATACAATCTAAGTACATCAGCAATGATAGAAATTGGGCAGTATTCTTAGCCAACAAATTAATATGAGCACAACTTACTTCACTTTTACTTTAGCAAATTAATAAATATGATTAGATTAAGATAATAGCAAAATTTGATGCTTAGCAGTAATTATGAAATTACTGTGTTATTAAAAACCCAGTTACAGCTCTTTCAACATGGTGCAACTTTCCAAAGGGCTATTATTACAATGAGATTAATAATTGGAAGTTTTTGAACAATTCACTGAATACTCAATGATAGTGCATCCTCTGGAATAGGCAAGCATAACTGTTGACCAATTATCAATTTCCACGTTTGCCAACTCGCAAAGTTATTCTCAGTTTCAATGAAGTAATAGTGACCAGAGATCATTGCAAAATCTAAGTCAGTGTGTTTACTCAATAGAAGAGAAACACTGCAATTGATGACAATTTAACAGGATGCATGATGGTTTGCATTTGAATTTTACCCCAAATTCAAAGTAAAATTGTCATTATGTAGATCAAATACTGTAGGTCATGGAACAAATGCTGAGCCATTGTAGAGTGAGAGAAAATTGGTTGAATGTGTGTAGTTTAAAAAGGACATTCAAAGCAAGCTAGAAGATGATGCAATTTGCTATAGGCAATGAGTATGAATAAAAATAAGCTATCTTCTTTATTCCCTTTGACTATAAACAAGACGTCACAATAAAAACACCGGTATTAGTCTCGAAGAATACAACAAAAATAGCTACAAATAAATCAAGAATATTAGCATTAAAAACCTTGTCTAGAACAATAATTTTAGCATCACAAAAAAAAACTTACACTGCACGCTTAGATAAATACCTAAGCATCAAACCAAAATGTGACAAAGAGATACCAGTTCAGATGTTCAAAAGCTTTTAATCAACATCTTTAAAAAGGTGATCGAGGCATAGGGAGGACATTTCAGTGCTCAGCGCCTAGGCAGCTAAAGACTGGCCACAAATGGTGGAACGATTAAAATCAGGAATGCTCAGGAGACCCAGATGATATCAGCGGGTTGTGAGGCTGGAGGAGATTACTGTAAAATGATGCCTCTCTATCATGTGTGCAAATTCCATGAGAGTCAAGTTATGACTTCAAAATTCCTTCAGCTTTGTTTATTTATCTTGTACAGATAACAGTGCCGCAGTTCCAAGAGGAGGTAAAAGAACCCTCATTCTGGAAGGGCTGCTACAAATAATGGCATGTCAGATTTGTAAATGTAGCCCTCCAGAACAAATCAGTTTCAGCTTGATTTCTGGAGTAACCCATCATAATTAGCACAGAGTGAAGAATACTTGCTTAATAATATGGTATTGTTACATTTTAGGTTGAACTGTAAAAATTTAAGATTCATTGCTGCAGCATGATCTAAACTATGTTCTATGAAATAAATGCCAAACTTGCCTGCCTAGCTCAAGCAGCAGAAAATGCACAAGTGATGTTTACCCAATATCCACATCGGCCATACAAAAAGGCTACTCAATGGGACAATACATGCAAATACCTATATTTCCATTTTTATCGATAGAAATAGCAACCAAATGGCACATAATAGAGGAGGGGAATAAAAGAATCTCACAACATAACTATTGGGCACTTAATAAAGTCACAACAATTACAACTAAGAAGATAACCTTTCCTACAATGATGTCTCAAACTTAACTACCTATTATGTATGATTAGCACTCAGGACATGCATTGTACATTAAAGATGGATTTATACTTCAGCTTCACTTTTTTAAAAAATCTGTGGAAGTTGATCACAAAGTTTCGTCCAAAATTATAAAAAAAGAGAGCTTAGAACCATCTTCCCTTAATTCATTAATAATCTTTATCACAAACATATGTGGTGGAATGTTCACAATTTCACAGCAGTCAGCTTCATTGATGATTCATCTGCAATGAAGAAGGTTCCCCCATGTCAGGCTGGCAAATACCAGGTGATGTTTGTACCATACATTAAACCAGCAAAAGCCAATCTATTTCCAATGATCCTCAACAATGCAACTACTGCCGACATTTTGTGCTCAGCACTGACCAGGAGTTTAAAACATCCAGTCTTATCAACACCGTGTTGGAAAGAGCAAGAGAAGAGTTTGTCATCACCTTTTATAGCGATTATTGGTGTCAATCTTTTTTGGCTAACAGATAGAGTTCATGGTAGTTGTCTTTTCCCTTGGATGCAGGATTTCAAGATTATGGGGTATATTTTTGAAGATGAGAGGAGATTAAATAAAGTCAGGTGGTGGCTTCAGGTGTGGAATGAACTTCTTGAGGAAGTGGAGGATGTGGGTTACAATGATAACATTTAAAAAGACATTTGGATTAATACATGATTTGGAAAGGTTAGGAGGGATGTAGGCCAGGAGCAGGTAGGTCAGACTAGTTTAGTTTGGGATTATGTTCAGCATGGAATGATTGGACCGAAGGGTCTATTTACATGCTGTGTGACCCTATATGAAGTTACTTATCTTGGTTATTCTTTAAGTATCATATATCACAGCGGTTAGACAAGCAGGCCAGAAGTAAAACCAGTTACTAGAGGCACCCCAATAACACTCTACCAACCACATGACTCAACTCAGTACCATAATGGAATAATCATCATTTGTCTAATGAACATAGCTGTAACAGATTAACCCTAATGCAGGTGGTCTATATTATGCAAGACAAATCAATATCCCACTTATTGATTCAATATCCTCCTCCCACCTTCTCAGTGCAACAGGTGGATTTTCAAAGAATCTAGTGAAAAGAAAGCAGATGTAATAATATTTAGAATTATTAACTCACTACGAACATATATAGTTCCAGAGAACTGCCAGACAGTTAATGTAATCTCTATATTTAAGAAAAGACAAAGCATGATCAGAAAATTATAGAACACAGCCATTTTAACGTTGTGGTAGGAAATAAAGTAATTAAGTTCTCAAATAAAAGAATTGAGGAAAACCTAGATAATGAGAAAGTAGTCAGCATGAATTTAAAAGTAAGCATCTTGGTTAACTAACCTTGTTGAATATTTTGAGGTGGTAACAAAGTAGATATAGTAAGTTATGTTACATTACGTCTGAAGATATTTTTAAAACACCTTTTTATCAAAGGTGCCTTAATGAATAAAACTCAGAACATGGAGTCATGGGAAAGTGGTTTGAAGGCAGAAAGCAGTGTATGGGAATAAAGTTCTTCAGATTGTCATCAGTGTGGCAAGCAGCTGGAAAGCAACGTTCCACAAGATTCAGTATTGGGGCCACAGCTGTTCACAATTTACATTAACAATTTGAACTATGGAACCAAAAACATAGGACCAAGTCTTCCAGAAAGAAGATGATTTTTGCAGCAGCACAGACAAACATTGTGTGTGGAGATGTCTCAATATAGCTAAATCCATGGGAATTGCACAGCAAGTTGAAACTTCCCATGAACGATTACCAAAGAGCCCTCTAAAAAACATCCTCTACTGTGAATTTGAGTCCAAGATTTCTGACAGTTCTGGCTCACTTACCCAAGTAGCTCACCAGGATAGAGAAAAGGGACTAAAAGCTGATCCAACTCTGCCTAAGTGTAAACATGTCTCCTCACCCAAATCAGATTCTGGGACTTGAATACACTGCATCAAATTGGAATACTCTTGGCCTTGAATTTAAGACAGAAACTACTCTGGAAAAGGCAACAAATTATATCTCTTTATGTACAATCATGATCAAAATTAGGGCTTCTCACCCTGATCAAAAAGATCGGGACCACAATGCCCAAACTTTTAAGGCAATAGCAAATAGGGAGAGGTATGTTGTCAATGCTGAGGAGGATAGCAACAATTTAGAGGATAAAATTACTAAACTTGGAGAATGGATAAATAATTGGTTGTTACATTTAAACATCAATAAGTCTGGCAGTAGATATTGCGAGGAAGAACAATGAGGTAAATTACTTGGAAAGTGCAAGTTTAGGCGTAACAATGGGAGCTCTGAATACAATCCCTAATAGTTGCTCCACAGGTCTGAAAAACCAAACGAAAGCAAAATAAATAAGTTTTATTTCCAGATGGATGGAATTGAAAATAATATGAAAGCTCTATCAATCTTGGCAGACCACACACAATTGCATGCAATTCCGGTTGCATTATCATAGAAGGATTACTTGGAAAGAACTGAAAGACTGGCTTCTCTACTCTCTTCAAGATTAAAAAAAGGGCAATGTTAAAGCAGTCTATAAAGTTGTGACAGGTTATGATCAAGTGAGTAAGGAGAATAGGCAGCTGAACAATCAGTTGGTGACAGACAGAAGGCGTTTGTTATCAATAATTGCCTCTACTCCACTGACCAACCGACTAAATTTATTCTCTGCACACCTCCCTGGCTCTAGTTTGTCTATAGTAACCTCACCCACTACTTGAACAAACAGCACTTATAATGGGCATCAGTAACCTGTGTTTTTGAAAAGTGCAGTGACTCTTTCCACAACCTTTGATTTACAAACCAGTCTTCTCTTCCACTTAAGTCTACAAAACAGAAATACAGAAAAAGTAAAAGTATATTGTCTTTATATACTGCAACTATCTTTGTTAACTGCAGATGACACTATAGTCCTAACCAACCTCCTGGTTTTCATTCTTTATAAACTTGAGCTTAGCCAAATATCTCTACCCATAACTTAATCATATATCTTATCCCAGTTCTCTCATTACCCCTGCATTTTTTGTCTCACAATTCCAGCCATAGCCTTACCTTTTCCTATCTTTGTATGCTGATTCAACCTTAATGGCCAAGTATTAGGTCACCAGTTTCAGTAATTTTGCATATGACACTGTCAAGTTTGATTGATAACGTTCTTAAAAAGCACCTTGCAATAGTTTATGATGTTCAAGTTTTCATATAAATTCAAGTTATTGTTGATATTGTCAGAGATAAGTGTTCTGTTTTAAGTAAATGTTGGCTGGATCATTCCATATCATTGCTGCAATGTAATGAATTAAAATAACCTGTGAAATGTTAAGTGACAGCTCTTAACGCGAGAAGCAGCCAGTATTAAAAGGTTTCTCAAAAGGCACCAATTATTTATTTTGCATTTGTAACATAATTGACATCTGGTACAAATGTTATCAAATTTCTTGTACCATTGCTCACAAGGTTGGAGGATGCACTTATTAGGATAGAACGTTATACTGTGTTAAGTTCAATATGATGTATTCTGTTGAACTGTAGATTGCCAACATTTAAAAAGTCCTAGTGTTAGTTAATAAACATTATTTGGCTTCATAGAGAGATTGTCAGAAGGACAGATTTATTTCCAGGAGTATGCCGCTCCAGGATTGCAGAGGTTCTTGAAAGAAGCATTGGTGGGTGGGGGAAGACAGCAAGTAACAGTCTTCAATCAAGAAAGGATGGAAGAACAGAATTCCACTACAGGTCAGTTAGTTGACTGTTAGTCACAGACAATGAATTAGAATCTAAAACTTAAGTTTTTGTCATTATTTCACAGGATCAGAGTACATCTAGGTCAGCATTTACTACAGATTGCTTTTTGACCCAGTGATAGTGAAGGAATGGTGATATCAAACCAAATCAGGATGGTGTATGGCTTGGAGAGAAACCTGCAGCTGATGGTGCTCCAATGCATAGGTGGACTCATCCTTTCAGGTGGTTGTAATTTGATAATGTGAAAGGTTCCACTCGAAGATCTTTGGTCAGTTACTGAAATGTACCTTACAACGGTACTGCTACCACTTGCAATGGTGGAAGGAGTGAATGTTTAAGGTAGAACATGGAGTACCAAACAGGCTGATTTATCGTTGATGGACAATTGTGAACATTGAGAAATTTGGGTCTTAAAACCAATAACTGACAGCATGGATGAGTTAATGACAAGTTATGTTTGAAAATGTTAAGAACTTCTGAAGAGATGAAGAACAGAGAAATAAAGAACACGTAGCAAAGAAAAGAATGTTGGTCAACAGTTACAGAGTGAGACTTAGGACAAAATATGGTGCAAGAATTGGAGAAGGAACTGAGGTAATATTTCTATCAGTTACAGACTTGTTGTGTTCTCTATTAATATGATTTGCATTCCAACATAGGTAGCACAATGTCTAATTCATGCCTACACAACTTCATGAATAAGGAATTAACAAAAACTGAAAAACTTCAGTAAATTAAAGTCTTACATGGGTGTAAGGCAATTTTTAGTCAACAGTAGGGAAGTGACTTTCACACAAACAACATTTTTGCAAAATCCAATACTCTCCCATATTCTGAGACTTCTCCTACCAAACCCACTCCCAAAAATAGATCAAATTAAACCAAAAGTAAATTATGAAAACTACCAGAGACAGACATTTCTGAACATTCAATTTTTTTAAAAAGCCATATATACAAATTTATAGCTTTTGAGTACAGAAAATAATCAATAGTACAGCATACACTAAATGCATGTCAAAACCCATAAAAATCACTTCCAAATCCAATTAACTTTCCATTCAACAAACAGTGTGACAATAAAAGTTTCATCTTCATTAGCAGTCACTAATCATATCATTTCACAACTCACTTGGATGTGAGCTTAAGAGGTATAGTTAGTAAGTTTGCCGATGACACCAAACTTAGATGTGTAGTGGACAACGAAGGAGGCTACCTCAAATTACAATGGGTTCTTGATCAGATGAGCCAATGGGCTGAGGAGTGGCAGATGGAGTTTAATTTAGATAAATGAGAGGTGCTGCATTTTGGGAAAGCAAACCTTAGCAGGTCTTATACACTTAATAGTAAGGTCCTAGGGAGTGTCGCTGAACAAAGAGACCTTGAAACACAGGTTCTTAACTCCTTGAAAGTACAGTCGCAGGTAGATAGAAGTAAAGGCGGAGTCTAGATTAGAGTGGTGCTGGAAAAGCACAGGTCAGGTAGCATCCGAGGAGCAGGAAAATCGATGTTCCGGGCAAAAGCCCTTCATCAGGAATAGAGGAGATTGGTATGCGTTCCTTTATTGGTCAGAGCATGGAGTACAGGAGTTGGGAAGTCATGGTGCAGCCATACAGAATATTGGTTAGGTCACTTTTGGAATACTGCATGCAATTCTGGTCTCCTTCCTATCAGAAGTATGTTGTGAAACTTGAAAGGGTTCAGAAAAGATTTACAAGGATGTTGCCAGGCTTGGAGAATTTGAGCAATAAAGGGAGAGGCTGAATAGGCTTGGGCTGTTTTCCCCAGAGCGGAGGCTGAGGGGCAACCTGATAGAGGTTTATAAAATCACGAAGGCATAGATAGGATAAATAGACAAGGTCTTTTCCCTGGAGTGGGGAAGTCCAGACCTCAAGAGCATAGGTTTAGGGTGAGAGGGGAAACGATATAAAAAAGACCTAAAGAGCAACTTTTTCCAGAGGGTGGTGTGTGTGGGGTTGAGCTGCCAGAGGAAGTGGTGGAGGTTGGTACAATTGCAACATTTAAAAGGCATCTGGATGGGTATATGAATCGAAAGGGTTTGGCAGGATATGGGCCGGGTGCTGGCAGGTGGGACGAGCTTGGGTTGGGATATCTGTTCAGCATGGACGGGTTGGACAAAAGGATCTGTTTCCATGCTGTACATCTCTATGACTATGACCTCCTGTGCCATCAGGTGCACTGAATATCCCACATTTTTTGAATGATTTTAACAAGTTTCAATCCGATTTCATCTCAGACCTATACAATCCACTCACACAGGATTCTGACATTAGAACTGGTGACCTCCCTTGATAAATGTCTGTTCTTATGCGGTCCTCCGATCATTTTGAATTTTTGTCATGAAAGGTTTGTTCAACCAGTGGATGTTTCTCTCAACAAAACCATTTAGACAACCACGAATCACTGCAAAACCCACATTTTACAATCTAACATCAGAATAGACATCATTGTCAAAAGTGAAATGTGAACATGTCTAAATGAAAATTTTGTGTTGTAATCCTTCTGGTAGGAAGCTCCAAAAACCTTTATCAACCATAGTTCAAGCCACCTCATCTATCTACCTTTTCATCATGGACATACAAGAACCAATCCTTTCAGGAAATTATTTTGAGGAGAAAGTGAGGACTGCAGATGCTGGAGATCAGAGCTGAAAATGTGTTGCTGGAAAAGCGCAGCAGGTCAGGCAGCATCCAAGGAACAGGAGAATTGACGTTTCGGGCATGATCCCTTCTTCAGGAATGAGGAAAGTATGCCAAGCAGGCTAAGATAAAATGTAGGGAGGAGGGACTTGGGGGAGGGGCAATGAAAATGTGATAGGTGGAAGGAGGTTAAGGTGAGGGTGATAGGCTGGAGTGGGGTTGGGGGCAGAGAGGTCAGGAAGAAGATTGAAGGTTAGGAAAGTGGTGCTGAGTACGAGGGTTGGGACTGAGACAAGGTGGGGGGAGGGGAAATGAGGAAACTGGAGAAATCAGAGTTCATCCCTTGTGGTTGGAGGGTTCCTAGGTGGAAGATGAGGCACTCTTTCTCCAGCCATCGTGTTGCTATGGTCTAGTGATGGAGGAGTCCAAGGACCCGCATGTCCTTGGTGTAGTGGGTGGGGGAGTTGAAGTGTTGAGCCATGGGGTGGTTGGTCGGGGTGTCCCAGAGGTGTTCTCTGAAACGTTCCACAAGTAGGCGACCTGTCTCCCCAATATAGAGGAGGCCACATCCGGTGCAGCGGATGCAATAGATGATGTGTATGGAGGTGCAGGTGAATTTGTGGTGGATATGGAATGGTCCCTTGGGGCCTTGGAGGGAAGTAAGAGGGGGGGGGGGGGGGGGGAAGAGAGGTGTGGTCACAAGTTTTGCATTTCTTGCGGTTGCAGGGGAAGGTGCCGAGAGTAGAGGTTGGGTTGGTGGGGGGTGTGGACCTGACGAGGGAGTCACGGAGGGAGTGGTCATTTCAGAATGCTGATAGGGGAGGGGAGGGAAATATATCCCTGCTGGTGGAGTCCGTTTGGAGGTGGCGGAAATGACGACGGATGCTATGACGTTTATGGAAGTTGGTGGGGTGGTAGGTGAGGACCAGTGGGGTTCTGTCCTGGTGACAATTGGAGGGGCAGGGCTCAAGGGCAGAGGAGCGGGAAGTGGAGGAGATGCGGTGGAGAGCATCGTCAATCACGTCTGGGGGGAAATTGCGGTCTTTGAAGAAGGAGGCCATCTGGGTTGTTCGGTATTGGAACTGGTCCTCCTGGGAGCAAATGCGGCAGAGATGAAGGAATTGGAAATATGGGATGGAGTTTTTACAGGGGGCAAGGTGGGAGGAGGTGTAGTCTAGGTAGCTGTGGGAGTCGGTCGGTTTATAGTAAATGTCCGTGTTGATTCGGTCACCCGAGATAGAAATGGAGAGGTCTAGGAAGGGGAGGGAGGAGTCTGAGACGCTCCAGGTAAATTTGAGGTCGAGGTGGAAGGTGTTGGTAAAGTGGATGAACTGTTCAACCTCCCCGTGGGAGCATGAGGAAGCGCCGATACAGTCATCGATGTAGCGGAGGAAAAAGGTGGGGGGTGGTGCCAGTGTAGCTGCGGAAGATGGACTGTTCCACATATCCTATGAAGAGGCTGGGGCCCATTCGGACTGTTTTGGGACTGTTTTGATCATAATTGTTACACTGACAGAACAACAAACCACCTTCTCTTTCCACAGCCATTAGAGTTCACTAACTATTTTCTCTACCATTTTGCTTACTGTTTGACTGGTTGGCATCATCACAATTTACAGTCTTTTGTGGCAGCACAAAATAACCTCCCTTCGTAGACTTCATACACCATCCAAGTCCAGATTTGCAGAATTCAAGGCCTAATGTTTTCACTTGTTTCAGACAGTGAGCTG
The DNA here is from genome assembly GCF_037043375.1 of Chiloscyllium plagiosum. NCBI lineage: Eukaryota > Metazoa > Chordata > Chondrichthyes > Orectolobiformes > Hemiscylliidae > Chiloscyllium > Chiloscyllium plagiosum. Next base: position 49,541,396 of record NW_028270154.1, on the reverse strand, counting down.
AGAGTTCCCAGTTGTAATTTTCAGATATATTTTACAACTTTGACTTTCAATTGTGGCCACAAGCTAGGCTTACCACTGTGCACTTGTTTGACAGCTACACAACAGAGAGCCTGACCAACCTCACCCTCTCTCCGAACATGCATCTTTAATTCTCCAGCTGCAGCACAATCAATTGTCAAGCCTTAAATTTTAATGACTGAAGTTGGAAGATAGATGTGTTTACAGCATTCCTTATTGATACCATGTGGTGACATTAGACAATGTTAAAAATCATTCCTGATGAAGGGCTTATGCCCAAAACATCAACTCTCCTGCTCCTTGGATGCTGCCTGACCTGCTGTGCTTTTCCAGGACTCTGGACTCTGATCTCCAGCATCTGCAGTCCTCACTTTCTCTCAATGTTAAAAATCACTCAACATCAGGTTATAGTCGAATAGGTTTATTTGGAAGTACTAGCTTTTGCAGCACTGCTCCTTCATCAGGTAGCTGTGGTGCAGGACCATTAGACACAGGATTTATAGCAAAAGATCAGTGTCATGCAACTGAACAAGATATTGAACAAACGTAGATTGCTGTTAAGTCTTCCATCTTTTAGAATGGTTTGCAGGTTTCGATTCATTAATATGCAAGTCCCAGAACCACTTTTAAGTCACATTCTTAAGATAACTTCAGGTTTTATTTTTAAAAAATGACACTTTAGCCCAGACAATGCATTAAAGGTGTGAGATTAGAATCTGTCTGTATCTCAATCTTGAGTCAGACTGGTTCTATTTCCAAAGTAGGAATTTATAAAATGTTATAAAGGATTGACTGCCTTCAGGTTGCGTGGTTGAGCAAAATAGAAATGTATCTGCAAATTCACCCCATAGACTTACATGTGTGTGTGCATGACAGAGACAGACAGAGACAGACAGAGACAGACACTCATGCAGACTGAGTGACTGAGAGATATGAACCCAAGATCCCTTGGCTATCAACCTCTACTCGGCCACTCTGTTGTTGCGTAGATGTCACTTTTTTTAAATATATAAAACCTTAAGTTTATATATAAAACCTTAAGTTATCTCAAGAATGTGATTTGAAAGAATATGGGATTTACATATTAATGAACTGAAACCTGCAAAGCATTCTAAAAATATGGAAGACTTAACAGCAATCTAGGTTTGTTCAATATATTATTTCAGTTGCATGAAACTGCAATAATTTGCTATAAATTCTATGTTTTATGATCCTGTTCCACAGCTACCTGATGAAGGAGCAGTGCTTCGAAAGCGAGTCCTTCCAAATAAGCTTGTTGGACTATAACCTGATGTTGTGTGATTTTTAACTTTGTCCACCCCAGTCACACCAGCATCTCCACATCAATCACATTAGACACTGATTGTTGGAAACAAGAGACACTATGAAGTAGTAACCTTGACAGCACATTTTGATGTGTGAAGACATGAGGTGCTGAACAGCCAAGTTCCAGGAGTCCACCAGGGAAAGTTGTTCTTTAGCATGAGCAGGTGGCCAGTACAAAGAGGTTCAATAAATGTTCCCCCTTAATGTCAGGGGTCAACCTATCCATGAAGTATATGAGAAAGGAATTATTTCTTGGCCAAAGGTCAAGCATTGATTTTACATGAGGCTGTTATTTGAGTTTATACAGAAGAGAATAAGCAGATAGTGGTTGACACAATTTAACATAGATGAAAATGAAGGTATTTTAAAAATTGACATCAAGGAATCAGTAGCAGAAAGGTTACAAAATATTAGAATTAGCAAAGATCTATGATTGAAATACATAATTGTCTAAAAGTGAAAGTTAATAGAACAATAAAAAATACCTAGCAATATTTTGTTATTAGTAAAAGCATTGAGCCCAGGTGTCAAGTAAAGGTTAGTTTATACAAAGCATTAGTTAGATAACAAGGTGCTGCTTTGTACTTCTCTTTATGGAAACACTATAAAGCCTTAAAAAGTATGGTGAAATTCCAAGTCAAATCCAACACAAGAGCTTGCCAGCCATTCCAGACAACGGAATGGGAAATCCAGTGGAGAGATTCCTATAGGAATCTGAAATTTAAACCTGTAACTCATTTGCCAAACTTGTTTGTGCTTGTCACATGATCACATCAACAACTTGGAAAGGAGTTATGCAACACTAATGGACAAATTCATTGGCGATTCTTTTGACATCAGTGAAAGGACAATTAGACCCTAAAAAGCTTGGCTAGACCTTCGATAAAGTTAAAATTGCTGTCAAATTGAGAAAAATGAAGTAGGTAACATGAGGACAAAAACAGACATTGTGAAGGAGTAGGAGATTCCACCATTGAGTCCATCAACTATTCTGAAGCACAAGACAAATATCTCTTAACATTCAACAAGCAGATCTTCTCATTAGGAAGGAAGGGGCTGAGAAGGACTCTCTATGCCAGTGCTGAATAAACTCTGCTAATGTTGTTCAAGCTGCATTGATCAAAGAATGTTCCCATCTCTGGTTCAATCTTGTTGGAAAGGAGAGTTGCCCTGGCAAAGAAGCAGGCATATGACCCAACTGTTCCAGAGGCCTTGTTCATGATGAGGGCCTGGACACTAGTGGCAGAAGCCACAATTACCAACTGTATCTGCTGCACGGTGTTCAAATGGATTCTACATGTGCAAGACACACAGCAAGGAGCAGCAGACAGACAGGAATTAACCTGACAATAAGTCTCTTCTCAATCACGTGAGACAAGCAGAGAGGATTGTGCTATGCCATACACTGCACAACAGCATTGACAGTTGAGGCTACAGTAAATACAGTACATTCTTCAGAAGGAACCTTGAAGAGTTGATTAAATGCCCACAGACGCAGCCACCTTAACTGAAGGTGCAAAGGCTACAGACATGGCCCAGGATCTCACAAGCAGCATGTTTGACTGCATTGTATTCAATAATTTCTGTCAATCAAATACATCATGTTAAGCAAATCACTGAACTTTTCCAGTGTCTATTCTCAACAGTTTACACCTTGCACTGCACAATTTCGACTATTGTCATCTGTGAACTAAATTGAAAAATAAAGATCTTTTCCCATACGATAGATCACTATTTTCATCTGTCGTTAAGGTCAAACCGGGTTATCAGGGGTTTCCTTGACCATCTTGAAGCTCCAGCTAATACAGGTTTGATGGCAGACCCTTTGTAATTTAATTTATCACAATTTTCCTCTACAGTTTCTAAACCTTGGCATTATCCTGATAAATGTACGATTATAAAGGCAGACATGAGAGGTTAACTTACTCTGCCTCAAGGAAAAAAATTACAAGAGGAGATGTAATCAAGATTTATTTAAACCGGGAAGGTTCTGATATCTTGAATAAAGTAAAACTATATCTTTTAGTTGGGAAAGCAGTGATGAGCAGTCAGTCATCAGCTAATGCCAGTACTAAATGAGCGAGGAAAGGGATTAGGAAAAATGCTGTTAAGAGTTGTTGAAATGATTTGCCACAGGGAATGGATGTGCCAGAGACCACTGCAGCTTTTAATATGTATGCTTTTAAACAGCAAAAGATATAGGTTTTTGCATGGGAACAACATGTGGGATTCATTTCAGATTGCTTTGGCAAAGAACCAATGGAGGCACTAGGCCAAATGGCCTCCTTCTGTGTTGTACACTTCTATGGCTCTCATCAAGTGTAACAGGAATTAACTTGACAAATGAGATTACCTATGTTAGAATTTTCTTTGTTTTCCTCTTAAAAATTTAAACTCTCCATTTAAAAAGATCTACTTAAATACATTGGCACCTTGTGAACTGGACTATAAACATGGAAAAACAAGTTGGACTGACTTAAAATATTGTGATGGAAGGTTTAACCGCAGTTGATATCTACTGCCTATGCATTTAACTTTTCCTCAGACTTGCTTTACTCAAGTGCAATCAATTATGTTGATTAATATGGTTTCACTTGTTGAAATGGATTTGCATCAGCAAGTCAAACCCAGGGAGGAGCTGGGTCATCAAATACTATACAGGGCTTGTCTGGAATATCTCACTTTAATACTCAAAGTGATTTAATTTGTCCAGAGGCACTGTGTATATTGGAGCAAGGCCAAAATATCTAACATCTGAAGTCACAATCTATGCTAGCATATTCTTTCGAATTGTAGGGATTATAGTTATTCTTAAAGTTAATTCCTCAAAGTAAGAGGCTTTTTATTTTAAAAAGAAGTGCTTCAAAAGACAAACTTCTATTCAAAAGATTCCCATGACAAGTTACCTTGCTTTCCAACTTTCAGGTCTTGCAGGATAAAACCTACTTGGAGAAATCTATAGTCAAATTTTGCAAAACTTCTCTCAGTGCAGGTCTTAAAAACGTCATTAAATTTTGACTAACCATCTTATAATTAAAAGGCATAACAAGCTATCACGACTATATAAATTAAACTTAAATTACAAAATCAAATATTAATTGCAAATTCCTTATTTTTTTTTGTAACAATCTGATCTTTATTGCAATTGCAAACTTCACACAACTAATTCCAGAAGGTTCCTTGAACACTTAACTCTGTCCTGCTCTGCGTTTCCAGCATTGTTTCTATTTTGGATTTCCAGCATCATCAACATTTAGCTTTTGAACTTGGCTCAATTAATGGTTTAATCTTCCATTTAAAATTTTTGCTTTAAATCTACATTGGAGCACATGCTGCCCAAAGAAATATAAGGTTAGATTAGATTAGATTACTTACAGTGTGGAAACAGGCCCTTCGGCCCAACAAGTCCACACCGATCCGCCACCCACCCAGACCCATTCCCCTACACCTAACACTATAGGCAATTTAGCATGGCCAATCCATCTAACCTGCACATTTTTGGATTGTGGGAGGAAACCAGAGCACCCGGAGGAAACCCACACAGACACAGGGAGAATGTGCAAACTCCACACAGAGAGTCGCCTGAGGCGGGAAATGAACCCGTGTCTCTGGCACTGTGAGGCTGCAGTGCTAACCACTGTGCCACCACGCCACCCATCATGGTTATCTATTGTTAACACATTTTTATACCAATCACTATGATTCCATTGCTCATCAATACCAAATTAAATTATGTTCTCAAAATACCAAAATTAAGTAACATGGAGCTTATTTCAAAATTGTGATCAAAATTATAGACTAGAACTGAAATCGAGGTAAAAACTGAAATATGTCTGAACAAGGCCTCAGAGGCACATTTGACTATATTGCACCAAATATATTTTTATTTCCAATGTTGTCTTCATAATACTTTTGTTTAGTTATATAGATCGGAGGGATCTGACTGCATGATGAAACATGGATCTACCAACAAAAAGCTACTGCCAAGGACAAATGTCACGTCACAGTAGGAAATTCCGATAGCCAAAATTTTGCACATCAAGTTGATTTGTTCAAAATATTTAATGCCTTTTCTACCCCCCTGACTAAGACTTAACTTTGCCTATGTTCTGATAAGACGAGGGCAACTTGCACTTTTACATTCTGTTCCAATTTTTCAGCAACTCTCTGGAAATAATCGAATGTATTCATTACTTTACTCAGCTCTTAATAAAGTTTATTTTTAAAGAAAATCTAATTTAATTGGATGGAATATGGGAAGGGGATCTGAAGCAAGGCAATGTGACAAGGCAAGGAGAGTTATGTGAGGAAATCGGAGAGTTGAGGCAAATGGAGAGATTTGTGCAGGGTGAGCTGAGGTGACCAGGGGATAACAACCTGTTTATATTACATTAAAGATATTAATGTTTCAAGGAGCAAGTATAAAGCCAAGTGTAAAGGGCTCATGCGGCAGTGGTTGCTGCCCTGCCTCCAAATCAAAAGGTCTGGGTAAAGTCCCATCTGCTCTAGATACGTATCGTAATAAGTGAATTTAAAATGCCTTAAATACAGTATGAAATCAAGTCAAATAAGGGGATAGTAAATGGTGAAAACCTTAGTCAAGGAAATAGGTGTCAAAAGTATATTTCAAGGTCCTTGTCAGCTGAGAGGGGATGCGAAAGTAGGGGTGGAGTGAGCTGAAGGGCAGAGCATTATGGCATGGAGGGTGTTTTCTGTACAAGTTGTAGACTGTCTGGAATTTGCTTTCAGTATTTAAAACAACCTCCAAACCACTAGTGTTCAAACAGTCTAATTTCTGGTTGTACAATACAATTACAATGTACTTTATTGACTGGAAAATTTATATAGGTTTTAATCAAAACAAAATTCCAGAGCTTAAATCATTGTGATAGAATGAATGATGACTACAATCAAAACAGATGCCAAATACACCTTAAAGTAAACTAAGCTGTGCAAAAGCACATAAAATAAGAGCAAGTACAAATATGGATGCAGCATTAACATGCACCCTCAAGAGCAAACCCTTTCAATAATGTAAGTTCTGAGACCTATATGGAGTGGTTATCCTTCTTCTCATTGCTGAAACTCTTGCCCATATCTGGTCATGAGAAAAGACTCTTCCTCGCTCTTGAAGATTATGAGGACAGATCGCAAGAGAACTTTAGTTGTAAAACTTTTTTTACACATAGGTAAAATGATTCTAAAACAAATTTTAAACAGTAATAAATTAGGGCAAATAAATGTATTCTTGCAAAAGATTCTACAGCAATAATCCCTTTCACATCACCAGAGATATCTAAAAGAAAAATCATCTGGTTTATTTGATAGTTCCTGAAAGAATTGAAGGATTTACTGTGGCACAATTTCGAACTACAGATTTAAAGCTATAACTAGGTTTAAAAATCAAAATATTGCAAGGCAACATTATGAGCAATAATCAGCAAGCTTTACAAAGCAAGCTACGTTTTAAGTTACAGTCGAAACTTTTGCTTTCGAATGGAAGATATTTGATATTCGATCTAAATGAGAGACTATTTGAGGTGATAGTGACCTCATCTGGTCTCTACAAAGAGGAGATTGCTAGCAGTCTACACAGAAGGGTCGGATCAATTTACGCTGCTCGTTCTCAGTACAGTTGGAAGCTTCAGTCTTTCACCAATCTCCTCACGTTCCTGATATGAAAGAATCACGCTGGAATGCTTTCAATATTGGGATTTAAAGTGTACCATTTTGTTTCACACGACTACCCCTCGTGTTGCATTAATAGGTTACTCCGAATCCCTTCGAAATTACAAAACGCCTGCGAGCTGGTTTCACGACTTCTGCACTAAAAGACGTGAGTCCGTATGTGGAGCCTCAGCTGAAAAGCTCCCAGGACCCCTCTTAACGTGCTGACCAGTTCGCTGAAGCGACTGCAGCACATTACAGACTGCGTTTTAAACTTGGTGCCGAAATGATTAAATCGTGAGTTCGGAAAGCATGAAGTGAGACTTGAAGATGGAAGTTAATCAACTTGCTTACTCTAGAAGAATATAACAAATCCTTGCTTGAGTTTTTCCATTCTATAAAACAAACAGGTTAAGAAGTAGGGAGAGAGAAAGAAAGAAAAGGAAGTCTCTGACCAGCCCGGTCACCCTCGCTCACCCTGGACATGGTTAAAGGCTTGTTGAAGTCCTTTCCTCCCTGTAGTCTAAAACCCCACGGAGCCGGTCCTTCCAGGGTCACTTTGTACAACTCCATCGTCGGAGAGGTTGCTGTTTGCTGAAAATAAAAAAACAACGGCTCTCTATTTTGTTTGTTTGTCTAAGGACGGAATCAGGAAACTTTTTTTTGGGGGGTGGGAGGTAGGAAGCAAATGAGCGCGGTCCCAGTACGAACTGAAGGAGAAAGAGGGAGGCAGATCCGAGGTGAGGCAGCCACTCACTTTATCCTACAGAGAATGACAGCTCTGAGCTTCCAGGCTATATAAGGCGTGTAAAACTACACCAACACTTTCAGCACTTTTTTATGACTCACGCCAGGGAATTCAAACGCCACACAACACGTCACTCTTCCATTTCCCGTCCAATCTTAAAAGCTCTCAACCCAGAGACTTTTTAAAAAAAGAAAAACACACAACAGTACTTTTAATTGAAGTCACTTGATGTTGCCTAGAGATTACTGCGGTGAGTTTACACTCCCGTAGTATTTCCGGTAAAATGTAGCAGTTTACATCTTAAAAAGTCTGGTGGAAGTTGGTTGTTCCGATGCCCTAATTCTTAATTAACAGTTTCCACTGCTCCCCACCTTTGATCAGAGAGGGAAAAAATGTGTGAGAAATGTTCCCGTGGTAAAAATGGCAAGGAGTTCGTGATACAACATAGCCCATTATCAGGCCAGAATTACATCATAGGAAATGCCAGGAACAGGGCGCACCTCAAACTTGCCAGGCGATGCCTTCAGGGCAACATGCAGTAGCTTCTTTGTTTCTCCTGCTTAAATGACCGCTGATTGCTCCCGTGTCAAAATACTGCAAGTTTCTGGTAACAGCGAACTTCACTCACGCCTGCAAAATACAGCAATTACTTCATTCTTCCGTCCAAACAAACGTCACGCCCAGCAGTCTGGCTCTAAACCTTGGAGTTATAAACATGATTTGGGTGTGTCTGATAACACAGACAGCGGCACATGTTACAAAGCGCTTATAATTCAGATAAAGCAGCAGAATTAAATCTCATCCCAAGGAAATTAAGGGAAAACGTACTTCATACAAAACATAGCAAGTAATAAAGAGCATTTTTTTTAAAAAATACAATGAATATTGACCAGGAGAGCGGGTGAAATGATTTTTTTTTAATGCTACGCCGGAGATTTCTCGTTTTTGCGCCACTCTGAACCTAAAAGATTTCAACGAATTCCAACCTAATTCACACAGGGAAAAAAGACACGTTTACATCTGTTGTGGATGGTTACACGATTGAAAATCAGCATGGAATCAGATTAAACTCCCATACCAATTACTTCAGCTAAAATCTAGCCTGACTATCCAGTACAGTAGGTAAATTGAGGGAGTGAGGCAAAGTTTTCAGAAATGTCGAACCAAGGTCTCACCTGCCTCTCAGGAAGAATTAAACAATCCCGGGGATTATTTTGAAGAACAGGGGCGTTCTATTCAGTGTTCTTGTCAAAATTTGTCCCTCAACCATTTAAAATGTCACCTGGTCCTTATCACATTACCACTGTTAAATTTACTGTGCATGATATGATTGATGTGTTTAGATCCCAAAGCAAGGACACTTTAATAAATCTTGACATAGCACTAACTTGCCTTCAGTTATAGTTTATCACACAATGATTATGACGGCTTTTGAGATGGTGCAGAAAAAATGACCTTACAAATCTAATTCTAAGGACAAAAGACTTCAGCTATGTTGATTGACTGCAGAGGTTCAGTACTGTAACTTACTGCTTTACATATTTCCCCAATCCCACCACTCTCACAGGTGGGACTTGAACTAAAGCCTCCTGGCGCAAAGCTGGGGGACAGTACCATTGCACCACGATAACTCAGTCAATTGTGATTTTAAGCTCTTTTAAACTACCCCGAAACTTCGAACGGAAAACACATAGTGTTCAGTTTGTTAAGGAGATTTTGCACGGCTGTACTATTGTGACTGTGATTGCATTGTCTTTGAAGTTTTGGGACAAATTTCTGAGTGTCTCTGACACGAAGGACTTCCAGACCATTACATATACAATGTGAGAGAAGCGAAACTTTCCAATATTTACCCTCCCAGGACAAGGGGAGTCCTGAAGTCAGGAGACACAGGGACAATCTAGACATTCAATAAATAGAGCCACTTCTTTATTTTGAGCTACCTTCCCACCACCAAAATCATTGTGACTTTTTCTTTTGTTTGTATTTAACCTACTGACCACCACCAGTGTGGCCAATAAACAAGCAAAGCCCATTATGGGCTACAGAAACTATCAAAGGTGAGATGGCAGGAGTAGGGAGAGCAGGAAGGGATTAAATCAAATGGATCTTGAGGTGGAATTAAAACACTGTATCCTCTGCAGTGTCCTCTTCTCTCCAAAGGCATCAAGAACATTGGTGGACACCACATGCTCCTTTTCCATTGACACCCAGGCAAAAACATATCTGCAGGAAGACAGGCAGTTGGCAGATATGACCCCCTTCACAACTCGCTGCCTGGATCTGTTGAGGCCCCAGGAGCAGTCACATGTGGAGACCCTGGGATCTGCCCACACCCCTCTGCACCGGATGCCTGAAGATCAGGAGCATAAAGCTAAAGTGCAACAAAAAACAATACAAAAGATTTTGCAAAAAGCTAAAATGGGTGTGCATTGCCCGCAACCAATGTATACATGGTCCATGGATTCCACAGTGCCTCAAAATAAACAGTTGGGCTGGGAATCCCTGAATTGCCACAATCTATGTTTGTAAGGGACTGCTGCATGGAACTCCTTCCACCCCAGGTCCCGAGAGAAAGTGGTAGAACTCCTGCATGGAGTGTCCACCACTGGGGATTGCTATTTGTTATGAATGAAAGTCAGACACAGTTAGAAATGGACTCCAGCCAAACAGATAGCCCCTGAAAAATGACCTTATTTCTCCCACATCACCCATTTTCAGCACTCTCTTAGTATTGAAGCAACTTTAACCAAAATTAGGAAGTAATATTCTATTTATGGATTTGAGTGAGATGTTTTGTCATTGTTTATTCTTTGAAACCTGTGTTCACCCTTTGGCACACCAATCACATTATCCTCCTCCAAAATCCTTTCCCTGCTGTCCAGTTTGGGTTCATAAGCCCCATCCAGTTTCAATCATCTGCACAAAGGAAGCCATAACATCTCATCTAATAATCTTTATTCCTCCTCCAACATCATTAAATTGGATTGACCCTTCACATCTCTTTCTCATCCAGATGCTGTCCTGAGGATCATAATGTATCCTGCTGATATCCACCTCAACCTCTTCACACAAATCTCAAGCCTTCCACCCTTTACACTACTAAATATCTCTTTAAGATGTATTATCCAAGCGTCGATGTTGTTGATAATTCCAGCACTTTCTGCCCATCCTGAATGTGTTTGAGAAAGTGGTGATGTTCTTGAACCTCTGCAAGCATCGCAATCTGGAGTCATCTGAAGGCCAAACAGGGTAAAGATGGCAGATTCTGCTCCAAAGGGCATGAGTGAGTCAGATTTTCATACAGATATAACACTCCAATATGTCATGATTATCATTACTGATACCAGCTTTTTAATTGTTTAATTAACTGAACTCAAATTTGAACCCATGTCTTAGGATTACTAGGGCATAACTATCCCTACAATCGTACATAATATAATACTGCTTGCCTGACATCCAGTATAGGATATAATCATAGAATGAATACAGCAGATGAGACCACTCTGTCAGTTGTATCCATGCCAGCTCTCTGCAAGAACAATTCAGCTGGTCCCATGCCAGTCTTTTTTTTGCCATAATCCTGCAAGCCTTTAATTTCCCAGTTCTTATTCAATTGCTTCTAAAATGATGCAGTTAAGTCTGTCTCCACTACACTCTTGGTAGTGCATCCCAGGTTGTACTCACTTGCTACATCAAAATGACTTTTCTCAAGTTGCATGTCTGTGTCCTCTGGTTACTTACCAATCCAGTGACAAGATCACTTTGCCTTCATATAAGCTGTCTAAATCCTTCAAGATTTTCAAAGCTTATATGAAATCTCAAACTTCTCTTGAATGAGAACAACCTCAGCCTCCAAAATCTATCTATCTAGGGCTGAAGTATTTTGGCCCTAGAATTCTATTATAAGTTTTCTTTTCTGCACCAACTCTAAAGCCTTCCTAGCCTTTGTGTGATAAACTATAATTGAAGCCAATTAATGCCATATAAAGATTTACTAAAGTGTACCTGCTTTTGGATTCTAAACACAGCAGTCATATTTTGCAATGGAAACTTAACAGTCATAACATGAGAACGACCTGATGACAATAGACAATAGACAATAGGTGCAGGAGTAGGCCATTCTGCCCTATGAGCCAGCACCACCATTCATTATGATCATGGCTGATCATCCTCAATCACTATCCCGCTCCTGTCTTATCCCCATAACCCTTGATTCCACTATCTTTTAGAGCTCTATCCAACTCTTTCTTGAAAGTATCCAGAGACTTGGCCTCCACAGCCTTCTGGGGCAGAGCATTCCATACACCCACCACTCTCTGGGTGAAGAAGTTTCTCCTCAACTCTGTTCTAAATGGCCTACCCCTTATTTTTAAACTGTGTCCTCTGGTTTGGGACTCACCAATCAGCGGAAACATGCTTCCTGCCTCCAGAGTGTCCAATCCTTTAATAATCTTATACATCTCAATCAGATCCCCTCTCAGCCTTCTAAACTCAAGTGTATACAAGCCCAGTTGCTCCAATCTTTCAGCGTAAGATAGTCCTGCCATTCCGGGAATTGACCTCGTGAACCTATGCTGCATTCCCTCAATAGCCAGAATGTCTTTCCTCAAATTTGGAGACCAAAACTGCACATAATATTCCAGGTGCAGTCTCACCAGGGCCCTGTACAGCTGCAGAAGGACCTCTTTGCTTCTATACTCAATTCCTCTTGTTATGAAGGCCAGCATGCTATTAGCTTTCTTCACTGCCTGCTGTACCTGCATGCTTGCTTTCATTGACTAATGTACAAGAACACCCAGATCTCTTTGTACTGCCCCTTTACGTAAATTGATTCTATTTAGGTAGTAATCTGCCTTCCTGTTCTTGCCACCAAAGTGGATAACCACACATTTATCCACATTAAACTGCATCTGCCATGCATCTGTCCACTCACCTAGCCTGTCCAGGTCACCCTGTATTTTCCTAACATCCTCCTCACATTTTACCCTGCCACCCAGCTTTGTGTCATTTAAATGATGACATTTTAAATGATTTTGGTTAAGGGACAAAGTTTGACAAGAACACTGAAGAGAACTCCCTTGTTCTTCAAAATCATGCCCAAGATTGTTTAATTCTCCCTGAGAGGCAGATGAGACCTTGGTTTGACATTTCATCTTGAAAACTTTGCTGCACTAACTCAATACTGTACTGGACAGTCAGGCTAGATTTTAGCTGAAGTAGCTGGTGTGGGAGTTTAATCTGGAACATTTTGAGTCAGGGGCAAAAGTGGCACCAATTTGCAGTGAACCAGACTGTTCACAATCTCAGTGTCCTATTTAATCACATTATGTGGTTCTGATTGCAATCTTCCTCAATACAAAGGCTATTTATGTGCATTTCCGTCACATCATCCACCACGTCCTGACCTAAACTTTCATGTTACTGAAACCCTCTTCCCTGTCTTTGTCATAGAAAACCGTGACTATTCCCAATGTTTCTCTTGATTGGTCTGCTAACTTCCATTTACTTAACTGCAACTCACTTAAACTCTGCTGTTTACATCTTAGAAATGCACCATCTCACTCACCCTTCATGTCTGTCCTTGCTAATCCTCAATGCTTCCTGATCTGCCAACATCTCAAATGCAAAATTCTTGTCCTAGAACTCATACAATTGAATCCCTTCAGTATGGAAACAGGCCCTTTGGCCCAACATGTCCACACTGACCCGCTGAAGAGTAACCCACTCAGACCCATTCCTCCACACCACCACCTGACACCCACCCTGACCAATGCACCTAACCAGCACATCCCTGAACACTATGGGCAATTTAGTGAGGCCAGTTCACATAACCTGCACATCTTTGGACTGTGGGAGGAAACCCACACAGACACAGGGAGAATATGCAAACTCCACTTAGACAGTCGGCCAAGGCTGGAATTGAACCTGGGTCCCTGGTGCGTGAGCCACCATGCTGCCCTTTTTTAAATATAGAAAACAGATTTCAGTAGTCCTTGTACTTCAGCCTCTCCATGGTGTCAACTCTCTGTTCCTCTGTTAATATTGCAGTGCAGTAATGAAGTTTTGCACAGCTAGAAGTTTATTAAACGAATTAAGTTAAACCAAGGCCTGTCAGTTTTCCCAAGTGAATGTAAAATTTCTATTCAAAGAAAGAAGGGAGGCTCTCCCTGTTATCATGACAAATATTTATCCTTTAACCAAAATCCGTAAAATGATTTATCTAGTCTTGTATCTCATTACCATTTGAGGAACCTTGCTGGGTGCAAAAAGCCTACCACACTTGTCTGCACCTACAGCAGTGAAAATACTTCAAAAGTACTTTATTGGCCAATAAACAGCTTCGATACATTATGGTGCCACATAAATTCCTTTCATTCACAGCTGTTACTTCAGCCTCCTGGGCCTCATGTATTGGAAATCTCTTCTTAAACTTTTCATCATCACATCTTTCTCTTCCTTTCAGACTTCCCTCTGGTTCACCTCTTTGAACAGAATTGTAGTGACCTTTCTTAACATATCCATTTTTTGGTTTTGTATCAATTTTTTATTGTACTTTTGTGAAGTTTCTTGAGACTTATTTTTGCATTATTAAAAGAGTGATATGGTTGCGTTGAGTTTGTTGTGCCCATTGTCTTTCAGCAAATGTCACATTGTCATGTGCATGTTGGATCTGAGATAGTGTTGGACAATTCTAAAACTTAGTGTCACAGTGTTATTTTAATTTCGCGCCTCTCACAATGAACACAGACCTTTTTAAAAAAAAAAATTACTAGTAATTGTAACATTATAATTTTGCAATGGGTCCAGAAGCAGATTTGTGCAACAATTTATCCAATACCATTGAACAGCCTGTGTAAACGTTATAGGACAACATTGCAGTAGAGGCTCAGAGACAGCTGTAATTTCAGCCCAGCATCAGACAAAGCCCCAGAGGAATAATCTAAACAAACATTTATAGTTATTTACAGGATTCCATGGCTGAAGAACAGACACACTCCAGAAAAATTGCAAATGTTTTGGGGGCAAATGAAATAAATAACAAAAGACAAACGTTGAAATGTAATTGTGTTCACTTATGCTAAATTGTGTTATAATATGTTTTGTGGGGGACAAAGATGCACTCACGTTTACTGGAAGATAAAAAGAGTACTGATGGTTTTGTGGTGCAGTTGCAATGTCCCTGGCTCAGAATCAAGTTCCATTCCAGGGCTCCTTGACTATGTAAGGTATGTTTGCAACATGGCTAAACAGGTTGATTTTTCAGTTAATTGTAAATCTTTCCAAAAGGTTTGCAGGCAGCAGAGTCTTCTGATCAACCATTATGTAGAAGGCAATGGAAAATCTTTGCAGTACTTTGCCCCATAGCTCCAGGGCCCAGCACTCAGAAACACGGAGAAAAAACAGACAAAAAATGTAGAAGAGCATATTGAAAAAAATTCCAAGATGTCCACAAGGTGTGTTTAGGATCTCAGTGCATTTTTTAAAATATCTGGCACAGAATTTTGACCTGTAGGCTGGAGCCAATCCCAAAACATGCACAAGGTTAAAATGTCAAAAATAGCAGTGCATGTTAAATCTAATATACTCCACTCACTTTGAAATGCGTGGGAAAGCCTGATGTGGATGGTGGATCTTTGTATGACCTGTATAAAAGGCAATTAAAAACATGTTTAACCAAAAGTTTTGGTTTTAGCAATGAGAGGTATAGTTAGTAAGTTTGCTGATGACACCAAAATTGGAGGTGTAGTGGACAGCAAAGAAGGTCACCTTAGATTACAACAGGATCTTGATCGGATGGGCCAATGGGCTGAGAAGTGCAGATGGAGTTTAATTTAGACAAATGTGAGGTGTTACATTTTGGGAAGGCAAATCTTAGCAGGACTTATACACTAGGAGAAAGTGAGGACTGCAGATGCTGGAGATCAGAGCTGAAAAATGTGTTGCTGGAAAAGCGCAGCAGGTCAGGCAGCATCCAAGGAGCAGGAGAATCGGTGTTTCGGGCATAAGCCCTTCTTCAGGAATGAGGAAGGTGTGCCAAGCAGGCTAAGATAAAAGGTAGGGAGGAGGGACTTGGGGGAGGGGCATTGGGAATGCGATAGGTGGAAGGAGGTTAAGGTGAGGGTGATAGGCCGGAGAGGGGGTGGGGGCGGAGAGGTCGGGAAGAAAATTGCAGGTCAAGAAGGCGGTGCTGAGTCCGAGGGTTGGGACTGAGATAAGGTGGGGGGAGGGAAATGAGGAAGCTGGAGAAATCTGCATTCGGACTCAGCACCGCCATCTTGACCTGCAATCTTCTTCCCAACCTCTCCGCCCCCACCCCCTCTCCGGCCTATCACCCTCACCTTAACCTCCTTCCACCTATCGCATTCCCAACCCCTCTTCCCCAAGTCCCTCCTCCCTACCTTTTATCTTAGCCTGCTTGGCACACCTTCCTCATTCCTGAAGAAGGGCTTATGCTCGAAACGTCGACTCTCCTGCTCCTTGGATGCTGCCTGACCTGCTGCACTTTTCCAGCAACACATTTTTCAGTTCAGGACTCATAAACTTAATGGCAAGTTCCTAGGGAGTGTTGCTGAACAAATAACTCTTGGAGTGCAGGTTCATATCTCCTTGAAAGCGGAGTTGCAGGTAGATAGGATAGTTTGGTATGCTTTCCTTTATTGGCCAGAGTATTGAGTACACATGTTGGGAGGTCATGTTGTGGCTATACAGGACATTGGTTAAGCCAGTGTTGGAATATTGTGTGCAATTCTGGTCTCCTTCCTATTGGAAAGGTGTTGTGAAACTTGAAAGGGTTCAGAAAAGATTTACAAGGATGTTGCCAGAGTTGGAGGATTTGAGCTATAGGGAGAGGCTGAACAGGCTGGGGCTGTTTTCCCTGGAGCGTCGGAGCCTGAGGGATGACCTTATAGAGGTTTATAAAATCATGAGGGGCATGGATAGGGTAAATAGACAAAACCTTTTCCCTAGGGTCAGGTAGTCCAGAACTAGAGGGCATAGGTTTAGGGTGAGAGGGGAAAGATATAAAAGAGACCTAAGGGCCAACCTTTTCACGCAGAGGATGGTGCGTGTATGGAATGATCTGCCAGAGGAAGTGGTGGAGGCTGGTACAATTGCAACATTTAAAAGGCATCTGGATGGGTATACGAATAGGAAGAGTTTGGACGATATGGGCTGGGTGCTGGCAAGTGGAACTAGATTTGGTTGGGATATTTGGTCGGCATGGATGGGTTGAACTGAAGGGTCTGTTTCTGTCCTGTACATCTCTGTGACTCTATGAGTACAGGTTCCCTGAACTCTCTAAACTTGTCCAAGGTCAGATGGTAAGATCACAATAGCAATTAACTATATTGTGAAATTGATGTGCTGGAGAGCTTTTTTATTCTAAAACAGGATAGCTAATTCATTTTTCTAGATGAAAGAGTTTTGCCCATATCTCGAATTCTGAGCATACCCCTTTCCTGCTTTGGAACCGATTTTCAACAGTTTGGAAGTTATTTCTGTGATTTTGGCCTGTCTTCACACTGTTTAGATTAGAGTGGTGCTGGAAAAGCACAGCAGATCAGGCAGCATCCGAGGAGAAGGAAAATCAACGTTTCGGGCAAAAGACCTTCTTCACACTGACCTACAGTCCCTCGATGTCAACCTTCAATGCAGCATGAAAGCAACTTTTGTAGCTCTGATGATGAATAAGTCAATTTCACAACCAGCAGCAGGAGCAGCAGCCTTTTTCTAAACAAAAAACAGGAGAAAGATTAGACCATTCAGTTCATCACGCCTCCTCCACCATTCAACGTGATACTCCACTCAACACTATATGCCTGCTCTTTCCCAATACCTTTGAAGCCTCCACTGTCTAGAAATCTACTTTTTTCTTCAATATACGCAGTGAGTTGGCCTCCACTACCTCTTTGGTTGAGATTGCCACAGAATCATTGCTTTCCAAATGAAGAAATGTCTGCTTGTTTCAATACTAAATAGTTTACTTTATATCCTGAAAGAGTAACACCTTATCCTAGACCCTTAGCCAGGAGAACCCTCACCAGATTTGTCCAGCTCTGTCAGAATGTTGCAAGTGCCCATGAGATCCCCTCTTATTCTTCTAGGCACAGTTGGCCCAATCTGTCCTCACGTGACAAAGCTGCCATCCCAGGATTCAGCCTGCTACACTCCCTCTAGGGCAAGCTTTTATTTTCTTTATTAAGGAGTTCAAAACCACACATAAAACTCAAGATATGGTTTCACCAAGGCCCTGTAATTCTGCAGGAAGGCATCTTTGATCCTGTACTCAAGCCCTTTTGCAATGAAGATCAACATACCATTTGCTTGCTGTACCTTCATGCTTGCTTTCAGTGACTAGTCTACAAGGACACCCAAATCCCTTTGTGTGCATCAACATTTCCAATATCTGACTGTTTAAATAATACTCTGCATTCTGCTTTCCTCCCAAAGTGGACAACTTCACGTATCTACATTATATTACCTCTGTCAAACATTTGCACATTCACTTGACTTGTCTAAATCACCTTGAAGGTTCTTCACACCCTCCTCACCATTCATAATCCCATCTGATTTGATGCCATCAGCAAATTTGGAAATATTACATTTTATTCCTTCATCTAAATCATTTATATATATTGTGAATAACTGGGGCCTAAGTACTGTTCCTTGCACCATTCCCTTGTCACTACATTTCACTCTGAAAAAATTCCATTTATTCCAAGAGAAGAAGCCTATTTGTTTTAACTGCCGAAAGGTAGGGCATGTCTAGGCCAACTGCTGGGAGCTACAGGAAATACCAGTGGAACTTACTGGGTTATATACACAATGTAAAGAGAATGGAAGTCAGAGGCCAGGCTATGGCTCTGACTGTAGCTGTGAATATCTGTAACGGCGCTCCTGAGTGTGAAGATAAGGTTAAACAAATCCCTGAGAGTTACTGAGAATTTATGTGTAAAGGAAAAATGGCCACGTATCCCCAGGCTGAGGTGAGCAAGCCTGTAGTGACAATAAGGAATACTGAGGCCAGCAAATGCTTCTGCTGGGAAAAGGTATGACCTTCCCACTAAAAAGGGATTGAAGGAGCTTTCATGCCCATTCCACTTTATTAAACTGCAACTTTGTGTCAGGACCAATGACCATGGGGTTTGTACCTAGTTTCAGGATCAAAATGCTCTTCAACAATGATCAGGCAGGACCAAAATTAATAGCATCCCCAGTGGTCTCTGAGAAGCCCACTAAGGTTAGGAAGACTGCAAGAGGAAGTGCCTAGCATTTTTTTCTGACTGTGCGGTTACATAATCTGTGGCCACACAAGCTCAACCAGTGGAGCTGAGGTGACACTCCAGACAGTACACCCTCTGGCCTGGTTATTTGAAATTGTTTTGAGAGTCTAAAGTATCCAAGGAGGAAGTAAGCCAGACTTCCTTGGTAGTGACACACCTCTAAAACACTAGCTCCAATTCATCCCTATTAAACTGAGGCACAATCAGATCCTGAATGCTACAAGTTAAAACACAAAGAAATGGAGACTACATCACAGGCCTGAAAAAGAGAAGTAGACGGTGATCTACCAGGAAGTAGTGGTGCCCAGATACTATAGGGAAATATTGTGGCTACAACTGGCCACAGCTCTGCAAGGATGTAATAAGTATTTTTTTTGGTTATTCCATCACTCCTGCCAGGAATGCCCTGACCTGCATTAAACCCTGCAGCTCTGATTCTTGTGCCAGCTTTTGGGGACGAGATTGCAAGGAGTTATTGGACTGTGTAGGAGCCCTGCCCAAAACTAAAGGGGTTACCAGCATATTGTGGACATCATAGACAAGGCTATCAGAGGTTGTTTACCTGAGCACCCCATTTTCCAAAATGGTGGTGAGAAGGTTCACCCAATTCTTCACTCAGTATGGACTGAACGTGGAGACCCAGCTAGACCAAGGTTCAAATTTCACAACCAAAGTGTTCCAGTAACTCATGGGTAGCCTGTGTATGACCCAGTGGACGTCTTCAATGTATCATCACAGTCATGAGGGCCACTAGAACAGTATCACTAGATCCAGAATCAATGATCAGGGCTCACTGCCATCGCTGTTCTTTCTCATTTTTCTGGAATCTGTGAGGAACCTGAAGTAGTCTGAGTGACATATTGCATCCATTGAGCAGAAGTCATAATACAATGTCCTTTCACAGTTTACTTATTAATGATTAAATGTGTGCATTTATATTATTTTATTATTACAGCTATACTACTTGCAAAAATAAACCAAATTGTTTGCTTTGCTTAAAAGTCTGGGGATCCATTTAGGTATGGTGCTTTGTACACCACATATACTACATGGCCAAGAGAGGGTACGAGTAATTTATTTACTCCTTTGTTGGCATCTTTTTGTGTCTATCTTTATTTGCTGCCCAATGATTATATGTTACATTTAGATTGACATTTTGTCCAGGTGAAACATAAATGTAAGTCACATTGCGTGTAGGAGTTGGGAGGTCTTGTTACAGCTGCTATATTGTGGGCAATTCTGGTCTCCCTCCTATAGGAAGGCTATTGTGAAACTTGAAAGGGTTCAGAAAAGATTTACAAGGATGTTGCCAGGGTTGGAGGAATTTGAGCTTTTGAGAGAGGCTAAATAGGCTGGGGCTGTTTTCCCTGGAGTGTCAGAGGCTGAGGGGTGACCTTATAGAGGTTAATAAAATCATGAGGGGCATGGATTGGGAGAATAGACAAGGTCTTTTCCATGGGGTGGGTGTGTCCAGAACTGGAGGGCATAGGTTTAGTGTGAGAGGGGAAAGATTTAAAAAAGATCATAAGGGGCAACTTTTTCTTGCAAAGGGTGGTGTGTGCATGGAATGAGCTGCCAGAGGAAGTGGTGGGGGCAGGTCCAATTGCAACATTTAAGAAGCATTTGGATGAGTATATGAATAGGAAGGGTTTAGAGGGTTTAGAGCCAAGTGCTGCCAAATGGGTCTCGAGTAATTTAGGATACTTGGTTGGCATGGACTATGACTCTATAAGTTGTCCAATTGATCCATTTCTAAGATATTTCTAGATTTACACTTAAATGAGTTAAAATACTACTGTGTCACACTCTGAAAAATTGGCAAAATCTTCATATTGTCCTTTCTTTACAGTTGACCTGCTAAACATTGTATACACTGTTCTTAGAAGTATTTTAGTATCAACTGTTCTGATAAATGTTTGATTTTAAGTCACAAGATTGCAGCTACTCTGTTTTTCTTTCCCAGTATAACAGAAGCTCTGTCTGATGTAACCACCAGCATCTTCTGTAAATCAAGGCCATTGTTAACATAAAATTGGTCGATTACTGTCACAATGGAAGCACTGTCACAAGCAGTTTCAAAATTGCTGCAAAAACATTCTTTAAGCAAGCTCAAATTCTGTTTAAACTTGATGCAAAATCAACTTTTTCCTTCACTGAAGCATCCACAATTTCTCCCAATATCAAGATATGGAAACACAATTTGCACAATTCATCCAGGATCAGTCTCCATATGACAAAGCTAATACACTCTGTAAATTGAAGAGGTAATTTTTCCATGCCAGTCCTGAGTAATTGCTGTGTACTTTGCCACATAATCATCAATGTGTTGTAGGTTTTTGACAATAAGGATGATGGAATGGTGATAAGGTTCCAATATACCTTGGAAGGGAGCTATTATAAGTGCCCTTAGAGCTTGATGTAGAGCAAGTATCTGTGACCAACATTGTTTCCTCATCAATGTACATTATATACAGAGCAGGGAAAGGGAGATCCCCACATGACCTGACATCACTCACTGTGTTGTCGTCAGTTATCCAATTGATAGCTGCTACCTTTCAGTCTACCTCCCAGTCATGTTTTCATCATGAATATTTACTCTTTTCTGTCATTAACATGTTTACATTTATTCAAGGTAAACTATATTCTCAGCTTTCTTGGAGGATGTAAAGGACTGCTGTTGGATGAGTTCTTCCTTCTCAAGTGGAAATGAACATTGGCTGCTCATTTTTCTTTAGGGATGTGCTTTAATGGAATCCTACCTCAACCTGGCTATTCTTCCAATCCATCAGGAGTATAGAGTGACGACAGTGTCAATTGTTTCATAAATGTGGTTGATTGCTATTTTCCATGCTCTGACCAGGATGTTATGTACAATTTGATCAAGAGAATGGAAATTTTAGAGTGCCTTATGCTGCAGGACCTGCCACTAAGTCGTGCCTCTCACTCTCTGTGGCATGGTTCTTTTCCTAGACTGACGGGCTCCTCTGCTCCCTGTGACTGTGTTGTGCATCGACCTCCCTAGGTAGTTGTGAAGGTCTGGGCATGCTGCTCCATGGGCTTTGGGGATCCTCCTTCCCTTGGGGTCTTCCATTTACTGCAAGGGTTCTGTTTTGTCAGACTAGTCTCTGGTATCTTTTAGGTTCATGCTGAATTAGTCTTCCAGTTGTGTAATGTCTTTCTGGCACCCTTTATTGATGCATGATTCTCTAGGCTTCATTTTGCATTTTGCAGATCTTCCATGACATAGATCATCCTTGTTCTGTTGTTTGAAAGTGATTTCTCTTGGGTGTCTGCTTTGGGGTCAAGTTTTGTCATCATCCCAGTTTGTCCCTGGCTTTCACTGGGCCTGGCACTCTCAGGACTGATGTACTCAGCTCAGCACCCGGAGTGGAGTTAGATGCTGCTCCTTTGATTGGTCATTGGTCATGGCAGTTTGGGTAGGCTTGTCTTTTTTAAGGAGTTATCGTTGATATTTTCTGGAAGATTGCATTGCTGCGCCAAGTTGTACCTCTTCAGCGATGTTTTTGCAGTTGCCCACTCCAAGGTCACCTCAAAAAGCAATGCAAGATCCAAAGTCTCTCCAGCCTGGCTGCTGTAATTAGTGGTGCTTTCCTCTCCTTGTTCCTTGAAGTAAAGGACATCTCCTTGTGGCTGCTGGTGTAGAATGTCATTAGCAGAGTCTTCTTCTGTGTGGTCTGGACCAGAAAGAGTTTTCTCTGTTACTATTGTGAAGGTTACGCATCCCTTTTGTTTGCCAGGAATTAACACTGATTTGGAAAAATATAAAGGGTCTGAAATTTCTCATCCTCCTGTGCTAGAGTCTCACAGTCATGTGCTAAGACCCTCAATGGAGTGTGCCCAGAGCTTTGAAGGCAGAGTACAGAGGGCGAGAGGAGCTCTGGTCAGCCCCTGTGCAGCATCTGAGGGGTTAGAGACAGCTGCTCCTGTTTAAATCTTGAATTGTATTCATTGATGAAGCACATCAAACTCCAGAAATCCACAGTCGTGTGGGTAATTTCTCGAAGGAAAAGCTCTTCAAAGAGCTGGGAGTCCTCTACTTCCAATTCCCAATGAACCTTTGTGGACCTGATGGGGACTGGTGCCTCAGAGATGGAAGCTTCTTGCTGTGACATCCAACCCTGAAATGGACTTTTCTTTGCTGGGGTGGCACAACATATTTCACTCCTTTGGCAGCACATCTGGAACAAAGGGCTGCAGTGCCCTCTTTTGGCCTTTGCAGTATATAAACAAACACATCAAAGCTTTTTCCACTAACAATCTATTCTGACTCCATGAACTGGCCCAATGAATCTCATTCCTCTGGGACTGGGTGCCTGTTCTATTTTCACAACTCTGACAGCCAAGCTGGCTGTATTGATTGCCACAATATGAAGTCCTCTTGAGACTGCAGGAGGTCTGATCGTGCCTGGTCATGCATTTAAACCCCCCCCCCCCCCCCCCCCCCTTCTCCCTTTGAGGATTCAGTCTTATCTCTTCCTTCAACGTGCCTTTGTTGCAGTTTTCTGTGAGTTGTTTACAAACAAGCCTGTGCTCTTTTCGGTATGTGGCTGGGTCTCATAAAGGTATCATGTAAATCTGTGTCATATCAAAGTAAAAGGTGACCATGGGGCTACTCTGTCACTAGAAAGAGATGAGTGGTGTTGTGTTGAACCTGAGGATCACTATTCTTCAGAACAGGGGCAAGGTTGAGACCTTCACAGTAACCTCAGGTGGTACAGGCACTAAACTCAAACTGTTGGCAATGCTCTTTATTGTGAGGTAGCTATCCAACCAACTGAGCTAACTGACCTCCAAATATTCCTTTAGTGTCTTCAGTGTCTGGTCATATTTTGCTGAATCTTCAATGAGCTTTTGTCTTGACAGTGTACGATCAGTACAGTTTCACATCAGATACAAGAACATGCTGACTTGTTCTCTGGTTAGCTTGTGTCAGGGATTCTAAAGTCTTGAAAAGTTAGCTGCCAATTGCAATGACGTGTGGCCTATATGGACCCTCCCTATGGTAGAGAGACTTGGGGAGTAAAAGGGTCTTCTCCATCAAGGGACAACTTTGTATCCTGTTGCCTTGAGAATCGGGTAAAACGTGTTTTCATCGATCTTGCATTCTGTTTGCGACTGTTTGTCGTGATGTATGCCATTTTGCTTGCTATTGGTTTCAACCTGTGTAATCACCTGCTAGTCACCCTTTGTCCCCCGAGGTTTTGCCTGCCACGAGCGTTTGTCTGCTTCACCATCTGGTTGTTTCATTTACCACAGGTCTCTGCCTGAGGTTTCTCTAATGATGGGGTCTGTCTACTGTGGGTTCCTTCAGTTTCACCAATGGAATCTGCCACCATGGTTCATCTGTCTTTACCTGAGACATTCTGTTGTGGCCTCTTTTGATTACCATGCATTTTCCGCTCATTTTTCTTACTCTGCTGCTTACTCTCGTATCTAGCGTTAGCATTGGAACTTGGCTACTGCTGCTTACCTTTGTTTTATATTTTACACCTGTACACCTGGGCACTGTATCCCATGCCCAATTTTTCTATTGGTTTTACTGCTGCCACTACATTGTAAGAACTGTTGATTGAAATATGCACAATGTATACCTGGAAGAGGAAGAGATCTAGGGATAAGTCCTTACTGCGGATGAGATGATCTGATGTTGGTTCCTGGTGATATAGCACAGGAATTTGAAGGTGGTCAGGTGCCCATATACCTGCTGCCCAGATCCTTCTAACTGTTGGAGGCTGTCGGTTTGAGAGAGGCTGTCAAAGGAGACTTGACAAGTTGCTATATTTGTGTGATGTGAAATTCTGTCACTGGTTTTTTTGGGAGAGCTGTGTTTTTGAAGTCCTTTGCCAATTTCAAGTCTCCTCCTCGAGGAGCAGTCAGGGAGACAATTATTGGAGCATCATCCCTAGATCTTTGTCACTCCTAGGAGTTCTGTGCTTTCTTCTGCTCTAAGGAGAGAAAGATTTGAGTTATAAATTTGAGAAATGAATTGTATCGAAAAAATTGAATGGTAACATTTGTACAGGATGGCTCTGAGGAAAAGCTATGAAACATCAGTAAAATGTGGCTAAGTGCAAGTGTTGGCCACTGAGGGTTCAGCTGTCACCCAGAGAGAGAAGTCAGTGCAGCTGCAATTAAGGTGGTCTGAGGATTGCTGTGCAAGTGAAGCCTGGAATACAGCATTGGCTCCTGAAAGTGGGATGTCACTGTTCGTCCCTGCCCTGTTAAAATAATTGAATCTCTTTCATTGCTATCTCCAATTGCATGACCACCACAGTCCTGCTGCAGACCTTCTCATCTACTTTCACTCTGCTTGTTTCGCTTGAGTCTGGTCTCTCCAGATGGCATTTCTCATTCGGCTCTCACAGTCTGCAGCATGATCTCCAGGAGTGTCTTGGAAAACAGGGAGTAACTTGCCTGTGTTATGCCACTATATTCATTCTTGTTCTGTCTTCATTCATTGGTCTGCAATAGAGACATTCTGACCCCTACTCAGGTCTCTTTAAATAGACATCTTTCAACAAATATTATGCCTTCCCTCACCATTCATTACTGGTTAAGTTGTGAACAAAATCATGTGCTTTTCAGTTCCTGATCATCTTCTGCCCCCATTCCTGCTGCAAATTGATAAAGAAGGTTAAAGTTCTGTCCTTTGAAGTACAAATGATGCATTTGAACAAATGTTAAATATTCAGAAAGCAATCCATCATTCCTAATTGTGACCACTGCACTATTCCTAACAAAATAACATATCCACTTCTATTAAATGTAAAGTATGTGATGCATTTGTTGTATCTGAAAATCTGAGAATGTAACTTGTACATTGGGACAATGGAATAGTACATTACTGTCGACACCTTCACTTTTTTTCTTTCTGTTACTTGATATTTTTGTAATGTTTATACTATAGGTGAAACAATTGTAAAGATCACATTGTTTTGTTTTGCTTTATTTTATTTAGGTTATGGATCAAAATGGCAAAAGGATACTGTATTAAATTAGAGACTGTGAAATGAGTTGCTGCAATTTTAAAATTAAGTTTCTGGAACTCTTTGTAAGTTGCTGCTTTATTCAAGCAGTGGAGGAAAATGTTTATAATCTGCTAAGGATTCTGTTCAGAGCAAACTTAAGACATAGAGGACAGAGACAGACTACTGATTGGCTTTTCAATTAGAGTTAATTATGGATGCCAGGAGTCATCAGCATGGCAACAATTATCTGATTGGCTCCTTAACAAATGTATGAACTGTGCACCAACAGCACAGAGGTAGAGGCACCCAGACTGCAAGAGGCAGTATCTGTGGTTTTTCTCTCTCTGCAGTAAAGAAAACAAAATTTCCCACCATTTTCTGTAAGCTGTTTCCTCTAACCAATGACTGAGAATTTGAGCAAATAATGTGACTCCTTTCAACCTCTAAGAATCTAAGCAATAGGAGCAGGATTAGGTCATTTGGCCCCTTAAACCTGCCTGCTATTCAACAAGATCATGACTGATTTGCCTCAGGCCTCAACTTCTCCCATGCACTCTCATTATAGCTCTCAACTCCCCAACTTTTCAAAATCCTATCTATCTCCTCTTTAAGTGCTTTCAGTGATTTAACCTCTGCAATTCTCTGGGATAAGGAATTCGAAACATTCTATTGTCCTTGCTTTGGACACATTGAGCAGTTTATGTATTCAAAACACATCACCTAAGTTCTCTTGCCAGCGAGGCAGACAAAGAAATTCAGAATATGGTTTGCTGTTGAACTCGATTTTATTAACAAAATACTCGATTTTATTAACAATATACTCCAAGACTAAGTGGCCAACAGCGAAAGCAAGTAAGCTCAATATAAAATTAGCTAAACAGTTTCTGCAAGCAAGGCCTGATGGAATGTAAAGAGGCCCACATTACCACAGGTCACAATTCAATACGAACCAGCCCAAATCTGTATCGCATATTGAACAGAAGTGGCCAAAATTCATTAAGAAGTACTCAGCAAGAACGATAGGGAGAGACATTATGATTGATTCCTCAGTTTCGGCCAAACTTCTTGACATCATGGAGTGATCATATTTAAAAAGTAGATGGTCACACCGAGGATGACTTGGCCTAACCTCATTGGGCAAGGTGACCTCTGCCCTGTGACCCCATTGGATGATTTCAGAGAACATTCCAGAAAGGCTTAGAAAGAAGGCGTGAGAAAGGACACCACGTGACCATTTTCTCAGGGAAGTCTTGATCAATGAGTACTCCATATGAGACCCACCTTCTTATTAACAAGTCACTAAGTGCCTGGTTGATGGAGTTCAGTGAATTGGATCCCACAGGTCAATCAAGTTCACCAGAGCGGGTAGTATGTGGGTTATAGGCAGTCATCCTAATTTGGAGAAAATTAACTTAATTTGTGTTAAGAGATGTGTTTTTTTAACGTGTGAGTGTTTTATTAAAACTAAATTCGAACCACAATCCTTTCTTTGTCTCATACAGTAAGACCATCTGTATAAATTTGTTTTATGAGTAAAACACTGAACAAAGTATCTGCACAGAATATTTCAAAGGCAACAGTTTCTTATAGATTAGATTAGATTACATTAAGTGTGGAAACAGGCCCTTCGGCCCAACAAGTCCACACCGACCCGCCGAAGCGTAACCCACCCATACCCCTACCCCTACATTTACTCCTTACCTAACACTACGGGCAATTTAGCATGGCTAATTCACCTGACCTGCACATCTTTGGACTGTGGGAGGAAACCGGAGCACCCGGAGGAAACCCACGCAGACACGGGGAGAACGTGCAAACTCCACACAGTCAGTCGCCTGAGACGGGAATTGAACCCGGGTCTCTGGCGCTGTGAGGC
Organism: Chiloscyllium plagiosum; assembly: GCF_037043375.1. Taxonomy (NCBI): domain Eukaryota; kingdom Metazoa; phylum Chordata; class Chondrichthyes; order Orectolobiformes; family Hemiscylliidae; genus Chiloscyllium; species Chiloscyllium plagiosum. The sequence goes on along the minus strand of NW_028270154.1, from coordinate 49,513,487 downwards.
AGCAGTGCTAACCACTGTGCCACCGTGCCGCCCCGTGCGTTTCTTGTAGGAAACGCCATGTGAGCATTTCCCAAATTCCCACAATATTTGTTCCTTATCTAGCACTATCCACCTGACAAAGTATATTACCCACAACAATCCACATGTTTGAGCTGGGCCTTTGGAATCTCCTTTTCCTCTGACATAGGGCAGGTTCTCTTCCATGAAGGTGAATCATGCAGTTGTTAGGATCATTCTTTTCTTCTCTCTTTCTCTTTCCAGGCGCATGGAACTCTGCTGCTGGGCCAGGTCGAGTCTTCATTGAGTCTTCACTGAAAGGATGGCTTCCAGGTTGTGGTGTGTTTGATCCTCCACCTTGCACTGGAACTTCCAGAATGTTCTGTGGTCTTTGGCAAATGTGGGCAAGAGCTGGATACAAATCATTCAACAGGGTTAAGCCAATACCTTTGCCATGCCAAGAGATGTAAAGTGCACATAGGCAGTCAACATGCCAGGAAGTCTGATTGATACTTTTCCAAATCACAACTCTCAGGCTGATTATAATTGGTTCCCCTGAACTTTTGTAACATCTTTGATCTTGGTTTCCACTGTTCTCTGTAGCCGATAACCGCTGGAAGCTGTTTGATTTAGTTTGATCAATTTTCTGTTAGAACTGATTTCTCCTGCTGTGACTCAATTTAGATTGTCTGATTTTGAGTCTGTGATCGCTTCCCACAATTCATTGCCCTCTGAGAGAAGAAATGTCTTTGTATGTCAATGTTAAGTTGGTATTGCCTTATAATGTAACTAAGGCCACCCTCCCAGTTGGAGTGTCCCCCAGTAGTAGGAATATTATCTCAACATTAACTCTGTTAAGACCCTCAGAATCTTGTACTATTTAGTAAGATCACCCTTCATTCTTCTAATCTCTAATGATTAAAGTCCTAATCTGTTTATCCATTGCTGATTGATCAACACCTTCATCCCAGAATTCAGAATAGTGAATCTCTTTTGAACTGCCTCCGATGACAGTACAACATTTGGAGGACCGAGACTGTACACAGTGCTCCAGCTGTTGCCATACTAATATAATTGTAACAACGTTTCTCTATTATTAAAATTCAACATCCATTTGCCTTCTTAATTACTTGTTACACCTCAGATCATTATTCCTATTTTCCCTCATCCTCCAGATTTACTCTGGGTATCAATAATCCAGGCATTCCCAACAATGAGGATGTATCCAATTTTTATTTATTAAAGCACAACACTACAAAAATACTGCAGAATATATGACATTTTAAGCTAACCCATACAATGCTTACGATAGTGAGTGGACCAGTTTACATGGGCTTGGCTGAGGACCAGACTGAAACAGGTGATCAGCCACTCTGTCTTAAATGTCAGTTGTGGATCACATGACCCATCCTCAACTGGTTAACTATATCTCTCGCTGGCTGGTTGACTGTGTGTGAAAACATTAATACTATCCAGTCTCCAACATTTTGATCGGTTTGATCACTGACAAGCATCACAAACCTATCACCTATCGTGGCCAGTTTGGTGAAATACTCATTAAGACTTGCTTGTTTTCTCTGTAAAGATACTTATTGCTCAGTTTAGCTTGCTCACACTGCTGCCCACTTTAATACCATTCAATCAACAATTAACACAACACAGATCTGCGAACAAGCACTCTCTGTTTAGTTGACATATTGTCAAACTATCTGGTAGTTCCCTGGTCTGTTACAAAGAGAACTTCAGCCCAGTTGCTCTGTGAAAATTCATTTATCATTAATGAATTTGTAGCACTTGATTTAAAGACACATAGAGTCATACAGCATAGCAACAGACCCTTCAGTCCAATCAGTCTATGCTGAACATAATTACAAACTAAACTAGTCCCACCTGAATGCTCCTGGTCCATATCCCTCTAAACCTCTACTTATGTGTTTATCTAAGTGTCTTTTAAACATTGTAAGTGTGCCCTCATCCACCACTTCTTCAGGAACTGCATTCCACATACGAACCACCCTCCATGTCAAACATTTGCACCATGTCTTTTTTAAATCTCTTTCCATTCACCAGAAAAATATACCCCTTAGTCTTGAAATCCCCTATCCTAGGGAAAAGACACCTACCATTATTGTATATGCCCTGTCACACAGAACATTAAATCCAGTAGCCTTTCTGCTCTTTATGCCATCATCAGACTGATTAACTTTTCAATAGAGCATGCTTTACATGTTTTTTTTCTTAATTTGGTTAACCCAGCAAATTTAGGGGTAAGAGTTTGTGTATTATGGTCAAGAATATTCAGATTTCTCTCTGCTGCACTTTTTTGTGCCTCTCTCAATTTAAGTAATTATCTGTCTTTTGATTCCTTCTACCATATTGCGTGGCTTCATACATTCTTACATTAAATTCTGCCAGTGAACTCTTATCTGTGCAATAGCTTTTCACATGGTATCTTATCAAATGCCTTTTGGAAATCCAAATGCGCTACAACCACCAGTTCTCTTTTGTCAACTTCACTCATTACATCCTCAAAGAATTCTAACAAATTCATCTAACGTGGTTTCTTTCTCACAAAACCATGTTAATCCTGTTAATTTCAATAAGTTTGTTTTTAAATACCCTGTTACGTATTCCTTAATAATGGACTATAGCATTTTACCAATGACAAAAAAAATCACCGAACTAGTCCATAGTTTCCTGCTTTCTGTCATCTTCTCAGCACCTATCCTGTCAAACATCGTAAGAATCCTATATATCTCAATGACATCAGCTCTCATTCTTCTAAACTGCAATGAATAGAGTTGCAACCTGTTTAGCCTTTGCACATAAGCCATTCCTTCCATATCAGGAACCATCCTAGTGAAACTTCTCTAAACTGCTCCAAATAATCTTTCCTTATATAAAGGAATCAAAAGTGTTCACAGCACTCCAAACGTGGTCTAACCAGAATCTTGTATAGATGGACTTAGACTTCCCAACTGTTCATATTACAGAGGAGGAAGTGCTGGATGTCTTGAAATGCATAATGGTGGATAAATCCCCAAGACCTGATCAGGTGTACCGTATAACTCTATGAGAAGCTAGAGAAGTGATTGCTAAACTTCTTACTGAGATATTTGCATCATCGATAATCACAGGTGAGGTGCCGGAAGACTGGAGGTTGGCAAACGTGTTGCCACTGTTTAAGAAGGGTGGTAAGGACAAGCCAGGGAACTATAGACCAGTGAGCCTGACGTCGGTGGTGGGCAAGTTGTTGGAGGGAATCCTGAGAGACAGGATGGACATGTATTTGGAAAGGCAAAGACTGATTAGGGATAGTCAACATGGTTTTGTGTGTGGGAAATCATGTCTCACAAGCTTGATTGAGTTTTTTGAAGAAGTAACAAAAAGGATTGATGAGGTCAGAGCGGTGGATGTGATCTATATGGACTTCAGTAAGGCGTTCAACAAGGTTATCCATGAGAGACTGGTTAGCAAGGTTAGATCTCATGGAACACAAGGAGAACGAGCCATTTGGATACAGAACTGGCTCAAAAGTAGAAGACAGAGGGTGGTGGTGGAGGGTTGTTTTTCAGACTGAAGTCCTGTGACCAGTGGAGTGCCACAAGGATTGGTGCTGGGTCCTCTACTTTTTGTCATTTACACAAATGACTTGGATGCGAGCATAAGAGGTACAGTTAGTAAGTTTGCAGATGACACCAAAATTGGAGGTGTAGTGGATAGCAATGGTTACCTCAAATTACAACAGGATCTTGACCAGATGGGCCAATGGGCTGAGAAATGGCAGATGGAGATTAATTCAGATAAATGCGAGGTGCTGCATTTTGGGAAAGCAAATCTTAGCAGGACTTATACAATTAATGGTAAGGTCCTAGGGAGTGTTGCTCAAAAGAGAGATCTTGGAGTGCAGGTTCATAGCTCTTAGAAAGTGGAGTCGCAGGTAGATAGGATTGTGAAGAAGGTGTTTGGTTTACTTTCTTTTATTGGTCAGAGTATTGAGTATAGGAGTTGGGAGGTCACGTTGCGGCTTTACAGGACATTGGTTAGGCCACTGTTAGACTATTATCTGCAATTCTGGTCTCCTTCCAATCGGAAAGATGTTATGAAACTTGAAAGGAATCAGAAAAGATTTACAAGGATGTTGCAGGGTTGGAGGATTTGAGCTATAGGGAGAAGCTGAACAGGCTGATGCTGTTTTCCCTGGATCATCAGAGGCTGAGGGGCAACCTTATAGAGGTTTACAAAATTATGAGGGGCATGGATAGGATAAATAGACAAAGCCTTTTCCCTGGGGTCAGGAAGTCCAGAACTAGAGGGCATAAGTTTAGGGTGAGAGGGGAAAGATATAAAAGAGACCTGAGGGGCAACCTTTTCACTCAGAGGGTGGTATGTGTATGGAATGAGCTGCCAGAGGAAGTGGTGGAGGCTGGTGGAAGTGCAACATTTAAAAGGCATTTAGATGGGTATATGAATAGGAAAGGTTTGGAGGGATATGGGCCAGGTGCTGGCAGCTGGGACTAGATTGGGTTGGGATATTTGGTCGGCATGGACGAGTTGGACCAAAGGGTCTGTCTCCATGCTGTACATCTTTATGACTCTATGACTCTATAGACTAATACCTTGAAAAAGGGCCAACAGTCTTTCTGATTACTTACTGCATCTAAGTGCTACCTTTCCAGGTTTTGTGCACAAGTACTCCTCAGATCCATTTGTGTTGCAGCTTTCTGAATTTTTTCTCAAATTAAAGAATACTGTTCTTTAGTTCTCCCTTCCAAAGTGAACATTTTCTTACACTATACTCCATTTGCCAATGTTTTGCCCAGTCAGTTACACAGTTGCTAGGACACTGGTTGCAGTATGATTCAAATGAAGTCTGTTCCAGCTCTATGTCTCCCCATTGCAGGTGTTACATTAATGGGAACCAATTTCTCTACACCAAGCTTTCAGCCACTGGAAAGTATTACATATGCCTTCAGAAAAGAGCTGAAAGGACCTCGTCAGGAAAATTGGAGATCAGAAGGACTTGAAGGAAGAAAAAGGGACTCATCATTGAAATTTATTGTCTGGTGCTGTTGAACTGTGTTTCACCAATATGTTTTCTTTCATGCATAACATTCATATTTGCTTGTTTGTCTATATTTCTATGTGTCTATGAGGTTTAAGAAGGGCTAGAATTTCAGCTATTAATGTTATGTGTTGATAATTTATCTTTCTGTTTACTTGTGGTTAGAATTGATTTATTTGTAATAAATAATAGTTTGTATTAAATAGAAGCCTCACCAATGATTTCTGTTAACCTGGATTTATCAGACAGATAAATTGGGGGCTTTGAGTAACTTGGTTAAATTTTTCACTTTTGTGTCAACCCAGTAAGCAGTGAGACTCAAATATCAGCACATTCTCCCAAGTGGGTTCTGACAAAAGTTTTCACATACATCAGTATATAAATATGCAGGTTCCCCCTTCACAGAAATCTATGTGGATTTGTATTGCTGTATATGTGTTTCACTATTCCAACTACAAAAATTCTGGGTTTTAAGGAGTGAATGCTGTTGACATCCACTTCTATCAAGATACGACCAGTTTAAAGACAAGATCACAGAATGAGCAAAAGTTTGATTTTCTGACCTTCTGATCGATAATGCATCAAGCAGAGCTTGCACTAACATTCTGTGTGGAACAGAACATCAGAGGAGAAACAGTGACATCTGACAGAGCCTGACATCTGATATTCTTGAAACTAACTATTATTTGGCAATTCTCTAGAAACAGACTCACCATCTGCCTCAACAATTTTGTATGTTTTGGAACAAAACTGTTGGTAATTAATTGATACCGGAGGCAGATTTAAGTTGTGTTTCACTTCTGCAGTACTGAATTTCTGCCACTAGGTAGCATCAGGAAGCTATGTAAATACTCTAATATGGAATATTAAAGAGAAAAATATTATATTCATGTACAAAATTTTATTTACATAATCAATGAGTTGGATAAACTTGTTTATCAATATATATTATACCAAAAAATATATATAGTTGCAAAATATTAAGTCAAATTTACTTTATAACGTGAGGAAAGAGATCAATCTGAGACTGGTACAGTTGAGAAAAGAAACAAGTCAGTCAGGGCAAGCAGGGACAAAGCAGAGAACAAGATAGGACTGATAAATTAAACTGCATTTATATCAATGCAAGAGGTCTAACAGGGAAGGCAGATGAACTCAGGGCATGATTAGGAACATGGGACTGAGATATCATTAGCAATTCAGAAACATGGCTCAGGGATGGACAGGAATGGCAGCTTACTGTTCCAGGATACAAATCCTTACAGGAAAGACAGAAACGGAGGCAAGTGAGAAGGGAGAGTGGCATTTTTGATAAGGGATAGCATTGCAGCTGTAGTGAGGGAGGATATTCCCGGAAATATATCCAGGGAAGTCATTTGGGTGAAACTGAGAAATAAGAAAGGGATGATACCTGGATGGGATTGTATTATGGATCCCCTAATAGTCAGAGGGAAATTGAGAAATGAATTTGGAAGGAGATCTCAGTTATCTGTAAGAATAATAGAGTGGTTATGGTAGGGGAATTTAACTTTACAAACAGAGATTGGGACTGTGATATTGTTAAGTGTTTAGATGGAGAGAAATTTGTTAAGTTCATACAAGAACATTTTCTGATTCAGTCTGTGGATGTACCTACAAGAGAAGGTGCAAAACTTGACCTACTCTTGGGAAATAAGGCAGGCCAGGTGACTGAGGTGTCAGCGGAGAAGTACTTTGGGGCCAGCGATCAGAGTTCTATTAGTTTTAAAACAGTGATGGAAAAGGTTAGACAAGATCAACAAAGAGGATTGATGAGGACAGAGTGGTGGACGTGATCTATATGGACTTCAGTAAGGTATTCGACAAGGTGCCCCATGCGAGACTGGTTAGCAATGTTAGATCTCATGGAATACAGGGAGAACTAGCCATTTGGATACAGAGGGTGGTGGTGAAGGGTTGTTTATCAGATTGGAGGCCTGTGACCAGTGGAGTGCCACAGGATTGGTGCTGGGTCACTACGTTTTGTCACTTATATAAACGATTTGGTTGAGACCAAAGGAGGTATAGTTAGTAAGTTTGCAGATGACACCAAAATTGGAGGTATAGTGGACAGCGAAGAAAGTTACCTCAGATTACAATGGGATCTTGATCAGATGGGCCAATGGCTGAGAAGTGGCAGATAGAGTTTAACTTAGATAAATGTGAGGTGTTGCATTTTGGGAAAACAAATCCTAGCAGAACTTAAACACTTAATGGTAAGGTCCTGGGGAGTGTTGCTGAACAAAGTACAGATTCATAGCTCCTTGAAAGTGGAGTCGCAGGTAAATAGGATAGTGAAGAAGGCATTTGATATACTTTCCTTTATTGGTCAGAGTATTGAGTACAGGAGTTGGGAGATCATGTTGCGGCTGTACAAGATATTGTTTAGGCCACTTTTGGAATATTACATGCAATTCTGGTCTCCTTCCTATTGGAAGGATGTTGTGAAACTTGAAAGGGTTCAGAGAAGATTTACGAGGATGTTGCCAGTGTTGGAGGATCTGAGCTATAGGGAGAGGTTGAATAGGTTAGGGCTGTTTTCCTGGAGCATTGGAGGCTGAGGGGTGACCTTATAAAGGTTTATAAAATGATGAGAGGCATGGATAGGATAAATAGATAAAGTCTCTTCCCTGGGGTGGGGGAGTCAAGAACAAAGGTTTAAGCTGAGAGGGGAAAGATATAAAAGAGACCTAAGGGGCAACATTTTCACGCAGAGATTTGTATGTGTATGGAATGAACTGCCAGAGGAAGTGGTGGAGGCTACTATGACTGCAACATTTAAAAGGCATCTGGATGGGTATATGAATAGGAAGGGTTTGGTGCTGGCAAGTGGGCCTAGATGAGGTTAGGATATCTGGTCGGCATGGACGAGTTGGACCAAGGTATCTGCTTTTGTGCTATACATCTCTACGGCTCTATGTAGAGTTGGAACTTAATATAATATGTTAAAATCTTTCACTACAAATTAATATTATGGTATTATAATATTATAATCATATTATAGGATAACACTGTAATTAAGTTATTTCTTTCCTCATACTCAAGTGGTACAAGTGACCAATGACACATTGAATGGAAAACCTACGTTTTACATGTGCATTGCAGCAGTATAAAGTCTCATTCACCTGGAATGTTGGGAGATCATCTCTTGCATCATGCAAATTTCTTGTATGCACTCCTGCTAAGTCACTCCATTCATTTGCAATGTCATCATGTGAGCTTGTATCATGTGAGGTTGCATCATGTGAGGTTGCATCTATTTGACCCTGAGATCAGCTTCCGACCCCATATATCTTCCATCATCAGAACTGCACATATTTACATCTGTAAAATCATATGTGTCTTCCCTGCCTCAGCTCATTCACTTCTGAAATTCTCAACTGTGTTTCTAGGTTACCTGTCGACTTAACTGTTCCAGAGTTATCTTGTTTGATCACCGACACTCCACACTCCATAATATTGAACTCATCTTAAGCTCTGCTGTCCATATCCCAACTCACATCAATTCCCAGTCACCTAACATCTATGCTTGGTAATTTACATTTACTTCCTATTTAGTAATACAGTGATGGTAATATTCTCATCTACTCTTCCCAATGCCACCACCACCTCCCTATCCTTAACTTTTAATTTATTTCACACCTGCAACTCTCCAAGATTTCCATACTGCCCCAATTTTATCCTTTGCCTTATCTCTGATTTTCTTCAGCCAACCATTAAGAATTCAGTTGCCAGTACCCTAGATCTGAAATTTCTTCAGTGCCTCCTTACGTCAGTTTAAAAATTAGCTGCATTAATTGGCATCAGGGAACATGCAGATTATCAGCAATATCTCTTATAAATATAATTACAAATATTTACAAATACCAATTAAAGATAATACTTTACTGAAATCTTACGTTGGACTACCAAAATAAACAGAAAAACAAAAGTGAACATTTATTTTAAAATTCATACCTTGACTTAATATGCATATGCAGTTGAAAATAAACTGTGGTACTTCCAACAAAAATTAATTAATTAGAGTACTGAAAAATAAACCAGCATATTGTGATAATATTTTACAATGGTCATGTAAATAAAGGATGAAACAAAGTAAAACTTTTCATCCTCAATAATCGTTTTAATATTCTGTGCATGAGTCCAGTGCATTGCTGTCAGCAAACAGATCATTAGAAACTACTCTTTGAACAAACTTTTGTTCTCTCTTCCCAGTATCTCCTTTTGTGACTCAGTATTCACAATTGTTTCAAAACACTCCTGTGACATACTTTGGACCATTTCACGATATCAAACATGTTATTTAAATGGAGGTTGTTGCCATTTTTGAACTTGAGACTCTGCATTAGTAGACTGCTGTAGAAAATTTGAATTGTTGCCTCAATAGTTAAAAAAACATGATTTGAACTGATTTAAATATGCTAGTTATTCATTTCAGAATTTAAACTGCTGTTATTTAGTACTAATTCAGGTCCTAGCTGATTTTTTTTTAGAATGTGGGCCTTGGCGTTTATAGGTTTCCCTGCCAGAACATTATGGAAACCCCAAGGTAAATGCATAAGCTGCTAAAATGTCTGCTACTTTTCCATGCTGTTCATTAAATATATAACAAGGAGTTCTGGAAAATGCGACAAAAATTATCCCTCACATGACAAATCAGGATTGTAGATATTATGTAATTTAATTATAAATGCAAATAAATTCTATCCTAATTCTATTGTAATGGATTAATACCAGATAACGATACAATAATATAAAATTCAAATCTTAAATAATACATTTCAAGGATCCAAACATTGAATTTCTAATTCCTGTGGCATGACCAAGGCTGATTACAAATTACATATCATGTATCTTTAATGAGGAAAATACAGAAACAGTTATGGAAAAAGCAAGGTTTCCAATGCTTTGATTTTAATGGGATTAATGTGGATAAGTTATTGCATTGTCAGAGGAATTTGGTGGAACAGATTGAAGCTAAGTAAAAAGATGGGACCTGAAAGTATTGAAGATGAATGTATGCTGATACCTAATGCTCCTTGTTACATTCCACTTGTCCTCATCCTCTTATCGCTTCCAAATAAGAATTTGCACATGTTTGTTCTAAATAGAAGCATTGAGCTAAAGAATCATACCACATAAAAACAGACCCTTTGGTCCAACCCCTCTGTGCCAATCAGAATGTGCACCATTTACTTCCCCTCCTGCACTCTAACCCTACACTTGTGTTGTTACCTTTCATATGCACAAGAATTGCAAACTGGCCAGGCAGCTTTGTTGGAGCAAGAAGAAATAGATGAGTAAGAAAAGACTGATGACATGAAACATAATCATCTCTACCTCAGAAATTCTCATTGCGTGTACTCAAGAGGGAAACTTAGTAGCAGAACTTCTGTTTCTCATTTGTCTTACACATCTTCCTTTTGCCAAATCCATTCAGGACCTATTTTCTTCAATCCTGACTGTTTTGGAAACTGCTAAGCTGCACTGTTAAATTTACGGGATGATCCAAAATGATCTGATTCTCTCTCTGAAATGAGCATGCACACTCTGTGACTTCCTGGACAGTGTTGTTTTTAGATTAAATAACCAGTTAATGCCTCTGTCAATCTGTGTCATAGGACTCCTTGTCACAAGGCAATTGTTTTTTTTTCTCTCTCCTATCTTTGTTTTTGTTATGAAGTTGAAGGCATATACTATACCTTTAAGAGTAAGTGAATGCTGTTTTGAACTGAGAGCTCACAAGCACCTGTGGTATGACTAGATGGCAGTCTAAATGTATACTGAAAAAATTGAAAATATGTAACATTTGGCTGTGAAATGGATGCCTGAGTTTTATTTGCTGTTTTGACAACAATTCAAATTTAACTAATCAGTTTAAATTATGCCCCAAGATGATAAAATACAATTGTGTTCAAATTTATTGTTTTGCCAACATCGAACCACTGAGATTATCTGATTTTAAGGGAGACAGTATAAAAACATTTTGAAAATTAGTCAGACAGCAACCGCCATTGAGAAAGAAACATACAGGAGCTAACACGTCACTTTCCAAGAAATTAGGAAACACTCTTATCAAAGGTAACTTTTTAATGAAACATACTAGCAGTAAAAAGAAAGAAGATGACTCAGGGAGGTCCTCAGTTGGAAAAAGAAAAACAGAGAAGACAACCTCAGCTGTGTGATTTTGAAATTAAGTTGATATAATTTTAATAAGTATCTTATTGGAACAGCATATTGTCATAGAGTTGGAGGCAGATAATAAGCAGTTAAGAGAAAAATTTTGTGGCAAAACAATATTTTCAAACATAATTGTATTTTATCATCCTGGGGCATAATTTGAACTGATTGGTTAAATTTGAATTGTGAGTTGAGCTTTTCTGGGTGTTTGGGTTAATTAACAGAGGGGTTCACCTCCGCGTCATAATATTTTCTAACACACTGAACAATTCACCTTAATTTTTTTCTTAAGAAAGGGTTTCTGGAACAAATTCCAGACAACCTGGCATCATACTCAAATCTCAAAATTTAAAATGAAACTAGTGCTATGTTTTCTCCCTGCTTAATATAAGTACATCATAAGTTAAACTAAAAGATATCAATAGTTCTGTCCACATTAGAACACAAGTTTTCATATAATCATCAGACATCATTATCCATTAACACCACTGGAAGAATTATTTCTGTTCCTTTGGCAGGGTGAGGGGAGAAGGGCCAGGAATTGTCATGAAAATTTTATTTAAAGCCATTAATTAAATATTAAATCACAAAGTTAAATCTCTTTTCCCCATGTGAGTTGCTTGACAGAGTCTTTCTTTCTATTATTTGTATTTTCAATATAGTTTGTTCCCTTGTTTCTCAATAGATACAGATTTTTTTAAAAATGAAGCTTTAATAATGCAAGGTAATTTGCCCAATGTTTCATACCAAATCTGTTTAATAACTGATGGGAATTTTTTTTTCTTGGGTTGAGCTCTGCAGCATCATGGTCAAGATATCTGCTGAGCAAAAACTGTACCAAAATCCTAACTATACCTATGAAAAAAGCTTTATAAATTCCCTATATTTAATGAATGACAGGAACCTTTGATCTTTTTTGCCATATTAAATCTGATAATGTTTTAATGATATCAAACATGCTGCATTTACTCTTAAATCTGTTAGTAGTGTAAAATTATTACATTCTCTAGTGAAATGCTGTACTTGAAGGAATATTTATTCAATGGCAATTGGGTTACACAATCACAAGGCATTGATGATTGTCACTGTTTATTCGATTCTCATGTTTGTTATTCAGAAGAGGCTTCAACTTAATTCATTTGAGAACTTCTGCACAATTTCTTTTTACATGCATCTTTTTTTTACTTTTAATTGTATTGAGAGATAAAAATAAAATTTCAATGAATAGATTCCAATTATATTCTTGTTTCAATCTTAGATTTTTAGAACTGACTAATTGCAATGAAGTGTTGAGTGCTGTTTGTATCACTCTATTCAATTCAATTGAAAAGTGAAGTAACCCGACTAAATAACATCTAAATTACAAAGAGCGTGAAATATTTTATACAAAATTAGCATGCTGGATTGAAACATGAACAACTCTGATTTTAAGAATTAGTGATGATTTATTTAGGAAACAAATACAATAAAATGTTACTGATTTGTTACAGATTTACAAGAATGATGCTAACAAACAATAACACTTGTAAATAGCTATTGTTATGCTGGAGGATCACGCTATCATTCTATTGCTACTTCTCCACAGGTTGCAATGTAAAAATACTTATGTCAGTTCCCAAGAAAACCATGTAAACACCTTATGTTAAACTTTAAATAAACGAAAAAAAATATCTATCAATCAGGTTTCTTAATAAAAGCAATTATGGGTTTATTATGAAAATGAAACATTTTAATAAAGATGCAGTTATTAGTCAGCACTAGATAGTGATACAGAAGTATAAATGCTTATCATTCTAAATAACCCCCAGGCAGACACACAGACACTCTTCAGGAAATGAGAGTAAAGAATAGAGATTGGTGTTTTGGAAAACAAAACAACACTTTAGCCAATGGATTCTCTTTTGGAAAGCAGAAAGATAAAGCACAGGATTTTGCCGAGACTGTTGCTCAAATGACCAAGTCACTAGTCCTGTCCCTGAGGTCTTCGAAACACAGACTGCACAGGAAATACACTCTTGAGATGATTCTTCAATTGCTCTTTCAAGATAACAAATGTTTTCAAGGTGAACTCAACAAGAGGAGTTTCTTTCAAAATAAGAGGAATCAGCTGTGAAGCTTGTTATTAGCAAGCTTTCACCTGACTCAACGTGGTCTTAGCAGGTTTTATCCAGCCAAACCAAATAAAAGAAGCAACTGTCCAAGTCAGTCACTATCCAAAACACAACTCCAGCGGGGTCAATAATACAAGCTACTGTCACCAATTGTATGATTTTCAAGAAGCCTTGATGAAGTAATCTCCATTGTCCACAGGAAGCTTTCAATGGCCTCTTTCAAAGAAACTACTCCAGGTATATCCAAAGAATTTGAAATAATACTTTTTTTCTGCAATCCTTCAAAACCTAAGTCCTCCAAGACATCTGTGTAACACTATTCATTGTTATGTTAGGTTATACCTGACTTTAGTAATCTATTTTACATTTATAATTTATACTGTCATAGAATGATAAAGTCACAGAGGTTTTTTTTAACAGCACAGAAAGTGGATCTTTGGTCCATTGCTGTTTTCTGGAATTATGATTAATGATATGAGAGAAGGTTGTTTTGTGGCTAGTTGATGTTCATGACCCTCTCATGTTCATGTTCATGACGACATGTCCCTCTCTCACTAGTATCCTTACATACAGATAAGGAAGGACACCACTTTGACTCAGACAAACATCCGTCCTAGGACAAGCCAAACAGAGACACGAATGAGACTAGATGCATGGTATTCCAACGGGAATACATCAAGTTAGACCCCATCTACCATCCTCTGAGAAAAAGAACAGAAAATTACATCACCACCCCAAAGAAACCCAAACAAATAAATAGAAAGCAGAGATCATCAGCAGTGTTTTGCCCGGAGACCCACTGAAGATGTTGCCTAATCGGGTGACGACCGTCCAGCTCAGCAAGCAAACCTACATCCAGAATTCTACCTGGACTTCAAAGATTTTCTGTTGTGATGTTCATATGCCTGACAATATTACCTGGGTTCAATTTTAGCCCTTGCACAGAATGGTTGATTAGATTAGATTAGATTCCCTACCGTGTGGAAACAAGCCCTTCGGCCCAACAAGTCCACACCAACCCTCCGAAGAATAACCCACCCAGATCCATTTCCCTCTGACGAATGCACCTAACGCTATGAGCAATTGAGCATGACCAATTCACCTAACCTGCACATCTTTGGACTGTGGGAGCAAACTGGAGCACCCGGAGGGAACCCACGCAGACACTGGGAGAATGCGCAAACTCCACACAGAGTGTCACCCAAGGCTGGAATTGAACCTGGGACCCTGGTGCTGTGAGGCTAACCACTGAGCCACTGTGCCGCCCCAAACTTCTGTTTGCTACAGAAGGTCATCTGTTAAAGGATTTCTGTCATGAACAATTATCAGAGACACTCCTGCCATGAGATCGGGCACCAGGTTTGCCTGGCAGATATTCAGGAGCTTGCTGCTACTTGATTAGATTCAGGCAGATGTATTCTTCCTGCTTCAATGATTCCCATTGGCAACCTCGAACGGTAGAACTAAATCCAACTCAACATCTGAATTATTCTTGTGCAACAGATCTTCAATTCATAGTGACAGCGTTCCTGATATGAAGTTGCCATAGTCCTACCAGACCATAGGGTAGCTTTATTCATCAGAGGGATGACTGGTGGTGACTTAGCCTGAGGATTGCCATACTTTAGGCAAGTGGAGAGGTTGAGAAAGAGAATCGTTCTCTTAGCCTTAGCCAGTATGGGAACAGAATCCACACAGTTGGCATCACTATTAATCATCCAACCAACTGAACTAACCAACCGCACCCCTAGACTAACACCTAGATAATAAACAGGATGAAAAGTAAAAAAAAAATGCCATTGTTGTTGATTTCTTTTAGTTTCACTATTAAGCTAGCAAATATGGAAAAGTCATTAATTATTTAATGAACCTTGTCTGATCAGATATGAGATTCCCTTGGATCCATTTATGGTCCAGTTGGAGAACATATGTTATTTATATTTCGATTACCACTCAATGATTAAATTAAAAGTTGACTTCATTTGTATTTTAGGTAACAGACTTCTACCTTTTCTTTTAACTGTTTTTGTTTCTTTTATGCAATATTTGGAAGACCATTCAAATAAAAATCATAGCCACATTAAAATAATTAATTTAACCCAATTATAGCTGAGATTCTGTAGTAATTTGCTAAGCATGGGCTGGAGCACACAAGTGTCATCAACGTACATAAGCAGACTGACTACTTGTTCAATCAATATCTTATTTCCATTGTGCTGTAGTTTGACATGCAGATCACAAGAGGGCACAGTGGCTTTAGCTAAACGTTTTTACAGTTTCATCAAATGTGTTTCGAAGTACTGAGAACAAGTGTTCTCCCAGGAACAATCCTCAGGGTATTGTGATGGTCACAGCTGTTCAATCAAAACTGTAATGAATCACCATCTCTTTTGATTAATGTCATTCTTTTGTCCATCTTACAACATTCTTATTTATTATACTTCATCCAAATGACCTCTGTAATTTAACATAATAGTTTTTAAAATCCTAAGGGCCAACTCTAACTAATGACAAGTAACAGGACCAAAGTAGGTGGTGAAATACACAGCCCTTGGAATATGAGGCCCTCGAGAATTTGCCTTTGAGTCATTTTATACACATCCAGACTTTTACTCCACAATAAAAGTGGGGGGAAATTATACCATCGGCAGTAATTATTTTGGTGCTGTCACATAGAGTTTTAACCATTATTAGGGGTACATGACATACTCTATAAAAGAGATATAGCTAGAGTCTGAGGATTCTTTAAAGTAGCTCTTCTTTTTCACTTTATTAGCTATGTACATTCTAAACAAGCATGAAGTCTAATTTGTTGCTTATCTCTTCAGAGTGTCTGTATTATTGTGTGACCATGATATCATCATTGACATAACTTCCTGTGTACAGAGTCAGGATTTCATCCTTTACTCTACATCTTTCCCTAGTTATTGTCTCGATACAACATTTTTATATGTTCTACACCTCCATTAACGTTTTTGTTTTTTAGGGACAGTCTTTGTGGTAGTTACTGCAACCTCCCCAAACTGGTGTGAATTTCTCTTTGATGTTGTTGAGGACCTGAATTCTCCAGATTCTTTAAGAGTCACTTTTCCTTTGCTCATTTACGTCCTACTTCTGCTATTTTCCACCCCAAGGAGTGGAAAACTTTTACTTTTGATATTTTTCCTTGTTATGTTTTCGGTATTGCTGACACATGGTTGGTGATGAGGCATGCACAAAATTTCAATCATTTAGTGATGTTCTTGTCTTACTAACAAGCTTAACCAACAGGCATTCTCAATGATGCATCAGCAGTATTCTGATACTTCCACTGAGGATATTCTGTAATTTCATCATATTGCATTAGCCTGAATATGAATGTTTAGATGCTTGGTGACATTTCATTTATTTCTTTTGCATTTTACAAGGCTTTCAATGAGGTATATTAGTTTTAATTTGGAATTGAAATTCTACGATATAAATCTTTTTAATACGCCGAAATGGTTGCAAGAACTTATCTTTCTGTAACGGTGTGACTTTTATTAGTTTGTGATATGGATGTTAATATGTCATAAACAGATCTTCTAATAAGGTCATTTTGAAACTGGAGCGACACTGTGCCCTGTCCTGTTGATGATACAGCAGCCCCCACAATGATTGGTAGCTCAGAATCATGATGAGCTCAGATCATGAAGAAATTAACATTGTTTATCTTTTCAAGTAATTGCTATTGGTATTTATACCAGCATCATACCTGTTTTTGCTTTAGGAATAGTTCAAAATTTTGTTGTTCTGTTGTAAGTGGCAATGGAAAATTACTCAGTTGGTTAACCATTAATATGAACCTTTGCTATTATGTAATGTGTTTGGGTGATGGGAACTCTTTATAGCTTTTGTTTTCTGTGGTTCTATTATTGTGCCTGCTGCTTGCACAGCATGTTATAAGATAAGGAGAAAGTGAGGTCTGCAGATGCTGGAGATCAGAGCTGAAAATGTGTTGCTGGAAAAGCGCAGCAGGTCAGGCAGCATCCAGGGAACAGGAGAATCGACGTTTGGGGCATAAGCCCTTTCCTGAAGAAGGGCTTATGCCCAAAACGTCGATTCTCCTGTTCCCTGGATGCTGCCTGACGTGCTGCGCTTTTCCAGCAACACATTTTCAGCATGTTATAAGATAACACAATCAAGCCAAGTCAAGGATTTAAGGGCAAAACTCAACTGTTCATATGTTCAAATATTTATGGATGAACCAAGGCCAAATCTATTTTATATCCTGAATAGCACTTTTGTTCCAGAGCTATATCTTCAACAGTCATGGCTAGACATTTCTCTCAAACTTTTCTCTATTGTTGGGAATTGTTTAGAGGGTTCACTCACTACTTCTGGCTTGCTACCTGATGAGTCTACAGGCCATTTCTCAATGTTTTGACTTGCTGCTGGATTTCTCCACTGGTGCAACTATCTGTTGTTGTCCTCTGAAGTTTTAGAAGATGGTTATGGTGCAAAATCCATGAAAGAGATATGGCTAGCCTCTTAAGACATTTTAAAGCAATTATTTACACAATACTTACTACATACATTCGAATTCAACAATCAGTCTAAGTTGTTCCTTTCTTCAGATTTTCTCCATCATCATTTGATCATGACATCCAAATTGACAAAGATGTTTGGAGACAGGTGTGGCATATTATCAGGCTAGAAGTGGTGACAGTTAACTGTCTTTTAACTGGGGATAGATATAGCTCTGTGACTAGCCAAGAAGGTTAAAAAGAGAGAAGTGAGTTCACCTTTCTTACCTGGTTATAACAATGTGACAATCATTACCAAGAGAAAACCATTGCTGTTGATAATGTTAGGGGATAGTCCTCTGGTATCTTTATGTTTCAACCACCGATATTCTGAAACGCAAGAACTCTTTTATTTTGATTGCTAGTGTCGCAGGAGATGAGATGTATTTGTTAACCCTGCCAAATAGGGTACAAGTTAGATACAGATAATGTCCTGAAGCATCTTGAAAAAGCTGAAACCAAAACAAGAAAATAGATTAATAAGCCACTGGCAAAACATGACTATCGGTCAAAACAACTAGAAGGCCTCACTGAAAGAAATTGCAGAGATGAACGACTAGATTCTTGGAAAATGCCAATTTCTCATGCCAACAATGATTATCATCCACATCCCGGAAACTCATGTGTGGGCTTACGACTTTATCCTCATTCTCCCAAACCTCACTTCAGCATTTTAACTGGACAAGCAGTCTGTGTGCTGGTTTTATGATAAAGACCAGATAATGTATTTCTCCCATGTTAATAAAGGGACAAGTACTGATTATACCCCCCCTGCCCTTCTTTGAAACAGTCCGTGGGATCTTGGGCAAGATTTCAGTTTCATACCCAGTCTGAAAACCAACACTTCAAACAATGCAGCACTCCTCCAGCGTAGTACTGAAGGATCTGTTTTGAGATATACACTTAAATACATGGAAGACTGTGGAATCTCATGACTCAAGGGTCAAAGTGCAGCCATCTGTCATAACTAGATAAGTAACATCAGGACAAGTATTCATCAAGTTCAGAAATTCTTTAGCAATACAAAGAACTGAATAAATATGAGACTTATCATCCATGTGCTGCAATTGAGCAATCTCTTAAAATAATGCTTCAAGTGACCCATTTGACGAATCTTGCCACGGTTTACCTAGCAGGCTGGGTGTTTGGTGGAATTTCCAATTTTTCAAATAAGAAAACTATTTTAATAATATTATAACAGCCTGATTAGTATGTAGTAATGAATCTCTGAAATGAACAAAACTGCTCAGATGAACTTGTATTGCGTGAGAAATGTGCATGAAAGTTAACTTTTTGTTTTTGATTTTAAGTGCATATCATGGTGGTTTGAATCAGACATTAAAGTTATAAACAGTGTCAAGCACTGTGGGCAGATTTTTTTGGAGGCATTGCTTTCTCTATTCTCTCTTAACTAAAAAGTCAGTGTGGGGGGAATCTATTGTGGAGAACACTGGTTTTCCCACAGCCATTTAACAGTAACCAATTAGCCATTAATAGCTGAAGAAGGAGTGCTGGATCAGGAATTCCTAAAGATCTACTGGCTAAACAGAAGCTGACTAGTCTCTAGCACCTCAGAACTGCTGGCATGTGGCATCGGATTAGTATTTATGTATAGACTTGGGTGTTTTATCAGATGCCAAGTGGCAAGCCATGATGAGAGGGGTGGAGGCTGGGATTCGAGAAGACGTGGGGGAAAGGTAGGATAACATGGTAGGAGTAAATCTGACTTGCCCCTTCTCATACCCTGGCTGCTAGCCACCAATCCTTTCAGAAATACTTGGTAGGGTGGACAATTGTTTGCGAGCCTCTTCCACCAGTGTTTGAAAGCCTGGTAGAAATGGAATGAGGCCCTTAAGTGTGCATTAATTGCCTACTTAGCAGCCTAAATTAACCCACTGAAAAGTGGACTGCCTAGTGCCACTCCCACCACATTTGTGGATAATCAGTGGGCATGATGCTTTGCTGGACTAAACAACCTCCCAATGCCTTCAAACCCATCAGTAGTATAAAATCCAACATTGTGTTTCATCTCTGAAGTCAAGATCATGGCTCCAAATACACAAACAGATAATACAATTAACCCAATGCTTTCTGAGTGCTTATAATACTCTCTTTTATTGCATAATTGTGAATTAATAAAATTCTGTTGTTTTCAATTTTAGATCCCCAGTGTAATAGATGATCTAAAATGTTTTTAAGTCGGATGAAAAGTTAGAAACAAATACACCACTTGCCAAACCCTACTTTTATGTAGACAGGCAGCTGCTCTGAAAGATAACAAATTAATCATAAAACCATAATAATTCCTCTATATATTGTTTCCTTAGAATTAGTTAACAAGAGTGTTATCCATTTGTCAGGCATGAGGTATTCATGTCATGACTTGTTATGACTAATCATTTAAATAAGGGTGTGTGTATTGAGATCAGATTATAGTCCTTATAGAAGCATGCCAAGGCCATGTTGCATCTTGCCCATCTGTACTTACCAGATGCTTTGTGTGGAAGAGATTTTACACCACTTAATGACTAGTCACTCTTGCCAAAGATTAAATTGTTAGATTTCATAATTGTGCTTAATTATCTTGCATTTTGGAGCTTTATTAGCAACTATAAAGCATAAAATTATAACCTGAAAATGAATATAATTTCAAGATAACTAAGTCAGCAAAGATGGCTTTATATCAATTATTTGTAAATACATCAGGTGATTGCAAGTTCCGTATAGTCAACTAATCTACTTTTAACAGCATTTCTGTGAAATTCTTTATATCCACCATTAGAGGTATGCAAGTGCTTCTGATCCCTTGATTGTTTTACAATGAGTTGAGACACCCACACTGCAAACCTAGCTATCTGTAATTTAGGATTTCTTGGTACACTTTGTGTTGGAGGTCTCAAGTACTTTATTTCAATTGCAACACTTAGGAAACTTGAAGAAGGGTTTGGAGCAAGTAATAACTTTGCTCTTTATCACATGTCAGAAGTAACACCAAGAATCTCACTTACTTTGAGTCATGTGAATAATATGTTAACTAATTTATGGCCAGTCACCCCCTTTGATGATGTCAACTCAGAAAGCAATTTTGGCCAGAAAAACAGATAAACTTTTTTTTTTCAAATAATACCATGGGATACATAATGGCTTCAGGAAAGCCTGGAAAAAGTTTGTGTTTGCCTGATGTCAAATACAAATTGTAAATGGGAGAAAGTGAGGATTGCAGATGCAGGAGATCAGAGTCAAGAATGTGGTGTTGGAAAAGCACAGCCAGTCAGGCAGCATCTGAGGAGTAGGAGAATCAATGTTTCGAGCAAAAGCCCTTCATCAGGAATGAGGCTGTGAGCCGAAGGGCCTGAGAGATAAATGGGAGGTGGGTGGGGCTGGGGAGAAGTTAGCTGGGAATGCGATAGGTAGATAAAGGTGGGGGTGAAGGTGATAAGTTGGAGAGAAGGCTGGAGTGGATGGGTGGGAAGGAAGATGGGCAGGTAGGACAGGTCAAGAGGGCAGTGCTGAGTTGAAAGGTTGGATCTGGGACAAGATGGCGAGAAGGGAAATGAGAAAACTGATGAAATCCATGTTGATCCCATGTGGTTGGAGAGTCCCAAGGTGGAAGATGAGGCATTCTTCCTCCAGGTGTTGTTTGGTTAGGGTTTGGCAGTGGAGGAGGCCCAGGATTGCATGTCCTTGCCAGAGTGGAAGGGGGAGTTGAAGTGTTCAGCCACAGAGCAGTGGGATTGTTTAGTGTGTGTGTCCCAGAGATGTTCTCTGAAATGTTCCACAAGTTGGCAACCTGTTCCTCAATGTAGCGGAGACCACATCAGAAGTAACGGACAGAGTAGATGACGTGTGTGGAAGTACAGGTAAATCTCTGTCAGATGTAAAAGGATCCTTTGGGGCCTTGGATGGAGGTGAGGGGAGGGTGTGGGTGCAGGTTTTGCAATTTCTGCGGTGGCAGGGGAAGGTGCCGGGAGTGGACGGTGGGTTGGTGGGTGGTGTGGACCTAACAAGATAGTCGAAGAGGGAATGGTCGCTCCAAAATTCAGATCGGGGTGGGATGGAAATATATCCCTGGTGGTGGGATCTATTTGTCGGTGGTGGAAATAGCAGAGGATGGTGCGATATATCCGGAGGTTGGTGGGATGGAAGGTGAGGACCAGCGGAGTTTTGTCCTTGTTGCGGTTGGAGAGGTGGAGTTCAAGGGAGGAGGTGCAGGAAGTGGAGGAGATGCTCTGAAGGGCATCATTGACCATGTGGGAGGGGAAATTGCAGTCTTTGAAGAAGGAGGCCATCTGGGATTTTCTATGGCGGAACTGGTCCTCCTGGCAGCAGATGTGGCTCAGGTAGAAGAACTGGGAGGAAGTGATAGCTTTTTTACAGGACGCAGCGTGGGAGGAGGTGTAGTCCAGATGGCTGTGGGAGTTGGTGGGTTTGTAGTAGATGTCCGTGTTGAGTCGGTTGCCGGAAATGAAGATGGAGAGGTCCAGGAAGGGGACAGGGTGTCCAAGATGGACCACGTGAGCCTGAGGTCAGAGTGGAAAGTGTTAGTGACGTCGATGAACTGACTAACCTCCTCATGGGAGCATGAGGTAGCGCCGATGCAGTCATCGATGTAGCAGAGGAAAAAGTGGTGAATGGTGCCAGTGTAGATTAGATTAGATTACATTACAGTGTGGAAACAGGCCCTTCGGCCCAACAAGTCCACACCGCCCCACCGAAGTGCAACCCACCCTTACCTAACGCTACGGGAAATTTAGCATGGCCAATTCACCTGACCTGCACATCTTTGGACTGTGGGAGGAAACCGGAGCACCCGGAGGAAACCCACGCAGACACGGGGAGAACGTGCAAACTCCACACAGTTAGTCGCCTGAGGCGGGAATTGAACCCAGATCTCTGGTGCTGTGAGGCAGCAGTGCTAACCACTGTGCCACCGTGCCGCCCACAGAAGATGGACTGTTGCACGCACCTGAAGAAGAGGCAGGCATAGCTGGGGCCCATGCAGGTTCCCATGGTTACTCCTTTGCTCTGGAAGAAGTGTGAGGATTTGAAGGAGAAATTGTTGAGGGTGAAGACTAGTTCAGCCAATCGAATGAGAGTGTCAGTGAAAGGGTACTGGTTGGGTCAGCATGAGAGGAAGAAATGGAGGGCTTGGAGGCCTTCGTCTTGGTGGATGGATGCATACAGGGACTGAATGTCCATGGTGAAGATGAGGCGTCAGAGGCCGAGGAAAGGAAAGTCATGGAGGAGGTGGAGGGCATCCCTAATGTAGGTGGTGAATTCCTGGACCAAGGGGTACAGGACAGTGTCGAGATGTGCAGAGATAAGTTTGATGGGGCAGGAGCAGGCCAAGACGATGGGTCGACTGGGGCAGTCAGGTTTGTGAATCTTGGGTAGGAGGTAGAACTGGGCGGCACAAGGTTCCTGGATTATGAGGCTGGAGGCTGTGGGTGAGAGATCCCCTGAAGTGATGAGGTTGTGGATGGTCTGGGAGATGATGGCTTGGCGATGGGAGGTGAGGTCGTGGTCTAGGGGGCAGTAGGAGGAGGTGTCCGCGAATTGGCACCTGACTCATGCTCCTAATCAGCTGTGCTTTTCTAGCACCACACTCTTCGACAAATTTTAAATGGAACATTATGATTTTAAGTCCACATGAGGTACCAATGCCTCTCCTTCTCAAGGTATTCTCAAAGAGTTTAAACACTTACCAAGTAGAAGCTTTTCTTAATGCTTTAGCTAAGTTAGGTTCAGACTCAAATCGAGAGAGTTTAAAATCAGTGATGTTTTCCTTAGTTGTGAGATTTCACTACAAACTCTCTCAAAGTACTTATCCAGAGAAGGTTATGGCACAACTATTGTAATGCAGTCCCTTAAACAGTCAAGTAGTGTTACAGTTTATATTGGCACGTGTTGGCTTTTTATGAAAGTTAGAAAAGAATTAAATAATATTAGTATCTGAAGTGAAGAGCAATATTTTCTCACTTAGCATGCAATATACTGCTTGATCAAGCACATTATTTTTTCAATTTTTCAAATATGTAAGGGGACATAAATTTAGTCATATTTAGAAGAAAGTATAAAGAATCATTCCATAACATGTGTGGATTCTTGTGGTATTTCAGATCTAGTCTATCTTGGGCTAGACTATCACAAGAAATAGTAGTAAGACGTTACATGGAAGCATGACTTGATGGATGATCTTTGCTGTAACCATAGATACTCTAATATTTCAATCCTTCCATCAGAGGCTATTAAAGCCCATGTGAATTCTTTGATTCAGGTTGCAAACAAGCATTTGAAGAACAGATTTTTATTGCTACAAGTTAATTTACGAGTTAACAAGTTAGTTGTTATTTGATTTATTGAAGACAATTAGGTGGGTTCTTAACAATTCATATTGTAAGTTACAACATGAAATTGAGGGATTGAATACAATCAGTTTAATATTACCGACCTTGAAATGTAGAACATATTATTAAAGAATATTTTACATTCATTATACGAATATTTCACTCATTAATGAAAATTAAAAGACATTTAACCTATAGGCACAGTATGTTGTCATATATAAACTAGTTTTTATGTCAACTGAGAATATGAAGCAGTCTACAAAATCTTGTTAGACAATTATAATGCAAGGCAGACATTTCCATGGCAAAAGTACTTAATTGGAAAAAACATCAGACTGTTAA
Organism: Chiloscyllium plagiosum; assembly: GCF_037043375.1. Classification (NCBI taxonomy): domain Eukaryota; kingdom Metazoa; phylum Chordata; class Chondrichthyes; order Orectolobiformes; family Hemiscylliidae; genus Chiloscyllium; species Chiloscyllium plagiosum. The sequence continues at coordinate 49,488,883 of NW_028270154.1, read as the reverse complement.
TTAGTATGCCATAATAATGATTCATCTGTCTCACTTACATCTTCCTGGTGCTGTACTTTGCTGTGGTAAAATTAAAGTCCCTCTGCAGGGAGTTCTGATAGTTGGAAGCAACTGGCCCCTGCCTACATAGATCTGTCTTTAATAAAAAGAACTGGCAATGCATTTACAATGAAGAGGTCAAATATCAAGGGTTAAAGGCAATTCAGATTTTAAACTATAATGAAGTGCCATCCTGATATCTCCAAATGAATATAGAATATAACCATATCACAACAGCTTGGTCTCATGGTTACTATAGTTTCAGGTCTGGTATTCCGTTCCTCTGCAGGAAGCTTAAAAGAAACAAAACCCCGTTGCAATAAAGAGCTTTCATTAAAACTGTGCACTTTAAGAATGAAAATCATTTGCATTTTTAACTTTTTCCACAAATGTTATTATGTATACTTTTCATTAATAATCCTAAAACATAGTAAAATGTTTCTTTATTTTTCATAAAGAGGTTGCATAGCACAAACTGTAGAAAGTTTCAATGTGATCCATGCAGACAGACCACTAAAACCATGCACATTTTCCAACTCACCTTCAATTAGTACTCGTCTCTAATGAACCTAGCAAAATAGGCAGCTTTGTTACAAATAATTAAAATAAATTCAGGTTTTCTGGTTTTCCAATTTGGACTTTATCTTTCTGTCAGGAAGTGCAATTGTGAAAAATATTTCTTGTGATTCAACTGATGGGTGCCATGTTCATTTATCGTCATTAATAAGCATTCTTCCCATGAAAACTTTCCAAAATCTCTGGTTGTTAGAAATGCTGGAACAGACTGTCAATCCAGTTCTACGAGAAGCTTAAGACCATCATCTGTGTTTGTTGAGCCAAGTTAAAAACTAAAAATATGACCTTAACTGTGCTCAACAACCAACAACATGCAGAAGATACCATTTTAAAAAAAAGTGTCATTATAAACATCCTCCTCAATGAAGAGTTTTCAAATTGTTTGGTTTGTGGGCTGTTCTTTGTATTTTGTTTGTTGTGCAATCACAAAAATAAATTAAGACTCAGGTGAGTCATTTAGTGACCTAATAAAAATGTATGTTTCTTTGCTGATGTATTGACAAAGTAATATAATTTATGTTTGAAACGTGTACATAATACATGTGGAAATGCAAGGCATTCTAAGCAATTTGACTAACAATTCCCATGAAATGTACTTCCCTCTGAGTACTAAAAAAGAGAACAAATTTAAACAACATGTCCTGAAATGATTGCTAAAGCAATTTTGAAAAAAAATTCCAAACCAAGTGTGAATTTATAAAAATTAATTAATTTTTAAATAAGTTTGAGGATATTTATCTTGATCTAACTATATAAAAAATTTGTTAAATTTTCAGACTGTATGATATTATTCTAATTTCCTTTCATTTTCAAGTAGTAAGGCAAATTCACCATAACCTTATGAGACATGAGAGGCTGTTGTCTCATTCGAGAGGCTGGTGGTGGTTTAACCTGAGAGTTAACACAAGTCAGGTAAAGGGACAGATTGAAAAGGAGAATTTTTCACAGTAATTTAAGCTGTTGTGGGAAGTGATATTCATACAAATGGTATCACTCTATATTGTAAACCAGCCACCCAGCCAACTAAGCTAAACTGGCTCAGTGGTTAGCATTGCTGCTTCACAGCACCAAGGACCCAGGTTAAATTTCAGCCTTGGGTGACTGTCTGTGTGGAGTTTGCACATTCTCCCTGTGTCTGTGTGAGTTTCCTCTCACAGCCAAAGTTGTACGGGTTAGGTGAATTGGCCAGGCTAAACTGCCCATAGTGTTCAGGGATGTGTAGGGTCGGTACATCATTCAGGGGAAATGTAGATGGTAGGGGTTTGGGTAGGATACTCTGAGGGTCAGTGTGGACTTGTTGAGCATAATAGTTCCACACTGTAGGATTCTATGATGACGCTGATCTATTAAACCAAATTACTGAATAGTGAGCATACTACAGTGATATTGTTCCACATGGTTTCTTAACATTTTTTGTGAGTTACATTTTAAATATATTATAGTATATAATTTCCAGACTCAGTTTTATTAATTCTTTTGAAATTTAAAAAGAAGTTTCAAATTGGAGAACAGAAAATCTGAATTTAATTTTTTTTCTATTGATACAAAGTCACCTATTTTGCTCAGTTCATCAGAGAGGAGAACTCGTTAAACAGAGATTGGTTTTAAAGTTCTGCCTGTATGGATCACACTGAAAATTGCAACTGTTGTGCTGTTATTCAAACTGACAATATTTTCAAAACCCTATTAAAAATAAATATTTTTTTTCTTAATCGGAAAATGTTAACTAAACTTGTTTTTTTTTGTTTTGACTGTTGTCCAAATTGTCAAATTTATTACCTTATAGACTCTTTCACCTTTGATGACAGGATTACTTGGCTTTGACAAAGGGTCAGTTCGACTCGAAACGTCAGCTCTTTTCTCTCCTTACAGATGTTGCCAGACCTGCTGAGATTTTCCAGCATTTTCTCTTTTGGTTACTTGGCTAAAGGTTTGGCAGTGCTAACATGGCATTATCATCCCCCTCCTCTACCATGACGGCACAGAACACTAGACATTAGCCAATCAAAAGTTTTTGCTAACAAAAATAAACATCCTTTGAGAAGTGTATAAGATAATAAGTGATTGGCTAGAGAGTGACATAAGCAACATAGAGTTTGAAACACTGGAATTTACTATGGGCATGTACTGTCGTAAAGCAGAAGAAGAAAAGCATATCAAATGAAATAAAAGTAATTGTGGTGTAATGATTTACTAGGTTTGAATTTAACGTTTAGAAAATAGGGTTACCTTTTAAAATCTTGACATGTAACTTTTAATAACGAATTTTACATCTCACCCAGAAATCCTTTTCTTATTTGTTACCTCAGATCTGAAGCAGTTTAGAGGCATTATGCATCACCTTTTGCAACATAAATATAGTCCTAGAAAGGAAACACGAGGATTCTACCAAGAAGCCTTCATTCTGAGGACAGAATTTTCTTCAATATATTTATACCACACCATACAACCTGGGGAAAAAAAAATCTTTGGATTCAACATTTAATGTAGGATTTAAATCTGAGTTTATTTCATGAAGGTTTAAATTTTCATCCATTCCCATTTATAGCACATGGTTGGCTCATACCAAGAACAATGTGGAGATATTGGTGTTAGACTATGGTGGACAGTCAGAAGTCACAGAATACCAAGTTATAGTCCAACAGGTTTATTTAAAATCACAAACTTTCAGAGCTCTGGTCCTTCATCAGGTGACGTGAACAAATAAACAAATAAAACAAACAAATAAACCTGTCGGACTATAACATGGTGTCATATGACTTCAGACTTCATACCAGGAATATAACCAATTACTCTATCTACAATTAATCAATTGTTTGTGACTTTTAATTTCAATTTAAATCAATAAAATAAGATTTTTACTAATACACACAAATTTATTCAAATGTGGTGAGCTGAGTTATAGATATTGAAGTTAAGTTTATAAGTTTAGAAATAAAGTTGAAATGCTAACAATAGGAGAGGACAGCATTATCTCATCTACTGAATTTCCAATCTTAGACAATTTGTTATCGATCTCAGCTGATGCTTGTTAAAGTGTGAGAATTATTGTGAACTGTATAAAGAACCAAATGTAGTTGCGTACAGAACTACATTCACGGGAACTATGGTATATACCCTATGATCTGAGTAGCAGTACAACTATGGCTTTTCTGTCCTTAAGTACAGATTAAGCAATTTAGTTTCAGCTGCAGTTTGGTAAATGGAGCAGTAAATTGAACTGTCAATTCTAATTCTGTTACTCGCTTTATGTATTGAAAATGATAACCAAGAGTATAACAATGTTCTAGCAAGAGCTGAATTGCACATAACTGCTAGTCTTAACATACAATTGAGTGCTATATAAGGCTTACTAATGCCACAATTGACTGTGTACTGTATTGCATGAACTGAAAACAAAGCAGTTCAAGCAAGAATGTAAATTGCCCCTGTTTATCACTTTCAACTTCTTCCAGGTCTTTTATTGGTGACACCCACAAAGAAGAATTTAAGATTGGTAGCAGTTACTCGAGGTATCTATGCTGATTATCATGGTCATTAACTTCAGAATTCCCCAGAGAATAAATGAAAGTGAAAATGCTTTCATTTACAAAAAAAAGCATAAGATTCAATTTGTATTTTTGAAAGGAAGAAGGTCAAGTAGAATTTGTTTATTTTTAAACCAATACATTTTCTAAACATATCTATAAATATCTATAGATAATATTTTCATGTTTATTTTATAAATGCAGCAAACTGTGAAGTAATGTTTCTAAAGGTGCATCAATACTACAATTTTGTCATTTTATTAGACAATATTGACTTGCAATTTTGAGAAATGTGTCCGGAACAGTAACAGCACAGGAAAAATTTAACAAGATGAGGTCTTGCTCAATGTATTATAAGAATCTTATTATAATTCATTTTTTCCATTGCCCGTCCATCAGCTCGGCGAATTGATACATTATTTGGTGGACTACTTGGGATTCTTGAATGCAGTTCATTTCCAATAAGGGTGCATAGCATTGAACAGGCAATTGAGGCTTGAGGGTCACCGTTAAGCTAGTCAGTAACTGAGGGATCAAGGGAACAGTCACAGTAAAAGAAGAATACTCAGGATGCTTGAAATCTGAAATAAGAATAGAAATGCTGGAACAACTCAGTTCTGAAAAAGAATGATATCAGACTCAAAATGTTAACTCTGTTATTCTCTCCACAGATGCTGCCAGGTGTGCTGATTATTGCCAGCTTGTTCTATCGACAGAACAATGCTGGGTGAGCTTGAAATGAGCAATCTTGGGAGGGATGGAATGAGAGGATGAGCTATTTAAAATTTGTTCCCAGGATCGAAGCTTCATTGGTAATTCAAATTCACCAAATAGTGTTGGATACATAGATGGCTGATTGGGGTGTGCTCTCCATTTAAAAATGTTGTCTCCCTCCCTGACCCTCTCATGTCAGCAGAAGAGAGTTTATGTCAAGATTGTTTCTGAAAAGAGAGACCAGAGAGAGGCTATTGTCTTCACAAGAATGCCACATTTCAAATGATCACAACAATTTGTACTACAGTGCATGGGAAAAGGGAGGATTTATCAGCAAGCCAACTCTGATTAGTTGAGGCATTGCCATGGATAAAGCAAGAAGACATTATAGGCAAAGGTCTTATTTGTGATGGTGGTTTACCCCTGTGCCTGTTACCCTTGGCATTGTAGGCGGTAGAGGTTTTTGTGATTGAAAAGTTCCATCAATGGAGACATGGTGAGTTGTTGTGGCAGTGTACTGCAGCGCCTCTTGAGTCTGGCCCACACTGTTGTCACAGTAGTGTATAGTTTCATGGAAGGAGAGCTGATCAAGCAGCTTGCTTTGACTTGGTTTCTGTTGAGCTTCTTGAGTGCTGTTTGAACCACTCCTATTCAGGAAGCAGTGAGTATTCCAACACACTCCTTACTAGTGTCTTATAGTTAACAGACAGGTTATCAGGAGTTAGGAGTTACTGCAGAATTCCCAAACTCTGACTTACTCTTGTAACTACACTACTTATAGAGTTGGTCCATTTAAATTTCTGGTCAATAGTAACCCTCAAAATGCAGATAGGGGAGGTTTGGGCTATAGTACAGCTATTGAGTGGTGACGGTTAGGTTCTGTCTGGCTGGAGATGGTTAAAAATTACACAAAAACAGGTTATAGTCCAACAGGTTTATTTGGAAGTGCCAATTTTCAGAGTGCTGCTCCTTCATCAGGTGAGCTGTGAAAGCTTATATTTTCAAATAAACATGTTGGACTATAACTTGGTATTGGGCGATTTTTAACTTTGTCCACCCCATTCAACATCAGCACATACACATCATTGTTGGAATTGTCATTGCTTGTCACTTGTGTGGTCTAAGTGTTACTTGCCACCTTTCATATAATTCTAAGTTCAAGTTGAGAGTTATGAATGGTGCTAACATTCAGCGAACATCCCCACTTCCTTCCATTGTAAGGGCAATGGATTATGAAGCTGCAGAAAATAGTAGGTCTGTGACAGAACCCTGAGGAACACCTGCAATAATTCCCTGGGACTGACACTGTGCTGCTTATGACTCCAAAGAGGTTTCACCTAATTCATATTGTCTTGAAATTAACTAGGGCTCCTTAGGCTAGACTTGCTGAAAAGCTGCCTTGATGTCATTCACAACTTACTCTTGACTCTGTATTTGGACCAGGGGTGTAAGGATCAGGGATCCAATAGCCCTGTCAAAACTCAAATGGAGCACCAGTCATCAAATTATTCCTCTGTAAGTGTTGCTTGCTAGCACTGTTGATGACACAATCCATTATTTTGCAGTTGATTGTGAGGAGGCTGATGGGACACTAATTAACCAGGTTAGATTTGTTCTGCTTTTTTTGGATAGCAAATAACTGGGCAATTCTCCATATGTTTGGGTAGATGTCAGTGTTTTATCAGAACTGAACAGTTTGCCCAGTGCTAATTCTTGGGTACAAGTCTTCACGGCTATTGTTAGGATGCTGTTAGAGCCCCTTGCTTTTGTTTTACCTGAAATTTCCTTATATTGCATCAAGAGAATCAAATTGGCTGTAGAGTGATTTCTCTGAAGGGTCACAGAACCCAAAATATTAACATAGAAACATAGAAAAAATACAGCACAGTACAGGTACTTTGGCCCACAATGTTGCGCCGATCCAAGCCCACCTAACTTACACTAGCCCACTATCCTCCATTTGCCTATCCAATGCCCGTTTAAATGCCCATAAAGAAGGAGAGTCCACCACTGCTACTGGCAGGGCATTCCATGAACTCACGACTTGCTGAGTAAAGAATCTACCCTTAACATCTGTCCTATACCTACCACCCCTTAATTTAAAGCTATGCCCCCTCGTAATAGCTGACTCCATACGTGGAAAAAGGTTCTCATGGTCAACCCTATCTAAACCCCTAATCATCTTGTACACCTCTATCATTTCACCCCTAAACCTTCTTTTCACCAATGAAACCAGCCCCAAGTGCCTCAGCCTTTCCTCATACGATCTTCCTACCATACCAGGCAACATCCTGGTAAACCTCCTCTGCACTCATTCCAGTGCCTCCACATCCTTCCTATAGTATGGTGACCAAAACTGCACACAATACTCCAGATGCGGCCGCACCAGAGTCTTATACAACTGCAACATGACCTCAGAACTCCGGAACTCAATTCCTCTACCAATAAAAGCCAGTACGCCATATGCCTTCTTCACCGCACTATTTACCTGGGTGGCAACTTTCAGAGATCTGTGTACATGGACACCAAGATCCCGCTGCTCATCCACACCACCAAGTATCCAACCATTAGCCCAGTACCCCATCTTTTTGTTACTCTTACCAAAGTGATTGCCACCTTTCTGCCCAGCTCTGCTGCTCATCTATACCCCGCTTTAACCTGACACATCCTTCCTCACTGACAACAACTCCACCGACTTTCGTATCATCCACAAACTTGCTCACCCAACCTTCTAGCCCCTCCTCCAGGTCATTTATGAAAATGACAAACAGCAATGGTCCCAAAACAGATCCTTGTGGAACACCGCTAGTAACTGCACTCCAAGATGAACCTTTACCATCAACTATTACCCTCTGTCTTCTTCCAGCCAGCCAATTCCTAATCCATAACTCCATATTCTTTGCAGTAGCCTACCATGGGGAACCTTATCAAACGCCTTACTAAAATCCATATACACCACATCTACCACTTTACCCTCATCCACCTCCTTAGTCACCTTCTCAAAGAATTCAATAAGGTTTGTGAGGCACGACCTGCCCTTCACAAAACCATGCTGACTATCCATGATCACATTATTCCTATCCAGATGTTCATAAATCCTATCCCTTACAATTCTCTCTAAGACTTTGCCCACAACAGAAGTGAGACTCACCGGCCTATAGTTACTAGGGTTATCCCTACTCCCTTTCTTGAACAAGGGAACCACATTTGCTATCCTCCAGTCTTCTGGTACTATTTCTGTAGACAACGAGGACATAAAAATCAAGGCCTATGGCTCTGCAATCTTCTCCCTTGCTTCCCAGAGAATCCTAGGATAAATGCCATCAGGCCCAGGGGACTTATCTGTTTTCACCCTTTCCAGAATTTCCAACACCTCTTCCCTACATACCTCAAAGCCGTCCATTCTAATTAATTGTGACTCAGTATTCACATTGGCTACAATGTCCTGTTCCTGAGTGAATACTGATGAAAAGTATTCATTCAGTGTCTCCCCAATCTCTTCAGCCTCCACACGCAACTTCCCACTACTATCCTTGACTGGACCTATTCCTACCCTAGTCATTCTTTTATTCCTGACATACCTATAGAAAGCCTTTGGGTTTTCCCTAATCCTACCAACTAAGGACTTTTCATGTCCCCTCCTTGCTGCTCTTAGCTCTCTCTTCAGATCCTTCCTGGCTACCTTATAACTCATAAAAACTCTCAAATAACTCTGACTTCTCACCTCAGATGCTGCCAGACCTGCTGAGATTTTCCAGCAAGTTCTGTTTTTGTTTTAGATTTCCAGCATCCATGGTTCTCCTGTTTTTTGACTAGCATCTATAATGTTGGAGAGCTCAGGGGTGTGGTCGAGATTAATCATACATTTCAGCACTTCTGACTGAAGATAGTTGCAAATGCTTCAGCCTAGTCTTGACATTGATGAGCTTCTGCATTATTGAAGATGAGGTTATCTGTGGAGATAGTCCTCTGGTTATTTGTTTAATTGTCTATCATCTTTCATGACAGGATCTGATAGCATTGGAGAATGTTGATTGAATCCATCAGTAGCAGAATTATTTAGCTCTATTACATACTGTGTCCACTGTTTGATATGCAATTAGTCATGTGCTGTAGCTTTACCAGACTGCTATTGCATTCTCAAGCAAGCATGGTGCTGATCCCAACATGACCTGACACACTTATCATTGCAACAGGATTGATGAAGATGAGGTCTGGAAGAATATTCCCTCCACAAGCACCAATTTCAGGAGGGATTGTTGGAGATGGTACAGTTCAGTTACCATCTCTTTGTTGGTCTTAAGTTGACTCGTTCAATGCTCCTGGTTGAGGTGGCAGTCTGAGAAAAGTTGTTGATAATCCCTTGGTGGGTAGGGAATTCTGCAAAGTCCTCCTGCTCAATCACAAAACATCCCATTTCTGCTGCTTCAGCTCAATCCAATGGACATCTTGCAGACAAAAGGAACTACAGCTAAACAGAGCCCACATATCTCAGTTCCTATCTGTTGTATCTTCCCCAGTTTTAAGCACCAGCTCTTCGTAAATATAGAAAAGCTTTTGCATAAGCTAAGCCTAAATTGCAGTAAATTCAAAACACCCCAACCACATGTTTGTGCTGGCCATTTAAATGCTGTATGGTGGAGGAATCCTCTGCTGCTAAATGTTTGATCAGCTTCAAGTGATCAACACAATGGACAATGCAACATGCATGGATGAAATTCCTGAAATTAGCAACTGTTTACTTATCATGATATCACTAGTACTGCATCATCTGGTTCTATCAACTGTGTCAGCACCCCTCCCAGCACTGGGCACCATATGACTCAGGTGAGATGTGTCCAACAATGTTGGGGCCACAATTTTCTTATTTCTGGGCTTTCAGAGCCCTGCTATTGATGGGAACACACAGTCTAAATTCATGCCTAAGGTACAAATGTATCTTTTCATACTATCATATATAGAAACATATTCTGGCATTCATCTCATTTGAACTCAGATGAGAAAATTGAGGAGAAATTCGAAGTTCAAGCAGAATGAATACTACATTGCAGGATAGTGAGCGAAACAAAAAAATATACAGAATGATGAAATTGTCATCCAAACTATAATTCTATCTTTTAGGTGCATTACACTGTCCAGAATTACTGCATTAGAATATATTTCTGGATGATTCATATATTTCTTTACCATTAAAATTAAATCAACAGATTAGAAGAAGACACAAAGCAAAATAAAAACTCAAAGATACTTACAAATGTAACCCTGCTGATGGTATTTTCAATGCTATTCATAGATTTATTCATGCCACAGATCTTATAACAAGAAGTCAATAGTTCTCGAGAAAGTTAAGAAGGCTCCCCTGCAGCTAGAGGTGAGAAGGTGCATGTTAGCACCGATCGGCCTTACTGGGGGGTGGTGACAGTCCGCTAAAGCTTACAGTTAAATAATGAAGCATGTCAAAGGCTTCTGTCTGACATGATCTCTTCCATTAGGTGACAGAGAATGAACAGCGCATCACACCAGGGAGAGGTGAAGCCTGTCTATTTAAAACATGCTTATTCTGGCACGTTGCTGAATTTACAATGTCATTATGTGTGGAGCGCGGGCAAGAAATTATAATCTTTAAAAATATGTGAGAGAAACTTGTAAAGGGTATATTCTCATGAAGGCAAGTATTTAAAAATACAGTCAGGGATTTTCTAAACAAAGAAGCTAACCAAACAGCTAGAGCCTTAAAGAAGTCACTGTAGCCTGCAGAATTAATTATGCAAAGTCCTCCTGCTCCTGCTTTTTACTCATTCAAGAGATCTGGGTGTCACTAGAAAGGACAATATATATTGCTCATTCCTAACTGCCCTAGAGAAAATCATGTTGAGCTATTTTCTGGAGCTACGTTAGACCTCAGGGGCGGGTAGTAGGGAAATGGGGATGGGGTATGGTTCCAAGGGGGAGAATGAGTACTTACATCAACCGTGCTGTTTAGAAGGGACCTCCAGGTTTTGGACTCAGTGACAGTGAAGGCGATACAGTTCCAAATCACGATGATGATTGTCTTGGAAGGAAGTTTGCAGATAGTGGTGTTCATGTACATTTGCAGCACATGTCCTTCTGGATAGTAAATGTTGCAGGTTTTAGAGGGTGCTGCCAATGGTGCCTTGATGAGTTGCTGCAGTGCATCTTCTAGGTGGCATATATTGCTACCACTGTGCATCGGTGATAGAACTGCACTCCTTCAGGCAAATGGATAGTATTCCAACACACTGCTGACTTGTGCCTTCTAGATGGTGGGCAAGCTTTGAGAAATTAGGAAGTGAGCTACTCAACATGGCATTCCTTGCCACTTATTCTGGTAACCTCATTGCTTGTATGGCTGGTCCAGTTCAGTTTCTGATCAATGCTAACCACCCAGGATGCTCATAGTGAGGGATTTAGTCATGGTAACATCATTGAAAATCAAATTGAGATGATACATTCTCTCTTTAGGTGACAGTACGCATTAGTGTACTGGCAGCAGATCAAGCAATGACCTTCACTCCTGGTAGCACTGTGGGACTAAAAAAAACACTGGTTATCTAATTAGCTGATGTCTATGCAAGGCGATAGATTCCCCTTTTAAGGATATGAAAGCAGTGACTCCAGGCAATTAACTACCTGAAGATCATATAGTTGATTTGGACATTCTGAAAATGTCCATGACAGAGTTATCCAAGCTTCCCAGTAAGGCCAATTGGTGCTAACATGCACTTTCTCATTTCCAGCTGCAGGGAGCCTTCATAAGTCTCTCAGGAACTATGATTTCTTGTTTTAAGAGCTGTGGCATGAATAAATCTATGAATAGCATGGCAATAACCTGGGGAATCATTATTCAATCCTTTCTATATTTGGGTTCAGGCTGCTTCAATATTTGAGGAATTGTAAACTGCACTGGACATTGTGCAAATTCTGACATTTTGATGGAGACTAGGTCATTGATATAACAGCTTCAGATGTTTGACCCAAGGACACTATCCTGAAAAACTCTTGGAGTGATACCCCTGAACTGAGATGAATGACCTCCAATGACCACAACTGCCTTTCTTCATATGACTTCAATATAACTCTAACCAGTGGAAAGATTACCCCTGATTCCAATTAACTCTGTATTGTTCAAGCTCCTTGGTGCCATGTTTGGTCAAATGCTGCCTTGATGTCAAGGGTATTCACTCCTGTTGCATAAGATAATACTTCTGAAAATGTTAGTGTTGTATTAAACTTTAATCTGATGATGTCATACAGTCTTCAATCCAGTAAAAGCGGACTCCAGCTCAAGGTCCTGTTACACACAGATGTGGCTTTGTTGTCCCTTGATCATCTTAGTAATTACATCTAACTAGACAACGTAACTAGACAACTATTACTTTCACTCAAAACATTATATTTTGTTAAGACAAGTGCATATTCTCATTAAAAGTCATTAGAGGGCTTTCCCAATTTATGACTGCCTGATTTTTGAATTTAAAAATCACACAACACCAGATTATAGTCCAACAGGTTTAATTGGAAGCACACTAGCTTTCAGAGCGCCATTCCTTCATCAGGTGCTCCGAAAGCTAGTGTGCTTCCAATTAAACCTGTTGGACTATAACCTGGTGTTGTGTGATTTTTAACTTTATACACCCCAGTCCCACACCGGCATCTCCAAGTCATGATTTATGAATGCTCATACTTACAAATAAGATCCCATACGTGGTTTTAAAATGTAAGATGTGATATATGAACATTTCCTGTACTTACAAATGGCTGCTTTCCATTGTCCTGAATTCTACTCCAACTTGCGAACAGCCCGGATTGCAATCAGACTTCAGAATGGAACCTGTTTGCAACCCGTGGACAGCCAGTACTGGTCCATTCTCTACCAATGCCAACTAAAATAGCCCTTAGACCCAGTATAGAAAGGAGAATTGATGGTTACACTCTAGTGGTTGGTTCCATAGGTCATGGATGTATCTTGTGTCTGCTATTCAGTTCTTTTGTCAAAGTTTGGACTGAGACTGTGTTCAGGATGAATTTAGGAGCTGAGTGGCTTTGGCAGAACACAACCTGAATATTAGTGAATATCTTGTTACTGAGTAAGTCCTTTGTGATAGCACTATTGATAACACTGTTACATTATTTTGCTGATGATTGAGAATAGAATGATGGGACAGGAATTGGCTGCCTTGAATTTATGCTGGCTTTTGCAAGCAGAACACACCTGGACAATTCCCCACATTGCTGGGGAGATGTCAGTATTTCAATTATACTGGGAAAGCTTAGGTAGGACTGTGGCAAATTCTGAAGCACAAGTTTTCAGTAATATTGCTGGAATGTCATCAGGCCCCATAGCTTTTGCAAGATGCAGTGTCTACAGCCATTTCTTGACACCAAATGTAGTGAATCAAAATGACTAGCTTTAGCCGGATCCACCTTACAGAAGTTTTCCATCACGGGATTCTCATGAAATTGTATCACATCTGAGTCACCAGAGAAATGGTAGAGAGGATGTGGGGAAGAAGGAGGAATCAGTTTTATTAGTTACTTTGTTGAGTAGGCAAGAGGAAGAGGAGCATTCTTTCTAACTCCACAGCATAGCCGCAGATTTCTGACGGCTTGCAATACATCATACCCCATGTTCTCGCCACCTAACCAGGACTGAATAAAAGTTGTTAGTTTGTTCATATTGACTCTTGGTGTCAGGCAAGCCACTACCGGAAGTGTGACAGGTATTCCTGTTCACTTTCATTATTAATGTGCAGGCCAAGGTCGTTTGGCTTCCATTCTTGGCCTTGTGGTTGTTTAAATTATTACAACAGCAGTGGCATTGATCACTAACTGGGAAGCTGGGATAACTCTGCCATAGACATTTTCAGAATGTTCAAATCAACTACATGACCTTCAGGTAGTTAACTACCTGGAGTCAGTACTTTTATGCCCTTAAAAGGGGAACCTATTGCCTAGTATAGATATCAGCCAATTAGATAACCAGTGGTTTTTCAGCTCCACAATGCCACCAGGAGGGATGGTCACTGCTTGGTCTGTTGCCAGTCTCAAGCAGCCCAAGGTACCTTTATTGGAGAAACTATGCTGGGAACGGTGGCCTCCAGCCACACACGAAGACCTGAAGCAATTTGGAGCTGAACTTATGCTCCTTGACAGTGACAACAGTATCTCTTGTAGGCTTGCCAATGCACTAAGTTTTTTTTTGCTTCTGTCCTCAGCCCTTTGCTGTTTGCCACCACGTTGAAATCTTCCTATGAGTCTTTTGCAGCAGAATATACATGCTACCTCACACTTCAATGAACAACAACCTGCTACCAGCATTTCTCACTGATCTGTCTCGCTATGTACAGATCCCATCTATTATGTCACATTCTAAAATGCCTGTATTGCCAGTTCTGAGATGGTGACTGTGAATGTGAGATTGAGTGATGCTGTTTCATTATCTTTGGGTCTCTAATTCCTCTTGAACCACTGTCTGACTGGGTTGAAATTTTTGGATGCCTCAAAAGGAAATAGAATAGGGTTAGGGCTGCAATAAGAGACATTAAAAGTTCTTCACATTCAGCTTGTGGGAAAGTAGGTACAAGAAATGGGACTAGGTGGGAACGTTTGGTCTCTAATCCCTTCAGCTTTGCCGCTATCTATAACCTTGGTTATGGTTGCTCCCAATAATGACCAGCACACTTGGTGGGGTCTTGCGACAGTACCTGTTTCTAGCTGATTAGGTGCTACTGTTTTAAGTGTGTCCAATTTATCCTACTGGAGAGAAGAAAGTATGCCAGTATCATTTATTTAGGTGACACAGTTTCCTCGTTTGAATAGCTGGCAGTTTCCATGAAAACTGTGCTGTGGGTTTGAGGTTTAATTTTACATCCTGCCATGTTGCACCATTCCTAAATCTTTCCTTGGTTCATGACTGCCATGAACTTCAGCACCTGCTCAAAACTGAATGCACTCCCTTTTAAGGACTATAGACTTGCTTTACATAGTATTGATAATCTTAACCTTGCACTTGCCTCTCAAGATTTTGCATCCCATACTCAGACCTGTAATCATTAATTAGTGGGCTAACACTAGCAGAGTTTATGATTGAATAAATGGACAGGCAGCACCAAGGGCAGCAATTTAACTATGGCATGCTGTGGAGTAGGAAGTAGGTGCCATTTCTACTCTCTTGCTTTTTGCAAATTTCCATGGGAATAAGATTAAAATTTGTAGCGTGAATGGAAAGCTTTTCAGTGGTGATACCTGCTAACAGCTGATAATGCTCTAGGTAGCATCAGGCCTTAACAGATCCTCCCAGACAGAAGGAATGCTTGTCATCATGGTCACAATTTTTCTGCCCAGACTCATTGCTATTACCGTACAATTTGAGACTACAAAGGCAGCACTGGTGATTTAGAAATTTAACTTCAACTTATAATACATATTGTATTGGTTTCATTTTATTCATGTGCAGAGTATCATTAACTGTTGAATAACTTAATTTGAGTGCTAAATGCATTGGCATGCCCCATTGGTGCCATTATTGATTGCTAAGCAGGGGTTAGGGACATTTCCTTTATTGTGAAAGAAAGGATATTATACTTTTGGATTAACTTTTTATTGAATATTCATATTTGCATCCAGTGTTGACGTTGCCAATTTTGGGAACAGTGCAGAAACAAAGAATTGTTACAGCGCTGAAGGTGGCAGTGCCTGCACTCGATCTCCAAATGGATGTCAGTATCTCATGCCAATTTCTACTTTATCTCCACACTTTTGCAAGCAAAAGGCTTTCTCTAACATCACCCTTGCTTTGTTTCCATTTAATTTTAAATCTCTGACCTCTCTTTCTTTTTTATTTTATAAGCAGGAACAGCTTCTCCCTCACTAAGCTATCCAGACTGATGATGAATTTAAAAACCTCTATCAATTCACCTCTCTAGTCGCCTTCTCTCCAAGGACAACAGTTCCAATTTCTTCAAGCTAAGAGCATAACCGAAGTTTCTTATTCCTGCAAACATTCTTGTACATCATTTCAGCAATCTCTCCTGTGCAGTCATATTTCCTTCAATATCGCATGCACAACTATTCAATACTCCAGTGGAGGTCTAACAAGTGTCTTATACAAGTGCAACATCATATCTTTGCTCTTGTACTCTATGTCCATATTAATAAAGTCAGAATACCACATGCCTTATTTCCTGCTCTGTCCACCTGTCCTATCACCTTTAATGACCCTCCACATACACCCAGGTTCCTCTCCTCCTCCCCCTCTTTAGGATTGTAACCCTTATTTTACATTGTTTTTCAATATTCTTCCAACCAAAGTGCTTCACCTCACACTTCTTTGCATTGAACATCATCTGCCACTTATCTGCCCACTCCATCAACTTGTCAATGTCCTTTTGGAGCTCCACACTATGATCTTACAGGTTACAATTCTTCCACTTTCCACGTTATCTGAAAACTTTGTATCTTGCATACCAATATCCACATCATTAACTTTCAGGTTCAGAAGACTACCCCTTTTATGCACTATAAAGAACATTGCTGAGATCACACTCAACAGAAATGATTAAAATGGTGTGGGTGAACTCGAAGCTCTGTAAAGACTCTATCAATGAATAATTTGAGATAGCGAGTTTTGGCTAGGAAAGCAACACCAAATTTGGACCAAATATTGAACTCCAGAAGCAATTATCCCAACATCCTCAAAGGAATCTGTTTCAGAACATTATTTCAATGAGCCACCACACACTACAGCACAGAGGAACTATGCAGAGCAGAGGAAAGTCACCTAAATAGTGTAATCAAAAAGAATGGATACCAAATGAACACAGTCTGATGATTTCTCAGCAACAAACCCAAACAAGCAGACAAAACATGTCCAGAAACCTTAGCCACTCTCCACTACATCAAAAACATCTCGGAAGTGATTGCCAGATTACTCAGACCACTTGACATCATGGTAGTCCACAAACCCACCAACACCTAAAACAGCAGTTAATGAACTTGAAAGACTCCATACAGACAACAAGCAAAACTAATGTCATTTACAAAATGCCATGCAAGAACTGTAACAAACACTACATTAGACAAACAGGCAGAAAATTAGCGACCAGGATACATGAACATCAATTAGCCACAAAACGACATGACCCTCCCTCACTCATATCCTTACATACAGATGAGGAAGGACACCACTTCGACTGGGACAACACATCCATTCTAGGAAAAGCAAAACAGAGACAATCATGAGAATTCCCACAAGCATGGCATTCCAACTAGAACTCTACCAACAATCACATTGACTTCGACCCCATTCACTACCCACTAAGAAAAAGAACAGGAAATGACAGCACCATAGGAAATGACATCGCCACCGGAAATAACATCCCCACCCAAGGAACCCCAAACATATAAATAGAAAGCAGGAAACATGAACAGTGCTTCGTCTGGGGGCTCACTGAAGATGTTACTTAGTATGGTGGCGAAATGTCTGAAAACAACGCTTCCAGCTCAGTGAGCAAACTTAACACCCAGAACCTCAACCTGAGCTACAAATCTTCTCAAAACTCACTATCAGCCTAAGTTGTTTGTGAAGAGCAGAGAGTAGAACATTCCAGACATTATTTTAGATGATAGAAATAGCATTGATATTGGTGGCTAAGCAGTCAATTTTAAGGTTCTTGGCTTTACAAATTGATTTAAATTTATTGTTCTAGCTCCTTTCAATGATAACTGCTGAGAGCACTCAGAAAGCAAGAGGGTGTGTTTCATTCTTTATTTACATGTAGTGCAAAGTTATTCATTGTTCTCAAACTGTGAATTTCACAGCACACTAGTCCACACACTAGCATGTCAGACTATTAACCTACACAGATCAGTGGATGCTATCAGTCATTTTGCCTTTTTTGTATATTCTTGGAAAGGTAATACACAAGCTCACCTGCAGCCAGTGGCTTTCTGCTGAGAGGGGATTGGATAGTCAGCTCCTCATGTTCACTTCCTACATTAATCCTTCCATTTGAGGTTTCCCTTACTCTGCATGGGTGTGACATTTTGTAGCCTATATCAGAGTCACAAGCCTCTGCCAGAATCTAAATTTACATCTGTAGTCATATGTTTTTGACAGGAGCTGTCTTCTACTAAAACAAACGAAATGTTGACATGACACTTTAGCCCCCGATTTAAGTTGACTCTTCCGATCACTCACGCCCACATACCAGTTCCTTCACACTTCACCCTTCAATGTTCATATCTAACCCTCTTCATCTGTTTGATCCCTCTTGCAGTCCTCCATGCCATTAACCCAATTCGATAACCCATCTATGAGTTACCCTTGCTCTTACCAAGCCTCCATTCAATTTGCCACTCTCCTGTTCCTCTTCCTGAGAGAGACAGTTACCTAAGGCACAAATCTAACTGCAACATGATACTTTTAAATAAAAGGGTGCCATGGAATTTACAAAGGTCTCTCATAATTATAAAAATAAATTAATGTAATGAGAATTCATGCCATGGATGTGTGTAACTAGGTACCTGTCACAGGATGGTATGAACCTGACCAGCAACAAACTTAAAATCTAATGTTTAATCCACCAGAGGGAAAGTGAAACATCAGCTCATGCATACTTAAGCCATTCCAGCTGCTAGATTCCCCGTTCTTGAAGGTCCTGTAAATTACACCACAGCACACGTGCATGCTACATTATCAGAATGAATGGGTGGATATCACTGGAAGAGAAATTGACTAGGCTGACACAGAACTGACAGTCAGTACAGGTAGATCAGAGTTTCACTTCTTCGAGCTGAGGAAGAAGCCAGTTTTTATAATAATCCTGTACTATGAGGCTAATTAGAAATGGGTAAAATACAATATATCTGGAATGTATCTGAAAATGGAGTAATCTAGTTACAATGATGCTAATCGGAAAACAGTTATCGGAGGAATGTCCTAATTCTGTACACAAAACAACATCCTGACAGTATCAATGGAGCTTCCATTCCTCTCCTTTCAAGGTGTTTTCAAAACTATATATATTTCCTAATTCACACATTACCACCTCTCACTATTTGAAACTGATTGTATTTTGAATATGTCTGTTTTAAGTGGAATGCAGTTCTTTTTCATCTTTCCAAAGCACATAAGGTCATAGCAGTATTTTTTTTAATAATATGAGTAGGAGGAGGCCATTTGGCTCTTCAGGTCTACACAGTCACTCAGTAAAATCACATTATGTGATCTCTAACACTCTTGTACCATACTTAGAGTCAAGTATATAAGATTCTGCCCATAATGAATTTAAAGGTGTTTTCTTTCAAAGCAAAGGCTCAGGTATTAAATCAGTTGATGGAAGTAAAGATTGAAGATGAGAAGTATCAATGGATATGGATCTAAGAGGGAAAATGAAGTTGCGGCACATTTCAAGTATGTTGTGTCCAAATTGACGTGGGAGAATGTCTTTTCTGAAAATTCACCCTTCAAAGATACAAAACAAGCAAAAGTGATTGAAGATAATAAAAAGCATTTTATTCCATAACTCTCTTTCGATATAGAATAGAATCCCTACAGTGTGAAAACAAGCCCTTCAGCCCAAAAAATCCACACTGACCCTCTGAAGAGTAACCCACCCAGATCCATTTCCCTACTGCTTTCCTTTTACCCCAGACTAATACACCTAACCTACACATCCCTGAATACTTTGGGCAATTTTAGAATGGCCAATTCACCTAAACTATCTTTACCTCAGACAAATTCACCCGAGCAAACATTTCCTGTAAAACTGGGTCTTGAATTAGTAATTCTTGGGATTCACGAGAACAGATAGCAAACGATCCAGTGCTTTGATTGGAAATGCATGTAATTGGCAGTGGAGTTTGATTGCCCCATCAAAAGGGATCATTTACTCTACAGTTAGGTTTTATGCAGATTGCTCCACTTACTATTAATGTACATATAATTAGTGCAATGGATAATGTTTCTTTCTTGCTCTTGTTACCAAAATTTGTGTTTGCATCGTCAAACACTACACATATATGTAACAATATGAATTACATTTTTCTGAACAATTTTAACTTTTATTACTATCAAATATTGTTATTGTTATGATTTTTATGCTGCTAAAAGCTGTTTGAATAACACATTGAAGACTTTCCAGCTACCATAATCTTGGGCAGAATTTGAGTGACATAAACATAAACGTTTGAGTAAGATTTATGGTAGAATAGATGTGAAATCTGGTGAGGCTAATCTCAATATCAGGAGAATCTCACACCATTTTAATGTCACACTAGGCAATGGTGAGTTACTAATTAAGGGAGATTATTCTTATTAAATGTTTCAAGAACAAGAACAAGAACAAATCATCTCATTAATATTCAACTTCTTAACTTACCAAACACACAAAATAAACTGGACATCAGGAAACCCCAACCTGAAAATAGATGTGGGTACCTGGTAAATTCAGCTCACCTGCTTGCTCCAAAGGCCCCCCACTTTACACACAGCCAAATCCCATCTCTGGACACAAGCATGAGCACAAGCCATATGCACCACTCTTCCACGGCCATTGGCATCTGGCATTTGCCAGCTTCTCATGACCATCATGACACCTGTTCAATATGCTTGGAGGACACTCAGGAAGCATAGACTTGCACTGCAGGCACATCAGCAATTAACATTGAAAGGCTCAGGAAAAGTTAGACTGTTAAAAACCTATTCCAACTCCTGAATAACTATTAACTGACCTCCCTCCACTTTGCACTCACACTCCAACTTCATCTCTCTAGGTCCCTTAAAAATTCCAGATCTTGATTCAGCAGCACCTCCTACCCAAGGGACCCAAAATTTCCTTTCCTATCATTGGATACGGCACACCTTTCCCTGCATCCTGGGACCCCACACAAGCTCTGTCTCTTACTTCCAGAACCAACCTCACTTTCATCATCACAAGATGTGTGACCTCATCTGACATGACAGACCCCTGCCCAGCCAAACTTGATATCCCTTGCTATTCCAACCTACTCTAAACACTCCAACACATACCTGCTTGTGCCACCTTGTGCCTTGATAGCTAACCCACCTGACAAACTGCCCACCTGCCACTATTCCTTCTACATACCTGGTACTGTACCCATCGGCAGAGGTAAACCAGGGTGCTGAACTTATTGCTTGCTGATTTTTAATTGTGTAAACATCCACATCCGATGTAAGCATGGCTTTTTGGGTGGCACTGTGGCTCAGTGCATCACTGCGTTACAATATCAGGGACCAGGGTTTGCTTTCATCTTTGGGCGACTTCTGTATGGAGTTTGCACATTCTCCCCCTGTCGTCATGGCTCTCCTTTGGGCATTCCGGTTTCCTCTCACAGTCCAAAGATGTGCAGTTTAGGTGGTTTGGCCATACTGAATTGCCCATAGTATCCAAGGATATGCAAGCTAAGTGGGTTAACAATACGAGATGGAGTAGGAGGCTGGGTCTGGATGGGATGCTCCAGAGGGTCAGTGTAGATTCAGTAGACCAAATGGCCTTCTTCCACACTGCAGTGATTCTATTAAATATATCTAAGTTGTGATTAGAATGAGTAAAATATTTCCTTTATCAATTCTTAGGCTATACAACTGAATGGTTATTAAATCAATCCTCAATGTTTAAATCTTCTATCATATCAGACATATATGCCATCTGTGAAATATGCCAGCCTATTTCCATAATAATGATATCTGGCATCATCAACAGCATGAAAGAACTAAACAATGCAATAAGAGGTCTTGTCATGCTTGTTTGAAATTAGTTCTATAATCTAGACTCCTGAAAAACCAACCTTTGATATTTAACTCAACAGTGTGCAAACTATTATTTAAGGAAGATTGAAGTCATTGAAGGTGCAACCTATGAGTGAGTGGGAGCTGTAATATGCGATGAGATGAAGGTAGAGAATGAGAGGCCAGCCGGAAAAGTTACCAATAGACAGAGCTGAAGTGTAGGGACAGTGGCGGGAAACAGAAGTGAGTAAGCTTTGGTTTGGAGTATATGTAAGGTTGTGAAAATAATTTGGACTCAAATTGAGAGCTAATCTTGAATCAGGCAGTGTACTGAATTTGCATCAGGGAAATAAGCATTCAAGAGTTTCTCAATGGGTCCTCCTCATTGGCTGCTGTGATTCCAGTGGAAGTTAGGTGGAAATCAAACATCTAATCATTGGTGCCCAGACTTCCTCTGTTGAATTTAAGTGGCTGATTTGAAGAAATCCTTGAGGAAATTCTAAGCATCAGGATTTTATTCTAGTATACTGAAAATGTCGTCTGTTGTACAACTGTAACATTTGTCTAGGACAAATGATATTTGTTAGATAAGCAACATTGTTCACAAAAAAACCATAAAAATAGATTTAAGGAGGGGAGATTGCTGTCTTTGAAGAAACTCCAAAGATTTATACATGTTTTCAAATCATGAGACAGCTAGATAAAAGGAAACTATCCCATTGGTGGAATGCTTGAGACCAAGAGGACATTGGCAAAAGCAAGGTGACATGGAAGGTATCATTTATACGTAATGAAAGGTTACAATCCAAAGTGCTTTGCCTGAAAGATGATGGAGACAAATTCACTTGTTAGAAACTAAAGAACTGCAGATGGTAGCATCCAAAGTAGACAAACAGGAGGCTGGAAGAACATAGCAAGGCAGGCAGTATCAGGAGGAGGAGCAGACAATATTTTGGGTTTAACTCTTCTTCAGAAGCCAGCATTATAAGTCTCAACCTAATTCTTATTTCCTTGAGATAAAATAAACAGACAGAATTAGGTGTTTTAAAATTTTTAAACGTTCTTATACAACTCTTAGGTTTGGAAAGATTCATAAATTAATTCAGAATGAAACTAGATGTAATGCATTGCTATTCTGAAAAAAGCACAACAATAAGATTTAAAGAAATGATCTCATATAAGCTTCTTTCTACAAATAAAGTGTTGTTATTATTAATTGTTTTATACTTTGTCTCAATGATAAAAGGATACTTCAAGTTCAATGACCCTAACTCTGTCAGAGATTCTGTCTAATGCATCTCCCACAGCTCTGTCCTCATGTACTGCCAGATGGAGAGTGGAAGCTGACACTTCTTTCTTAGTGTGTATGGTCTGCAGTCTAGTGGCTGCTATAGCTTTATGAAATATTCATAACTGAATTAAATAGCTCCCAAGTAACTATGCCTGCTTAACCATCCATGCTATTCCACATCCCTTTAAGTCTGGCAAGCCAAAATTAAGTTATTCTAAAATTTCTGCTATCTCCACTCATCTCCATTGGAGTAATATACACTGGAGAGCTTAGTGTTACATACTCCAAAATAATGAAAAGACATTCAATGTTAACCCATTGGAAATTTGTTAAACATGAGTTACATTCTATTAAAAAAATCCTTAAAAGATTAAGTATTACATTTTTCCTTTTAAGTGCAACCAGAAGTAAGCACTCATTGATGCTTTTGTCTCTTAGATTATGGAGCAGAAATAACATTTAAGTTGAAGCGTAGTCTGCACTTAAAACCTCAATAAAGTGGTTTAACTCTGTACTAATGCAGCCCCTCTGCACTATGATGGTAAAACAAAATCTGATTCATTTTGATTAGAGATTGTGGTTTTCAACATTAAATATACTTAAGCTAAATTATGATTGGCAAAAAATGAACGCTGTTTAAATTAAAAGATTAACTTCCTGACCAATGCCCTAATTTAACATTCAACCTGTAAGTGTTAACTATTTCAGATACTAGTTGCCCTCTTGTGGCACCACATGTAGATATGGAAATCATATATTAACTTCAATCGGGGAAAGTTAAAGGATAATTAGGACAAAGCACCGAATAGGGGGAATGAGGAAGGGAGAAAACCTTGCAAACTTTAAAAGTTCTTGTAGTGCAGCCAGATATCTCTGCGCTTTTTTTTAGAAAACCAGAAGACTATGATTTCTTAATAGTGTCTATGAAATCTGCACAGTTTTTATAATAAATCGCATCAAAGCTCCATCAATATTAAAAATATAGTATCCTCATTTTTAAAAAAATCTTGCACCTATTTCGTCGTTAATTTAGTTGCTACTTACTCCATTATGGTGTTACTGACATGATCAAAATCTAATGTTAAACAATATTATCACAGTCAGCTACAAGAACAAGTATGATTGGCATAAACAAACATTTATTATAGCATTTCCAGTAGACTAGTTTGATCCAGAAGGTTCAAATCCATTTTGAAATGGACTATTGATTTGTATGGTGAAAAGGTTTTATTTATCATGTAGTACAGGCAGATCATACAAAGATAGTAGGGTAATTGAACAGAGTGAGAAATATAAAGTTACGGCTGCAAAGAAGAAACAGTAAAAACAATATCAACATTAGATTTGAAATTTGGGAAGTTCATTCAAAATCTATTAACAGCAGGGAAGAAGCTGTTCTTGAACCTGGTAGTATGTGTGTTTAAGCTTTTGTATCTTCTGCCTGATGGAAGAGGTCAGAAGAGACTATTACTGGTGTGGGAGGGTCTTTAATTATGTTGGCTGCATTTCTCAGGCATCAAGGAGTGTAGACGGAGTCAATGGATAGGAGGTTGGCTTGTGTGATGGGCTTGGCTATGTTCAGAAATTTCTGTAGTTTCTTACAGTCCTGGGGGATTCTATAGAAGTTGGTGAGTAACCTTATGGTCATGCTAAATTTCTTTTACTTCCTGAGGAAGTAGAGGAGTTGTTGTGCCTTCTTGAGTGTTGCATCAATGTCGGTGGTCCAGCACAGATTGTTGGTGATCATTACTCCTAGGAACGTAACACTCTTGACCATCTCCACTTCAGCTCCATTGATGTAGATAGGGGTGTGTTCTCCTCCTTGCTTCCTGAAGTTGATGAGCAGCTCTTTAGTTTTGCTGTTGTTAAGGGAGAGATTGTTATCTTTACACCACATCATCAAGGACTCCCTTTTTTCTGTATTCAATTGATAGAAATTACCAATTTTAATTAACAACTAATCAATATATTGTGGGAAAGTACATAACAAGTTGAAAATATTGTCATTTTCTCACAAGAGCAAACACTGTAGAGAGTAAGAATCTGAAATAAAAATAGAAAAGCCAAAATGCACAGTAAATCAAGCACATTTGCGTAGAGAAAAAAAATGCATTAATATTGAAGGTCAATCATCTTTCCTCAGAACTGGAAGGTAATAGAGATAAAATAATACAATGAGATGAAAGAATGGTGAAGAGGCCAAATGGGAAAGTCTTTATTAAGATGAATTGCAGGAGAAATTAAATGACAAAGGGCATGACGTTGTTATTTAGGAGGGAGTCAGAATGTAACAAGTAAAGAAATAAAAGGTTTATGGATATGTAGGGAATCATAACCAAAATCTGCTATCTGAAAAAAAATGGGAGTAACAGTTATGATAAGAATTCAATAAACTCAGTGTTGAATCAAGAAGACGATAAAATACTATACTGAAAGATGAGGCATTGTTTTTACCAAGCTTCATTAGAATCGTGGAGATGGCAAAGGAGAGAAAAATCAAAGAGGAATTGAGGTGGACAATAAAGTAACAGTCAGCAAGAAAAAAGAAAGAACTGCAGATGCTGGAAATCAGAAACAAAAACAGAAATTGTTGGAAAAACTCAGCATGTCTCACAGAATCTGTGGAAAAAAAATCGGAATTAATGTTTCAGGTCCAATGACCCTTCTTCAGAAGTTCTGAAGCAAGGTCACCAGACCCAAATCATTAACTCTGATTTCTCCCCAATAAGGCAACGGTGACTGGAAGGTTAGAGTTAGAGGACTAAACAGAGGTATAACCTTTATCTTTACTGCAAGCATGTTTCCATCAATATCCATGTACCTGAACTGACCACTTAACCCTTTTATCCTTTCCTCCTCCACAATGTGTTAGCATTCACTGAGCTTCGATAACTTCCATTCACTACGTTCAGGACAGGTTGTAAAAGATGCTGTCTTACTTACAAGTAGTGGTTCCTCCACCTTTGTCTTTTGCACTCAAGTCTTACACATTTCTCTCAAAGTTACATTGGACTGATTTTATTTTATTTTATAATGTGTCAGTTGGGTTGAGTTCTGTGAAGTGATTTTTAATATTGTTTGTCACCTTCTGGCAAAATTCACATCCAATTTCCACCCGTCGCTCATTCTAAGACCAGCATCCCTTGCAGGCTTGACATTTTCCAAAGCCTGAGACAAACCTGCAGGAGTGCTGCCATCTGGAATCTGTGCTGCTTGGCTGTAGAAGGAGTGATTAGAGATGGTGAGGAATGAAGGCTGGCACCATATAAAAAAATCAAAAGTACTGCAGATGTTATAAATCAGAGACATAATTAAGCAGTTCTGCAAAAGCTCAGCAGGCCTGGCAGCATCTGTGGAGAGAATCAGAGTTAACTCAAGATCTGAGGAAGGGTCATTTGACCCAAAATTATAACTCTGATTCTCTCCACAGATGCTGCCAGACCTGCTGAGCTTTTTCCAGCAATTTCTATTTGTGAGGCTGACACCAATTTTCTCTCAGAGAGACCTGAAGATGGGGTGATGGAGAGAAGAGAAGTTCTCTTCCCAGGGGACCTGCTGAGGAGGCCATATACCCTGCTAGAGTATTCACAGCAGATGGGAGAGAAAGAGAAAACTTTCATAATAGCATGTGTGGGTGATGGTTGGGAAACTCAGATTAAATACAGTACTTTGCAAATATTTTGTGCAGCATACAATGTCATGTAAATGGTTTCTTTCTTTAGCATACAATGTGATGTGCATTCTGTTTTCCAAAAAAAATCATGTGGATTTTTTAATGTAAAGTGTTACTTCAATAGTGATTACATTTCACAAAGCCTCGCAGTTCACAATTTGTGTAGTTTTTCTCTTTATCTGGTTTGCCCGAAGTTGCGTCAGAGTGCTCTGCAGCATCACGTCTTGGTCATTAACAAGGTGTGATGCTTGGGGGTATACAACAAGAGCCAACAACATGATGCAGGGACTAGAGTAGCAAGGCGTTTTCTTGGCATTGGCTCACTCTGCTATCTTATGTCCCCATCAGCCCTCGGCATTATCTACTGTTTGGCTGGCTATGTATACAGCATATGCGAACTGAGGGAGCACCGCAGACATAATGGGTACAGCGAGTTACAACTGGGATGGTTAATGATATAAGATTGTCAGGATATGTTGCCAAGATGACATGTATTGCAGGATAATGGTTTTCCCATGTGAACATTTAGTGACCAGTTGCAGATGCAAGCTCCGCAGTCACATGTTACCTTACTGACTCTGTCCCTTGTCAATCTCTACAAAGCTGTTCCCCTTAACCAAGTTCTTCATAATTGGAATGACATTAAATGGTCTTCAGTTTCAGCATAAACACACCACTGAGACCCTCACCTTCACTCTCTTCTTTCTAACTGCTCATATGTCAATCCCACAGACTTCATACTTCCACAGGTCACGACCCACACACCGTGTACATATAACTCCAACTCCACTTTCCTTCTCATGCATCCCCTTACCCTCGCAACCCTTTTTCCTCCAACTTCCTAATTCCTTCGAATGGAGGTGATAGAACAACCATGAACCACCCCCTTGAGTCACTGGTGCTGCCAGAAGAGCATTCACAGTCTTAGGCAGTAGACACAATGTCCCAGACTGTGAAAGTCTTCCACCCCAGACGTTCCCCTGTGTTGACAAAGGAACAATTATGACCCACTTCTTGGATCGCACGTATCCATACCTCCAACACCATCCCAACCATGGTCTAAGCCCGAGACTAGTATGGAAGGTTACCTTTAACTAACCATATTATGCCTGCTAACTGTCAGATGTCTCCATGAACTCACCAAGAATTATTGCCTGAAGGCTTTCAGACATTTTGCATTGCTTGCTGCAGATGCTGTGCATTTTGCACAAATACTTAGGTCTGTGATACAATGGATGGCATAGCAGGACACAAGGCATGCATAATGGTGAGAAATGTGTTTGCCTTATAATTGGATGTAGGCAGATACTCACAGTAACTATTCATTGCCTTAAAATATGTAAATTAGCTATTTTAAAAATTATTTATAATTCGACTCCAAGTTATACTTGAGCAGTCCAAGATTTGGCAAACTGATAAAGGAAGCAGAGAAGTGTTTGAGCATTTCTTCATGCAGATTTTTAAACTGATCATTGTCCCTTCTGTATAAAATTGATTATTATCAGATCTGTCTGGATCTTGCTTTGTTGCATTTCTTTTCCAACATTGGAGGCTTTAAAGCTAAGCCTTGAAGAGCTTTGAATGTATTTAATACCACATCAAAAGATCAGTATCTATGGCTGTAACATTGTCAGATCTATTGTCAGAATGGCATGTACTCAAGAATGGGACTGAGGATGCAGAGCCCATAACCCAAATTAAGGATTTACAAGATCAGTATTTTTGGAAGTTGAGATTATCTTCTTATTCTTTTACAATGGTTGGATACAATTGAATCGCTTTCTCAACCATTTCAGAGGGCATTTAAGAGTCAAAGATTTCAGTATGGGTCTGGAATCACACAAAAGTCAGACCAGTTAACGATATCAGATTACCTTCCCTAAGGAATGGGTTTTATGACATTTGACCATGACATTATGGTCACTAACAGACTAACTTTCAATGCTAGATTTATTCATTAGAATTCAAGTCTCAACATTTGCCACAGTAAGATTTAAACAGGGCACAGATTTAAAATAACTTGCAGAAGAAGCAAATGTGATGTGAGAGAAAAAATATACTTTTTCATACAAGTGGCTTGATTCAGAATGGACTGCCTGGAATTGTAGTGGTGGCAGATTTGATTGGGGAACTCAAGGGGGCACTGGGTAATTATTTGAAGAGAAGTAATGGGCTAGGATATGGGAAAAGGCAGGAGGGAAGCGCTATGATGTTTATCTATTTGGAGATGCAGTGCAGATAATAATGGTCTAAATAGGTCTCCTCCTGCATCATAATCTTTTTGTATTAACCATATCCTTAGACATACAAAATATCAGCAGCAATGTTGCACCATGGCTCAGACAAAAATTTTGTTTGGAAGGAGAGGTTCTCTTGATTAGAGGTGGATGGAGTTAACATATTTGACATGACTAGATGAAGTTTGATCAATGTTATTATTGATGACAGGCAATTGATGGATTAACGTATTTATCTCTTTTCTCTTCTACACCATAGTGATGCATACATAATAGTTCAGCATATCTTGATGCAAAGTTAGTGGAAACATTACTTGTTTGCCTTTAAATATTAAGTTTCGGGAGAGCTCTAATTCAACTCTAAATAACCAGAAAGAACATGCTTTGTTCTGGCACCTGTTAAATGTGTTCAGGCCAACTGATGATGATCTTGGAGTTGCTGCAGCTAGTCATTATTAGATGCCAGTTTATAGTCCAACAGGTTTAATTGGAAGCACACTAGCTTTCAGAGCGCCGCTCCTTCATCAGGTGATAGAAGCGACGCTCCGAAAGCTAGTGTGCTTCCAATTAAACCTATTGGACTATAACCTGACGTTGTGTGATTTTTAACTTTGTACACCCCAGTCCAACACCGGCATCTCCAAATCATCATTAGATGCAGTTTGCTCAACCCGCTCTGCTTGACTATGACCAAAATCTGTGAGATGGATGTTGAGACAATTTTCAAAATCAGAATCAATAATATCTACTTGTAGGTATACAATATATAATAATATCATTGTTTTTAGCAGGATTTAGATGCTAGCTAACAGCTTTGGAAGTAGTCATTTGGGAAGTTGGTTTGTATTGTATTTTTGTACTAAACCCTTAAAAGTGGACATTAGAGCTGAAAAATGCACTTGAGTAGTTTTCAACAGATCATTTCCAAAGATTTGTGATCGGTATGAAAAATGAAA
This sequence comes from Chiloscyllium plagiosum, assembly GCF_037043375.1. Taxonomy (NCBI): domain Eukaryota; kingdom Metazoa; phylum Chordata; class Chondrichthyes; order Orectolobiformes; family Hemiscylliidae; genus Chiloscyllium; species Chiloscyllium plagiosum. Next base: position 49,459,099 of record NW_028270154.1, on the reverse strand, counting down.
AACTTGCTGAATGTGAACTTGGAGAACCATTGTGTTTCGAAAAGAAAGCAGAACTTTCCAGGTCAATGTTGGGGTCGGGTGTCTCAGCTGTTATAAAGACCTTAGAACCAAATACAATAAAGCTGTCATCCTGTATTAGACGTGATCCAAGTCCTTTCTCTGTTATATCTGTTAAATTCCAGAGGCTGAAATGCAGGTTGACAGAGTCCAATCATATATTTCACCAGTCACAGCTTTATTTCTCATTCACACATTGAAACCTCCAGCAATACTGATTGTGTATTTGCCATCTATAAACACTCAGTTCTCAACTAATTAACCTTTAGTTAATATATATCCATCACCCATTCCCTGATTTCATTAATTCTTAGGTATCCCTCTGACACCCAGCTCAATGATAACAGATTCCCTGTTTCATTTTTGTAATGAATCAATACGCTCACAATAATAAAACATAAAATAAAAAAGCTCAAAATGAGTCTCAAAAATCTCAAATATTACATTCTCACTTCTATATTTAGTGCACATTAAAGTTCCTTTGTCAATATTTCTAATAGTTTCTTAGATCTTTAGATTTTTCCATTCTCCAATATTTGTTTTAAAACTGCTATATTGATCCTTAGTCTTTCATTAAATCTATATTAATCCCATAGTGTCTTATTATCAATGCAGCACTCAGTGAGAATTGCTGCTGAATCTCCATTTAGATTTTTTTCCAATATTTTCACTAAGAAAAATACCATAAATACTATCACAATAAAAACAAGACTTTCTGCTGCTCAGGTATATTTAATGCTTTTCTGATCTTTTTAGCTTCCTAATCTAAAGAATCATTTTGCTTACCTCTTCCAAAAGAAAAATTATAAACCCGCTTGTATTTGAAAACTCGTCACAGTGATTTGCACAAGAAGCTTCATTCCAATTCATGTTTCTAGGATTTCACCAAGATGGAAATTTCAAAACATAATGCTGGACTTCTAAACGTTTCAATATTCTTTACTTGAATAATATACATCCCCTTGGGATTATTCATGGTTGTTCTCAACTCTAGGATATCAAAACTGGCACCTGGCCTTATTTGCATGCACAGCCAATTCAGCTATCCAATTAGACATCACAATTCCTTGGAAGCCTTGCTTCTTTATGTAAGATTTCTGATGGAAAATTATTCTAAAACCATTCTGATTCCTCATTAAATATACTTAAAATTCCTGAAGTCTGACATCCAGTTTTCCAATTCACTACTCCCAATCTACATTTTTGTTACATGTATCATAAAGATGCCTGAAAATTGCCACCTATAGTGCCAGTAAATATGGCAGGGTATACTTTTAGCTGGAGGCTGGACCCTGGATTTTTAAGAAAACACATCTTTGTGAGAAGTACCAAACTCTAGATTCATAACTTGGGCCATTTTACACATTTCTTTAACTTCCAAATAGCCCACACTGCATTTTAGTACCTCTTTTGGAGTGTAAACAAACACTGGCCTTTTGAGCTGACCCTGCAAGACTATAGCTTTAACATCAATTAATTTACATTCTTAAGTATTTGTTGCTTACAAAAGCAGCATCGTGGGTCAGTGGTTAACACTATGGTCTCACACTGCCAGGGACCCAGGTTCAATTCTAGTCTTGGGCTACTGTCTGTGTGGAGTTTACACATTCTCCCCATGTCTGCATGGGTTCCCTTCGGGTGCTCTGGTTTCCTCCCACAGTCCAAAGATGTGCGGGTTAGTGGATTGGTTATGCTAAATTGCCCATAGTCTCCAGGGAAATTTAGGTGAGGTGGATTTGCCATGGGAAATGCAGGGATAGGATAGGGGTGTGATTCTAGGTGGGATACTCTTCAGGTCTGGACTTTTTGGACCAAATGACCTATTTCCACATTGTAGGGATTCTATGAAAACCAAAACTAATCTTCAAAATTGCTTTTTTTCTACTGTCACTGAATGTATTCTTACCTTAGTCCTCTAGTTTTTCACTAAAATTTCACACCATGAGCCTTGCTCAAGAGATACCTTTTCCATAGTATTTGCACCTATGTGACCATGCTGGCACCTCTGTGTGCACTCCAATTTCTCTCGAACTTTACAATTCTTGCTGTTTGTTGGTTTAATTAATTTGCTTTTTAATTTGTTTGCAGTCACTAAGAATACCTGAATACCTGGATTTTTTTTTCTTGTGGCATTCCTGACCTGTACTTTATTTCTTGACATTGTTATGCCACAACCTTTCTCTTGTCTTCTAGTTCTTTCTGGGTGGTTACTTCTTGGTCTTCCCCTCCTTTTAAAAAGATTATTTTCTACAGTTCAGAATATCTTCCTAAACATACTTTCTCCCAGAACCACTTTCTGAGCTTGCACTGTGACTTTCATTTTGAGTTTCATGTTTCCAATCCTTGGTTCCATTCTCCTATTCTCCAATCTGTACATTCAATCAGTCTTTGTATTTTCCAATAGCCTTCTTTTTGTCTTAGTTATGATATTTGCTGTGGGCTGGACTATTAATCCAGATGACCCAGGTAATGTCCTGGAGACCCACGTATGAATCCTAAGACAGAAGGTGGAATTTGAATTCAATTTTTTAAAAAAATCTGGAATTATGAATCTAATTGTCAGAGTTCATTAATGTCTGCTCCATTAATGTCCTTTTAGGAAGAAAACTGCCATCCTTAATTGGTCTGGCCCATATTTGACTCCTGACCCACAGCAATGTGATTGTTTCTTATTAGCCTTCTGGGGATGGGCAATAATTACTTGCCTTGTCAGTGACACCCTTGCCCAATGAATATTTTTTTTTTGGATAGTTTCTCCACTGACTAGCCTCTTCTGGCAAACATTTGATCTTCATACTCACTTTCAGTAGTTGTATTTTGGGACCAATTGACTCATTTCGATCATAAGAACTTATTTGCACTTCATCTGGCAAACTGTCAAATGTGACAGTCAGATCCTTATGGTTATGCAGCACATGGTCATCAGATATATCTGGTTTATTGTTAATTTCCAAACCTTTCCAAAACTGAAAATTTGTAATTCTTTAATTTGTAATTAAAGAATTCGACAAACTGTCTGGTCCTATGCCGTACAATTTTTGGGCCAAATTTGCTGAGAACGTCATAATTCTGACAAAGATTCTGATCAGAGCTCTTTTAGGAATGCAGAGCATCCTAAATCTGAGAGGTCCTTTTTAGTGCAGGATAGTCAAGGGAAGCCTTGTATAAATATATTTAAGCTTAAAGGCACAGTGGTATACAAAATACCAAATAACATTCTGCAGTAGAATACTAGTCACTACTAGTATTTGTTCTCAAATTTGCACTTGCAGTGTTTCTAATTTTTACCGTAACAAAAAAAGTATGCAAGTAGGGTATACAAATTTGTCAGTTTTAGAGATTTTCTATCATGCTCATTATATCAATTAAATATTATGCCCCAGAAATTCCAATTTGATTAGATTAAAAAATATACATTTATCTTGAGATGACTTCAGCACTACAGCTTCTTGGACAACAGTGTCCTGGAACAAAAATGTCCAGGAATCCTCAAATTTAGCAGCAGAGAGGACCATTGTGGAAACCAGACCCCCTTTTATTACACTGAGCACCGTACTCTGTAGTTTAAATTGCTTAATAGATTGATATCCATATGTTGAATTAGGGAGCAAAAGCCTCTCAGAGAATGACAAGGAGTTTATTGTAAAGCTACAATTAAACACAAACACCAGTATTTTTCCTCTCCTCGTCTATAGCCCTGTCCAGAAACTAACTTAGACTTGGCAAGCACCCAGTTCTTTTTTATTTAATTGAACTACCACCAACTTGCCCACGTCACTAATTAAAATATAATTTAATGAGTACTATCCACCAAGAGCAGTAAGCATGCAGGTTTTTTTTAAACATTAAACCACCATCAATTAAATAGCAGCTCTGAGAACCCTACTCTACTTTTTTAAAGATGGGTTTTACCTACAATGCTACATTCTCCAGCACAGGTAGGGAAAGGAGGCAGGCATAAACCCACATACCCAGAATAGGGATCAAAACCCATATTGTTGACAGCAATCTGATCTACACTGATGGTCCAGCTAACTGAACCGACCAACCCCTTAAGCATCTGTTTATTTCCTGTTCAGAGCTTCTACTAAACAACTCTGGACTTGTTTTTTCACCTCCATCAAAATGCCTGTATTACAAATTAAGGATCAAAACACACACCTCTCTTTATATTTTCCTAATCAACTGATTTAGAAATTTGAGACACATCTCTGAAGCAGGTGGGACTTGAACCTTGGCCTGGCACAGAAATTGGAACACTACCACAGCACGAAAAGATCCAGGCACCAACCTCTGGATATTGTTGATGAACTTGCTCAGACAAGCCTCTGAAGTAGGTGGAACTTAAAGCCAGATCTTCTGCCCCAGAGGTAGGGACACTTCCACTGCACCACTGGAGCCCAAAGCACCCACCTTTTGTTTTTCCTTTTTTATGTCCAAAACTGAATATTTTGTTTTCCAATCACCAAATCACCATGGCATTTTTTCGTCCATTAATTGCCACCAGTATATAACCCATGTTTTCCAATGGATTAATTTACATGCCTAGATCATTATGGGCAACACAGACCATCAAAGGTGAGGGAGAGTTAAGGATCGAGGGATAAGAACTGCTATGGCTTTTTCACTCATCACTAAATCACCCATGGTACTTTCCATCTACTAACAACCACCGGTAAGAAAGGAGCAAAGGCAACTTCTTATATTTTTTATTAACCCATTCAGTGATATTACACATGCTTCTGATGCAGGTGGGATTTGAACCTGGACCTCTTGGCACAGAAATAGGGGCATTACTACTACACTACAAGCTTCAAGCAATTACTTTTAAATATTTTAAATTAATCTGCTCAGGCACACCTCTGGAGCATGTGAACTTGAACTCAGGTCTTCTGGTCCCGAGATAGGGACACTTACTCTGCATCACAAGAAACTTAGCACTCACTTCTAAATATAAATTTTGATGAGAATCATTTGCTCTCAATCAAGTCTGGAGCTGTACTGATTTTGCTCTTAAAGGGATCTTAAAGGTTGCCTCTTATTCTCCCAAAATCCAGTGAGTACTCGTCCAACCTACTCAAACTTTTCTCAGAAGAAAATCTCTTCATACTCATGATCAACCTAGTAAACGTTTTCTAGACTGCTTTCAAAGTCATTACAATTTTCCTCAGGCTAAAGGGAGAAAAATACTGCCTCCAAAGCCTCGAAAGTGGGTTTTATTTTGTTGGTAAGGATTCAGGATCCCAAACTTCATTCACTTGAAATGAAAGGTTACAGTTCTGAATTAGACCATAATAAGTCTTGGGGTTCTGATCCAGGATCATAAATGTTTTTCATAAGGCTCATGAACTGCATAAAATGTGATTTAATTTTCATCTGAAAATAATTTTCTAACCACATTGCAATATCTAATTTTATTATAGTCTACTTTTGAAAAGTTTTCTGGTGCAGTGGATAGTGTCTCTCCCTTTCTGACCCAAAGCGTTCAATTTCAGGTCCAATTCCGGGACTTGATAACCAGGAAGGCACATTCATAATGTAATCAAACAGATCGATAATCAACTTACAAATCCTTCCAAAATGGACCAGTGGCAGGTGGTAAGAGTGGGAGACACTCCTGGTCACTCATGTGATGTAAAGAAATTGGACTGTACCATCATGATCCATAGCTCCAGATTGCATTATAAGTATAAAAGTGTATGTCAGTACTGCAATATGGACTCCGTGGGGGACTGCTTGACTTGACAGCCAATGTGGATTAGATTGGAGTTCAATCCTTTTTCTGGCTGGGATAGATAGGACCTATCTTTCTGTCCAGATGATAATACAATGTGTCAAATCTGCCTTCAGGAAAAGAACGTAAGAAGACATCATTTATTTTCAAACATTGTTCCCTTCTTTATCCGTTCAAGTTTCCCAAGGGAATTAGTCTTTTCATGGAAATTTTAGCTTCTCACAGTTTTCAACAAGAGATTGTGAACAACATTGGCATGAAAGACATAAGAACTAGGAGCTGGAGTTGGTCTTCTGATCCTTGGAGCCTGCTTTACCATTCAATAAGATCATAGCTGATCTTTTTGTGGCCTCAGCTTGACTTACCTGCCCTTTCACTGGAACGTTTAATTCCTTCATTGTTCAAAAACAAATTATCTTAGCTTTAAAAACGTTTAGATTTTGTGTCAACTACTTCACTGAGCAGGGAATTCCATAGATTCACAACCCTCTGGGTGAAGAAGTTCCTTTTCAATTCAGTCCTAAATCTGCTATTTCTAATTTTGAGGGTATACCTTGTTGTCCTAGTTTCACCTGCCAGTGGAAACATCCTCTCTCTACATTGATCTTATCTATGCCCGTCATAATGTTATATGTTTCTGTAGGATACCCACCCTCCCCCACCCCATTCTTTGAAATTCCAGTGAATATAATCTTAGTCTATTCAGTCTCTCCTCATAAGCCAACCCCCTCAACTCTGGTATCAACTTAGTGAACTTCCTCTACACCCCCTTCTAGAGCCAGTACATCCTTTCTTAAGTAAGGAGACCAAAACTGCATGCAGTACTCCAGGCGTAGCCTCACCAGCACTCTATACAACTGCAACATAATCTTCCTGCTTTTAAACTCAATCCCTTTAGCAATGAAGGGCAAAATTCCATTTGCCTTCCTAACTACGTGTTGTACCTATAGTCCAAACTTCTGTGATTCATGCACAAAGACATCCAGGTCCTGCTGCATAGCAGCATGCTGCAACCTTTTACCATTCAAGTAATAGTCCATTTTATAGTTACTCCTATGGAATGGATGACTTCACATTTACTGACATTGTATTCCATCTGCCAGGTCTTTGCCCACTCATTTAAAGTATCTCTGTTCCTCTGCAAAGTTTCACAGTCCACTGCACACTTTGCTCTGCCACTCATCTTAGTGTCATCTGCAAACTTTGACATACTACACGTGGTCGTCAACTCCAAATCATCCATGTAAATTGTGAATAACCACAGGTGGCTTTCCTATGATATGCAAATATTCAATTGACATATAGTTTGTTACCTAGATACTTGGAGCCTAAAATGTATACTCAAGGGTATTGAAATATCTCTGTGCAAGATAATAATCTATATAGCCATGATGCTGGTACATTACTAATTATGATGTTGTCATTTTATTTTCAATTAGACCTCCTTGTGCAAAAATAAATCTGTCAGATTTACATTTTTGTAATTTAGATGAAGGCAATTATTTTAAGAACCTTGTATAAAATCATCCATTGCATTTATGCAGTGAATGAATGCAGTCGCAGGTTTTAGGCTGGTGAGAGGACAGGTATGGGATGGGCAAAGCCCAGCAGCCTCATTGCTCAAGCCTTAAATGGTAAGAAGGAACATTTTCTTCATCATTCCCCTTTCCTAATCAGATCCCACAAAAGGTCTGCCCCTCCCAGGTATTTACTGGTCCTAGTCCTAGCAACACATGCGCACCCCCCCCCCCCCCCCCCCCAGCCCCTTACCAACCCCTAGTGCCTTCTTTCCTTGTGCTCCTGAAAGACACCAGACACCACAGGTATACCAGGCATAAAAGAATGACTGGAGAAAGATTAAGGCCAATCAAGGATAGTAGAGGGAAGTTGAGCATGGACTCCGAGGAGATAGGGGAAGCGCTAAATGAATATTTCTCCTCAGTATTCACACTGGGAAAAGATAATGTTGTTGAAGAGAATACTGAGATACAGGTGACTAGACTAGACAGGATTGAGGTTCACAAGGAGGAGGTGTTTGCAATTCTGAAGAGTGTGAAAGTAGATAAGTCCCATGGGCCAGATGGGATTTATCCTAGGATTCTCTGGGAAGCCAGGGAGGAGATTGTAGAGCCTTTGGCTTTGATCTTTATGTCATTTTTGTCGACAGGAATAGTGCCAGAAGACTGGAGGATAGCAAATGTTGTTCACCTGTTCAAGAAGAAGAGTAGAGACAACCCTGGAAATTATAGATCAGTAAGCCTTACTTGGGTGTGGGTAAAGTGTTGGAAAAAGTTATAAGAGATAGGAGTTATAATCATCTAGAGAGAAATAATTTGATTAGGGATAGTCAACACGGTTTTGTGAAGGGTAGGTCGTGCATCACAAACCTTATTGAGTTCCTTGAGATGGTGACCCAACAGGTCAATGAGGGTAAAATGGTTGATATGATATATATGGATTTCAGTAAGGCATTTGCTAAGGTTCCCTACGGAAGGCTATTACACAAAATATGGAGGCATGAGATTGAGGGTGAATTAGCAATTTGAATCAGAAATTGGTTAGCTGAAAGAAGACGGAGGGTGGTGTTTGATGGGAGATGTTCATCCTGGAGTTTGGTTGTTAGTGGTATAATGCAAGGATCTGTTTTGGGGTCATTGGTGTTTGTCATTTTTATAGATGAACTGGATGAGGGTATAGAAGGATGGATTAGTAAATTTGTGGATGACACTAAGATTAATGAAGTTGTGGATAGTGCTGAAGGATATTGCAGGTTACAGAGGGACATAGATAAGCTGCAGAGCTGGGCTGAGAGGTGGGAAATGGAGTTTAGTGTGGAAAAGTGTGAGGTGATTCACTTTGGATGGAATAACATGAATAAAGCATACTGGGCTAATGGTAAGATTCTTGATAGTGTAAAAAAGCATGTACACAGATCCCTGAAAGTTGTCCCCAGGTTGATTAGGTTGTTAAGAAGGCATACGATGTGTTATCATTTATTGGTACAGGGATTGAGTTTTGGAGCCATGAGGTCATGCTGCAGCTGTACAAAACTCTGGTGTAGCCGCACTTTGGATATTGCATAGAGTTCTGGTCACGGCAATATAAGAAGGATGTGGAAGTTTTGGAAAGCGTTCAGAGGCGATTTACTAGGATGTTGCTTGGTATGGAGGGAAGGTCCTATGAGGAAAGGCTGAGGGACTTGAGGCTGTTTTCCTTAGAGAGAAGAAGGTTGAGAGGTTGCTTAATTGACACAGATAAGATAATTAGAGGGTTAGATAGGGTAGACAGTGAGAGCCTTTTCCTGGGATGGTGATGGCTAGCATGAGGGGACATAGCTAAAATTTGAGGGGTGATAGATGTAGGACAGATGTCAGAGGTAGGTTCATTACACAGAGAGTAGTAGGGGCGTGGAACGCACTGCCTGCAACAGTAGTAGAATCGCTAAGTTTCAGGGCATTTAAGTGGTCATTGGATAAACAGATGAATGAAAATGGAATAATGTAAGATAGATAGAATTCAGATTGTTTCCACAGGTTGGCACAAAATTCAAGGCCAAAATAATAATAATAAGGTGCTATAATGTTCTATGTTCCATGTTAACTGCATCCTAGGCACCCAGACCTTTATTCTATGGGACCTGATGTCATGTCCAAGTAGTTATCATTCTGTTGTTGTCATATGATGTCTTAGAGAATGTTGAGTGCTTTTCTCTACGAAAGAAATCTGACTAGACTGAAAACATCTTGAAATAATCCTTCACGTATGTAATAGTAATTTTATTCATTCCAGCTAAACACAAGATCTGTTGTTCTTTCTTTGAGAGTCTCTCCATTTTATGTAATCCACACATCATTATTGACAAGCTTCTTATGTAAATGGACAGTAGTTAACCTTTTCTAAATAGCCACCACTTCAGTTGATGTGGCTGAGAGTACAGCTGCTGGTCAATTAACTTGGCCAACAAATCTTGGAGATGAGACATCTTCTCCAGTTGGGAAGAAAAGTCCATCTTCTAGCCAGTAATAAGTGTTCTACAGTGATTGAACAGGCAACTGGATAGTTATGAGAGGAGGTACTTTGCCCTCTGACTTTATTTGTCACAGGATGGGACCTTCAACAGAAATAAGATATGCCCAGGAAGTGTCTGATGTCTTGGATATTCCTCAGAGTTAATGCTGTCCTAATCACCACTCAAGATTAGAAAAAAAGTGGTTTTGCCACACAATTTGGTAAAATCAAACTATCATTCAAAACAAGTTTCAGTAAGGCAATTTTGTGTTCTGCTCAGTTTTACGAGATTTTTTTAAAATGAGAAAGCAGAGTTGGCATTCATGTTGAAGATATATATACATATATAAACACTATAATATAGTCAAGCTATAGTCAATGGGGACACAAAAATGCTGATTTTGTGACGTTCATAGAGGAACAACTTAGCTTGGACATCATCTTTTGGATAATTATTTTTGACCGCATTTGCATATGTTTAAATTTGTTGGACTATTTGTGCACAAATATTATTTTTGACAGCAAAATTTGATTTATTCATTTTCTTTTATAAGACTGAAATGTTGCTAAATATTTCTTATCCACTTAGTACTCCATTCAGGCATAGGATTTATCATGTCACCAAACTAGAGAACTCATAAATATTTAATGTGAAGATTTTATTCTGGAGTTCTACAGTCTATAGTTTATTGAACATGTGCAATTTATCTTCAATGGTTGAGAACAGATAATAACTTGTCAAGGCAACTGAAGAGTGAACCTACTTTCATATTTCAATCACTATAGGTTTGTCTTTTATTGCGCTAAACATATCGCTGCAAGAAACAAGCACTGAGTTTTGAGTAAACGCCCTGCTCATCCATTGCCTGCCAATCTGTTGCAATTCGAGTCAAGCACATTTTAATTATCTCAGGTTCCTGCCTGAAACCAGTGGCTGAAAGGTACACATGCATAAATGTATGTCCTTTGCATGTTTCAGGACCTGACTATAATGGGTTCGCACATTCCAAAACCTGCCCATGAATCCTAGGCAGTAATAGTCAAATTATGCATTGGGCCAATGTTGTTTAAAGGGATTTTCGTTTCCTGTTAATTAAGTGTAATTGTTTTAAATTAGCTGTTAGCTTTTGTATTTCATTACTGCAGATATCAATGGCATTTCTCTCCCTCCAACTCTATTTTGATTTAGCCCCTACCCTCCCCCTCACTGTTTTTGATCACACAGCACTGTCCTTTGATGTGAAGGGCAGTGTTTGTCACTTGCCACCCGGGTATTTTCCTATCTTCCCGGTGGTGGAATTTGAATAAAGATTTGTGCACTTTGTGTCTTTCACTGTGTCTCACACCTACATACACACCATGGGTGCTGGGGAAAAAATAAGCACTACCACACTTCGGTGGTAGTGTGGGGGTTGAAGGGGGAAAAAAAAAGAAAAAGAAAAAGAAAAAAAAAGAAAAAAAATCAATGGCATTTCTGTCAAGTTGTTATTAAAGTGAAGATAGAATTTCTGCCAAACTTCCCCTAGCAATGCCAATATACTATTCAATCTGCAAATGTGTCTGCAAAATGTGGAGTTTTAGAAGTGATGTGCATTTAATAGCCATCAGGGGTTGCACTCAAAGGCACTAGGTTGACCTCTATAACAGCAGATATAGAGGTCAAGCCAATCAGTCCTTGAAGAGTTTAACTGTATTTCTCCAAACATCCCCCTTTTCATAAAATTCCAAAAAAGCATGCATTTTCATTTGCAGTAACAAGTTGCATATGTTATCGAACACATATAACCATAAAGTAAATTATTATTCGTTAACAAAATAATGTGTTAACCTCTAATCAGTTTCATTTTCATCAGTCTCTGTACATTCATTACATACTTAGTCATTAAATTGTGCAATTCTCCTGAAGGTGTGCCTGCACATTGTTTTCTATTTATGTTATATTTGCTCATTCCAATAGTGTTGTTCCTTCTCCAAGGAGCGTCATTGCTGAGGTGGGAGCCGTTGCCGTAGTAACTGTTGTGACTATTCCATTTCTGTTGTTGGGGAATAGTGGGCAATGGGGGCTGATTGCCATTATGTACTCTGCGCAGGGGGTGTGATCACTTCTTCCCATTCTACTGCCAGCAGTGAAGACACAGCTTCCCAACTTGTACATAGATTCTACAATAACATTTTTAAAATTAATTTGGCAAACGTGGGTTTTGCTGTCTAGGTGGAGAAAGTGAGGATTGCAGATGCTGGAGATCAGAGCTGAAAATGTGTTGCCGGAAAAGCGCAGCAGGTCAGGCCGCATTCCAAGGAACAGGAGAATCGACGCTTTGGGCATAAGCCCTTCTTCTGGAATAAGGAAAGTGTGTCCAGCAGGCTAAGATAAAAGGTAGGGAGGAGGGACTTGGGGGAGGGGTGTTGGAAATGCGATAGGTGGAAGGAGGTCAAGGTGAGGGTGATAGGCCGGATTGGGGTGGGGGCGGAGAGGTCAGGAAAAAGATTGCAGGTTAGGAAGGCGGTGCTGAGTTCGAGGGATTTGACTGAGACAAGGTGGGGTGATGGGAAATGAGGAAACTGGAGAAATCTGAGTTCATCCCTTGTGGTTGGAGGTTTCCTAGGCGGAAGATGAGGAGCTCTTCCTCCAACCGTCGTGTTGCTATGGTCTAGCGATGGAGGAGTCCAAGACCCTGCATGTCCTTGGTGGAGTGGGAGGGGGAGTTGAAGTGTTGAGCCATGGGGTGGTTGGGTTGGTTGGTCCAGGTGTCCCAGAGGTGTTCTCTGAAATGTTCCGCAAGTAGGCGGCCTGTCTCCCCAATATAGAGGAGGCCACATAGAGTGCAGCGGATGCAATAGATGATGTGTGTGGAGGTGCAGGTGAATTTGTGGGGATATGGAAGTATCCCTTGGGGCCTTGGAGGGAAGTAAGGGGGGAGGTGTGAGCGCAAGTTTTGCATTTCTTGCGGTTGCAGGGGAAGGTGCCGGGAGTGGAGGTTGGGTTGGTGGGAGGTGTGGACCTGACGTGGGAGTGGTCTTTTCAGAACGCTGATAGGGGAGGGGAGGGAAATATATCCCTGTGGTGGGGTCCGTTTGGAGGTGGCAGAAATGACGGCGGATGATACGCTGTACATGGAGGTTGGTGGGGTGGTAGGTGAGGACCAGTGGGGTTCTGTCCTGGTGGTGGTTGGAGGGGCGGGGCTCAAGGGCGGAGGAGCGGGAAGTGGAGGTGTACAGGGACAGGATGCCCATGGTGAAGATAAGGCGTTGGGGACCGGGGAAGCGGAAATCATGGAGGAGGTGGAGGGCGTGGGTGGTGTCCCGAACGTAGGTGGGGAGTTCTTGGACTAAGGGGGACAGGACCGTGTCGAGGTATGCAGAGATGAGTTTGGTGGGGCAGGAGCAGGCTGAGACAATGGGTCGGCGGGGCAGACAGGTTTGTGGATTTTGGGCAGGAGGTAGAAACGGGCGGTGCGGGGTTGTGGGACTATGAGGTTGGAGGCGGTGAATGGGAGATCCCCTGAGGTGATGAGGTTCTGGTGTCTAGGCCAACATTTATTGACCTTCCCTAGTTGCTCTGCTGAACATGGTGCTGAGCTATAATCCTTGGGGTATAGGAAGATTCATCAAACTGTTAGGGATGAAGTTCTAGGATTGTGGCCCAGTGACAGTGAAGGAATTGTGATACATCTCTACACCAGACTGGTGAGTGGCTTGGAAGGGAACTGATAGTTGATGGTGTTCCCCTGCTGCTCTTGTTCTTCTAGTTGGTAATGGTTCTTGGTTAGGAAAATGCCCTTTGAGCAATCTTGGTGAATTTCTCCAGTACATTTTGTAGATGGCACCATTTCCTCCTTCTGTGCAGCAATGGTGAAAGGAAGTGATCTATCTCGTAATTCACATTCACTGCATAAGGTCAAGGTGACAACCACTGTACACAAGTCCCGATTGGCCATTTAGGCTGATTTTTGTTCAGTGTTTTATATATTTGAAATCTGACTGGCTGTCAATGCTCAGCTCAGGCAGTTTCATCAAAGTGAAACTTGACTTTCTGTTATTTCACCTTGATTTTATGACACATGCCTGTTACCATTTCTGGATTCAATAGTTTCTTTGCTCTTGGAAGAGCAGTCTGGGCATATCATAATATTTACTTTTGGACTAGACTATTTTTCCGTGCCTTCATCACTCCATCAAGCACTGTATTATTCAAGTCTGTGCTAAATTTGTTCAATTTCTTGATGATTCTTTTGGTTATTTCAACTGCTGCTTCAGCCTTTTTATTTGACTGGATAATATCAGATGATATATGGTATTGAATTTCCCAATCCTTTCTGAAACACTCAGATTTTTCACCTTGTGGACCCAGTGCTTTGTGCACCACTGCCACTTAACATAATGTCTGAAATGTAAGGACTGAAATGAGCTCTCAGGCATTCTACTGTCTCACTTGTAGTCTTTAATGTTAGTTGGACTAACTCCCAGCAGTCAGCATAGTAGTCAATGGTAACAAGACGCTTCACCAGTTTCCTCATTTCCCATCCCCCCATCTTACCCCACTTCCAACCTTCCAGCTCAGCACTGTCCTCATGACCTGTCCTACCTGCCAATCTCCCTTCCCATCTATCCACTCCACCCTCCCCTCTGACCTATCACCTCCATCCCCATTCACCTACTGTACTCTTTGCTACCTTTCCCCAGCCCCCTCCCCCCCCGCCCCCAATTTATCTGTCCACCCTGGAGGCTTCCTGCCTCTATTCCTGATGAAGGGCTTTTGCCCGAAACATCGATTTTCCTGCTGCTCGGATGCTGCCTGAGCTGCTGTGCTTTTCCAGCACCACTCTGATCTAAACCCTAACAAGATAATCAGTCCATTAGAGTAGAGTAGCTTTTTTATTTGTCAGTTCTACCATATATAACTGATACAGTAAAAACAAGTCAGCATTCCTTCAGGACCGAGGGTGCCACATGGACAGCACAAACTACACAATTGTACACAGCATAAAGTGCATAAGAAGTGCAAAATACACAAGTTACAATGTAATAGAAGAATGATAAATAATAGACATTTTTCTGGCAGCAATTCTAAGTCACGTGAAGAATTTCAGATGGGAAAGAGTCCGATCATACTGTGTTAAGGAACCTGATGGCTTGGGGGAAGAAGTAGTTGCCCAGTCTGGCCATTAGAGACTGAATACTCCAGCATCTTCTGCCAGATGGCAGGAAGGAGAAGAGTTTGAGTGAGGGGTGTGTGGGGTCTTCTCCAATGATCTTAGGCTTTTGGATGCAGCGTGTGGTGTCAATGTATGTAATGGAGGTAAGAGAGACCCCAATGATCTTCTCAGCTGTCCTCATTATCAGTTGTAGGGTCTTACCATCCGAGATGGTGCAATTCCCAAACCAGGCAGTTTTGCAGCAGCTCAGGATACTCTCAATTAATGCTCTGTAGAATATGGTGAGGATGGGGCGGGTGGGAGATGGGCTTTCCTCAGACTGCGCAGAAAGTAGAGGGTGAAGACGTCTACTTTTAGCTTCATCCATGATCTTTCTTGGATCCAATGTATCACAAGCATCTATTAAATTTGTTTAGCTTGATATTCATTGCAATCACCGCTCTAGCTAATGTGGTCATCTGTAATCTCATTGCCCATGCTTGATCAGTGGAGCACGTTTTGTGCATTTCATTAGCTAGATTCAATCTCTTGAAGGCTTTTGTGGATGTACTTCAGCATCTCTTTCTCATCCCTTGAGGGACAATGACCGCATTTGCTTTGCAGAAGATGCCATTTTGAGCTTTCACTTTATCTCTATGTTCTGCACACTCAATTAAAGCAACCTGCCTGTCCTTAATGTTTTCAGGCCATCTTGTCATCACTACACTCTTTAGCACTTGAACAGTTGCATCTTGTTACATTGATTTTAGCAAGATGCTTGTCTTTTAGAGTCTTTCAGATTCAGTGTCTCTATTGGCTTGATGAATTCCATGTTGAGCTGTTGCTTCTCATTGAATTTGAAAGACGTTATACTCAGCATCCTCAACTTTCTTCACAGAAAGTGCCGCTCTCAACAACATGTCAACCATGTATAATTGTTTCTTTTGTTTTTATGGTCACATCAAGATGATATCTCTACAAACAAAGTAATATTCTTTGCGATGCTTTGAAGCAGATATTAGTGTTTTGAGGAGAATACTTTGAGGTGGCTTCTGATCAAGTTCCACTGCCACTTTGTCTCAAAGATATTGATTGAAATATTCACTAACAAAGACTATATGAGGCTCTCTTTCTCTCTCTGAGAAAGTGTTGTTCAGTTTGTGTTAACAGCCTGGATGTTAATGCAACTGGTTATCCTTACTGCAATATGGCTTCCCCAAGTCCTGTCTCTGGTATCACACTGATAAAGTGGCTTCATCATTAATGGTATTGTATCTCAACATTGGTAGTCTTGTATGAGGCATTTCATACCAGTGAAACTTGCTTTTTGTTCTCTGCCTCAATACTAGTGTGACTCCATAGCTGTGAGCATGTGCAGACAGTCACATCTTGAAAAATTAGACAACACCGTGGGCGGCACGGTGGCACAGCGGTTAGCACTGCTGCCTCACAGCGCCAGAGACCCGGGTTCAATTCCCGCCTCAGGCGACTGACTGTGTGGAGTTTGCACGTTCTCCCCGTGTCTGCGTGGGTTTCCTCCGGGTGCTCCGGTTTCCTCCCACAGTCCAAAGATGTGCAGGTCAGGTGAATTGGCCATGTTAAATTGCCCGTAGTGTTAGGTAAGGGGTAAATGTAGGAGTATGGGTGGGTTACGCTGCGGCGGGTTGGTGTGGACTTGTTGGGCCGAAGGGCCTGTTTCCACACTGTAATGTAATCTAATCTAATATGCACTACATAGCTCATAAATCGAACAAAATATCATTTTTCTTTCACGTCTGTGACTGTATCCCTTCAACAGCTCTGACCTTGTCAGGATCTGTGTGAAGTTATTTTGCGATCGGTAGCTGATTGATATATTTGAAAAAAATAGTATTTTTGGCTTCCTCTTCAAAGTTGCTATCAAACACCTCAAGAGGAGGTGGAAACTTGAATACAGGCCACCTAGTTCAAGGATACCACTCCACCACAAGAGCGCTAATTCAGGCATCTTCAATGGTACCATTCTCTTGTTTAGCTTCAGATTCATCTGGTGGGTTTTCCTCAGCAGGAAGGCGATGGCCTAATGGTATTATCAGTGGACTATTAATCCAGATACCAACGTAATGTTCTGGGGACCTGGGTTTAAATTCCACCATGACAGATGGTGAAGTTTGAATTCAATTAAAAAAAACTAGAATTAAGAGTCTAATTATGACCATGAAACCATTGTTAATTGTCAGGAAGAACCCATCTATTTCACTAATGTCCTTTAGGGAAGGAATCTGCCATCCGTACCTGGTCTGGCCTATGTGTGACTCCAAATCCACAGCAATGTTTTTGAGTCTTAACTGGTCTCTGGGCAATTAGAGATGGGCGATAAAGACTGGTCTATCTCGCACTGTCCACATTCAATGAACAAATTTTAAAAAGAAGTTACTATTCTTAATTTGTGAAAACATCTTCCATCATATCTCAACATCCATAAGTGAATAAATCCTCCACAATAGCTTCTACTCTGGGAAGATCATTGACTGGCTTGTGCTGTTAGTATTGATGCTCCTCTAAAGCAATGGAAATGCCAAATGACATATACAATACCAATACCTCCTAAATGGCATTCAGAAAGTATTTAGAAAATTGCTGCATTCATTCAGCTTCATGTCCAATAGCCATTCTTCATAATTGACGATAGTAAAGACCTTTATTTTTGACATGTTGTGACAAAATTTCTTTAGTAGTTGTCATAAGGTAGTTGATCCTTTAGATCTGTGCAGGTTACTTCACTGCTATTAGTGTTACTAATCCAGTAAGTAAGAATTGTCAATGTCTAGATTATTCCCTTTCTCTAAAGATCTTCTACTTTGTCTTTCAGCTGGAGCTGAGGGTGGCTGGATGTCTCTGGCAGATTCAACAGATGCTGTATTAATCTACATAGCAGCAGGTAGGCATTCAAGACTTGTAAACACATCGTTACAATCTTCTAGGATCTGGTCAGCAGTCAGTGGCTCAGTGGGCTGTAAATCATTGCAGGTCTCTTCTTGTTTGCTTACTAGCCCAAAGTTTAGATTTGTTTCAGCTAAGATAGGTCAATGTTCATGCTTGC
Organism: Chiloscyllium plagiosum; assembly: GCF_037043375.1. NCBI lineage: Eukaryota > Metazoa > Chordata > Chondrichthyes > Orectolobiformes > Hemiscylliidae > Chiloscyllium > Chiloscyllium plagiosum. The sequence continues at coordinate 49,441,083 of NW_028270154.1, read as the reverse complement.
TAGCTGTAACTGCAAATCTTCATTCTTCCTAATACAGTGGGCTCTGATCTTTATCTTTCCTCTTGGCATGAGTTTAATTCCATCATATATCTTGAAACCTATTTTGAAGGGTTTAGGTTTCAGGTCACCATCTTGAGCTTCATTGCACAGGTCTCTAAAACTCATGATGTTGCATGAAGCACCAGTGTCTATCTATTATTTCACACTCACTTGATGGTCTCCTTTCATAAAATATTCTAAAACCAGTTATCGCGTTTACACTTAACAATGCCAAACTATTCCTTGACATACAGATGCTGGTTAGAATCATCAAAAGATGTTTCTCTGAAAGCTATCTTCATAGGTTCATTTTTCTCATTTCTCTTGCATGAATGTGATTCAGTTTCCTGCAGTTAGAAAACTGTCTATGCTCCCTCTTCTTTAATGTGATGTCCACCACAATATATATGTCTTCCTTCTGATCTTGACCTTTTTGCTGCTGTTTCTGCAACTATTTCTTGCTTCTCCTAGTCTGTGGTTTTATTTAGCCTGAAAGGTCTCTCAACGCAGGTACACAATCCTTTAACCAAAATCCTTGGGGCCAGTTGTTTCTCAGAATTCAGAATTTTTCAGATTTCAGAATAAATGGCATTTTCACAGTGAAATAAAAAAACATATTGAACAGCAGACCCATGTGTGACTAGTATGATCGCCGAGACACAATTAACACCTGCCAATGCTGGGTTGCTCCTTGGATACTGCCTGAACTGCTGTGCTCTTCCAGCACCACTAATCCAGAATGCAGGGTTATGCTGCCATGACACATCTAAGTAATGTGGTTTGAGTGGATGTGCAGTTGGGTCATCTGTTCACATGCCAAATAACTTTGTTATGTAGAAAATAAAACTTCATGAAAAACTTCAGATTTTGGAGTATTTCGGACTTCAAAATTTTGGTTAAAGGATTCTGTACCCGTATAATGCAAAGCCTCGTTTCATCTCCCATTGATGTGCTTTAGCTAATGATTGACAAGTTTAGATCTTCTGCACGTGATAGCTTCCTTCAGAGTAAGTTTCTCCTCTCAGCAGATATACTGTCACTGCAGGATCTCTCTCGGTTAAGACATCTCAGATGAAGCCATCTTTCAGTTTGTTTAACTTACAGGTTTCAGCTAAATGTATAATTGCAGTTGCATACTCCTCAATATTCTCCTCCACTTGAGCTCAGATGTTAAAAGTTACCATTCGTAAGTAATAGTATTAGAGTTCAAAATGCATTGTGAAAGCCTGCAAAATCTCTCCTATACAGCTGTTTTTGTACTCACCGAAACCTTGGTTACAGCATCATTTATAGAATTCTTTCCCCATTGATGATAATGGGACTACAACCCAAACATGCTCATTTTTTAAAAAATTGAATTTGTTGCTAATCATACTTTTGTCACTGAGTGGAAAAAAATCCAATTTTATATCATGCCTCCTGCTTGTTTCCACAGCAGCAGTGAATGAAAATTGCATAGCCATTTGACTCAACCAGTAATCTAAAGTTATAGACTGCTGATTTTTTACGTCCTTGCTTTTCCTTGCAGCAGCTGGCTCACTTAGCTCTGAAAGTCTATTACATTGTGTTTCAAGTGATATGTTTCATGACACACACAGAAGTACAGGCCACATGATTATGACAAAAAGATCAATTGAATTTAGAATTGGTCACCTCTGGCTGAAGAAAGTCAGAAGGTTATAAAGCACGGAAAGAGCCCCTTCGGTCCTACTCACCCTGTAACTCTGCATTTCCCATGACGAACACACCTAGCCTGCACTTCATGGGCAATATTAGCATGGTCAATTCACCTAACCTGCACATCTTTGAACTGTGGGAGGGAGCTGGAGCACCCAGAGAAAACCCACACTGACACAGAGAGAATGTGCAAATTCCATGCAGACAGTTGCCCAAGGGTGAAATCGAACTCAAGTCCCTGGTGTTGAGAGTTAGCAGTGCTAAGTACTTAGCCACCGTGCCACCCAATGTCATTTGATCTCAGTCACTTGGAGGATGTACAAAAAAATACTCAAGCTAGGGGACTTCAATGCCCTTCACAAACAGTGGCTCGGAGGCACCACTACTTACTGAGCTGGCAGCATGCACGGTGGCTCAGTGGTTAGCAATGTGTCTCACAGCACCAGGGTCCCAGGTTCGATTCCAGCCTTGGGTGACTGGCTGTGTGGAGTTTGCACATTCTCCCCGTGTCTGCACGGGTTTCCTCCAGGTGCTCCGGTTTCCTCCTGCAGTCCATAGATGTGCAGGTCAGGTGAATTGGCCACACTAAATTGCTCATAATGCTAGGTGCATTAGTCAGAGGGAAATGGGTCTGGGTGGGTTACTCTTCGGAGGTCGTTGTTGGGCCGAAGGGCCTGTTTCTGCACTGTAGGGAATCTAATCTATAACGTTTTGTGGATGGTGGAAAACTGAAATTCAACAAAAATAGGAAGTTCCCAAAAAATTCTGCAGGTTTGACAGCATCTGTGGAGAGAGAAACAGAATTAATATTTTGAGTCTGAAGTGACTTATCATCAGGAATGGAAAATGTTAGTTTATATGGTGTGAACAGAGTGGGAGGAGGAGCAAACGGAACAGTTTGATGGTGCCCAGAGCAAAAGGCAAAACTAGTGACAATGTTGGTAAATGAGAGATAAAGGTTAAATTGAGTGTGACTGGCAGAATGAAGAGGTGAAACAAAGTGGCAAAATGCAAGCTTGGACTGATAAGTGGCATGTAATGTTTGTGCTAATGACCAACTTGTAGACACTGTAACAACTCACAATTGCTTCTCCAGTAACATCCTCCAAACCCTCACTACCATCACCTGGAAGGACAAGAGCAGCCAATCTATAAGAACTCCAACATCTACATATATCCCTCCAAGTCACGATCCTTCCTAATTTGGAATTATATTACCATTCATTGCTGCTAGGTCAAAATCCTGGAATTCCTCTCCTAACAGCACTGTGGTTTCATCACATCACATGGACTGCAGTGTTTCAAAAAGGCAACTCATCAACACTCTCAAAGGCAATTAGGGAAGGGCAATATAGTGCCAGTCAGTGATGCCCATGTTCCATGAATGAAAACAAAAACTAAAAGTACACATCCTACCTGCAGGTGAATGAAAAGCAGAATGTCTGATGGCTCTGACAAGCTGTTGGACATCTATATCACCACTGGAGTAGCAACTGGCGCACAGTAGAGGGAACACAGAGCTTAATGCCTGCAGCTGTCAAGATGATTGTGCTCCTGAATATCTATGTCTCAGAATGATTCCCGACTCGAGACTTTAATCAATTTACTGAGTGTATCTGCCTGAAATGACTTACGGATCCAATCTTTAATGCAGCAAGTACAATCCTCTCCTCTTCTACGGACACTGAAATATAACAAAATAATCTCTGAGCTCCACCAGGTGAAGACATATTTGATTGCAATAACAAAGACTCACATACCACATTCAGCATATACATAAACAGGAATGATTCTCTGAGAGTAGATAATGTATCTGATTTTATTTTAGCAGATACCTAATTTTTTCAAGCAGTTTTCAAATCTCTGCCAATTTTCTGTCGAAATTATTACTTGATAGACAATCTGTTCATGGGAATGAATGGCAGGACATGAGGAAGCTCAGAAAAGCAGAAAGATCTTGGGTGTTTGCCCACAGAATCCCTGAAGATGGCAAGACAGGTTAATAGGGTAATTTAAGAAGACATAAGGAAAATGTGCCTTTATCATTCATGGCATAGATTATGAGAGTAGGGAGGTCATATTGGAGCTGTACAGACCTTAGGTTAGACCACAGCTGGAGTACTGTGTACAATTCTGGTCACTGCACTTTCAGAAGCATGTGATTTCACAGTAGGGTGGGGACTTGAGTCAGGGGTGTTGCACAGGTGATACACGAGGATGTTGCCTGCATTGGAGCACTTTAGCTATGCAGGCAGACTGGATAAACTTGGTTTGTTTTCTTTCCAACAGAGAAGATTGACAGGGTGCCTGATTGAGGTGTATAAAATTAAGAGAGGCGTGAACATGGTGGAGAGGAAGCAGCTGTTCCCCTTAATTGAAGAGTCAATAATTTTAGGCAGGAGGTTTAGAGAGCATTTGAGAAAAAAATTTTTATCTATAGGGTGTTGGGAATTTGGAATGTATTACATGGGAGGGTGATTGTGGTGAGAAATGTGCACCTTTAGAAAGTACTTAGATGAGCACTTGAAATGTTATTACATTCAAGCCTATGGGCCAAGTGCTGGAAAGTGGGACTAATGTAGATTTAGAGTAATTCTTTTGTCAGTGCAAATGTGATTGACCAACGGGTCTCTTCTGTACGGTATGATTCTTTTCTCTGATTATATGGAACAAGGAATGTTCCTGAATACACGGCTTACGGAACTTGTGGGGAACCTATGCATTCAAGCAGAACAGCAAAATAGTCTCAGTCAGTACATGTATCTGAATATAATCCTGAATAGTTCTTTAAATGTTTCCATTGATTGAGAAATAAAGAAGAAATTTGAACATTTGTACACTTGAGGCTTCCTATTATGATGTAAAATCTGTGGCAATTTACATTCCTTTATTTTCCTTTTCTGGTATAACCAGAAGTCCTCTTACACTCATTAGATCAATTTGTTTTCCATTACCAAATCACTGGTGGTACTTTCCATCCATTAACAACCACCAATAAATTGCCTGCTTTTTTCACATTAATTAATTTCCGTGCAAAGCCTATTAGGGGCTAAGCAGCCCACCGAAGGTTAGGGAGAGAGAAGGGAGGCTAAATTGAAATGGAGTTGGAAAGGGGTGTAACTTAATCAGATATTTTCCTAGTCCACCTGTTCAGAAATGTTATAACACACTTCTAGAGCAGGTGGAACTTGAACACTTTTTTTTGGCTCAGAGGTAATGATACCACTATGCTACAAAAAACTCCCATAAACACTACATTTAAAAAAAAATTCTAGTGAACATTTTCAGACATGTTATTACACATCTCTGGAATAGGTGGGACTTGAACCCAGATCTTCAGGTCCAGATGTAGGAACATGGCCAACGTACCAGAAGAACCCTCCAAAACGTACTTTCAAACTATTTTTGTGACAAGGAATCAAGTAAGTAAATTACTTTACATGTAGATATTTTCTAATCACCCTGTTCAGAGATGTTCATATAAGCAAGTGGGTCTTGAAACAGGCACCTCTCATCCATTTGCCACAACAGCCACTTGCATTTTATGATGCTAATTTCTGATCTGTTCTGAGATATTATTATATAACACAGGAGTAGTAAGACTTGAATTCCCTGGCTCCAAAATTCTGAAACAAATCCCTATCAGTTATCAATTTACACATCTATCTCCCATTCGTATGGTCTCAGAGTTCTCTGCTTCTACCAGGAAAAAAGGCCTGAACCATCCCCATTCACCATCATCCTCTCCCCCTGGCCAAGCTTGTCGTCACTTTGAACAGCTTTTCCTTTAACTCTTCTCACTCCCTTCATGTCAAAGGGGTGACCATGGGTACCTGCATGGACCCTAGTAATGTCTGTACCTTTGTGGAGCACATGGAACATTCCTTGTTCCAGTCTTATTCCAGCCCCACACCAACAGCTCTTTCTCCAGACTATCAATTACATCATCACTGTTGCTTCCCTCTCTCATGCGGAATTGGAAAAGTTTCTCAATTTTGCTTCTATTTTCACCCCACGCTCACCTTTACCGGCCCCAACCGTGAATCCTCCCTTTCTTTCCTCAGCATCGCTATTTCTATTTCTGGGGATAGGCTGACCACCGATATCCATTACAAACCCACCAACTTCCAGTTACCTTGGCTATACATCCTCACACCCTGCTTCCAGTAAAAGACTCCATTCCATTCTCTAATTTTCTCCATCTCTATCAGACCTGTTCCAATGACACCAGGTCAGAATCAGGGATTCAGAATCAATTCATAGAAATAGCAACAGGGGAAACAACCCTCTTGATATTTTTCTTTCACAATATTTGAATTTTAAATCACCACCTTTAACCCCTAAAACTCTTCCAGCAGCCACCTCTGTTATCCTAGACTCAGATTTGAGTATATCATCTTGGCTGCTTGCTCTGGTGGGTGTTACAAACCTCATACTGTTACCTGAGTATCTATAAGGAGCCTCTGAAATGTTCATCTTCTTCCTCAGTCAAGGACTCCCCACCACCAGGTTGACATGACTCTCAGTTGTTTCTGACCTATCTCCCACACTTTGGCCTTCACTCCCTCTCTTTCCTCCATCTAGTGCTCACTTACCACCCCACCATATCCGCTTTTCAGAATACCTATGTTCTGTCCACAAAAGTGACCCTGAGCTCTGAATTTCCCAATATTTCAACACATCACCATTTTCCCTGGCCAACATCTCTATCTTGGGCTTGTTGGAGTGTTCCAGCGAAGCTCAGCACAAGCTGGAAGGACAGCATCTTATTTTCCACTTATGGACCCTTTAGCTTTTGGGGCTCAACATTGAGTTGTTTTATGGCTTGAACACCTTCTTCCATGTCCTTACCCCAAATCCCACACACTAGGCCTTATCATCACATAATCTTCTAGCACAATCAACCTTTTGTCAGCTAAAATGGTCCTTATTCGCAGCTATTGATTGTCCCAGGCTGATGTTTACACATTCTTTGTCTTCCCAACCGTTCCCTCTCTCTAAGCTATATCTCTGCCTATTAGAACATAGAACATAGAACAATACAGCGCAGAACAGGCCCTTCGGCCCACGATGTTGTGCCGAATATTTGTCCTAGCTTAAGCACCCATCCATGTACCTATCCAATTGCCGCTTAAAGGTCACCAAAGATTCTGACTCTACCACTCCCACAGGCAGCGCATTCCATGCCCCCACCACTCTCTGGGTAAAGAACCCACCCCTGACATCTCCCCTATACCTTCCACCCTTCACCTTAAATTTATGTCCCCTTGTAACACTCTGTTGCACCCGGGGAAAAAGTTTCTGACTGTCTACTCTATCTATTCCCCTGATCATCTTATAAACCTCTATCAAGTCACCCCTCATCCTTCGCCGTTCCAACGAGAAAAGGCTTAGCACTCTCAACCTATCCTCGTACAACCTATTCTCCATTCCAGGCAACATCCTGGTAAATCTTCTCTGCACCCTCTCCAAAGCTTCCACATCTTTCCTAAAGTGAGGCGACCAGAACTGCACACAGTACTCCAAATGTAGCCTAACCAAAGTCCTGTACAGTTGCAACATCACTTCACGACTCTTGAATTCAATCCCTCTGCTAATGAACGCTAATACACCATAGGCCTTCTTACAAGCTCTATCCACCTGAGTGGCAACTTTCAAAGATTTATGAACATAGACCCCAAGATCCCTCTGTTCCTCCACCTCACTAAGAACCCTACCGTTAACCCTGTATTCCGCATTCTTATTTGTCTTTTCAAAATGGACAACCTTACACTTGGCAGGGTTGAACTCCATCTGCCACTCCTCAGCCCAGCTCTGCATCATATCTAAGTCTCTTTGCAGCCGACAACAGCCCTCCTCACTATCCACAACTCCACCAATCTTCGTATCATTTGCAAATTTACTGACCCACCCTTTGACTCCCTCATCCAAGTCATTAATAAAAATTACAAACAGCAGAGGACCCAGAACTGATCCCTGCAGAACTCCACTTGTAACTGGGCTCCAGGCTGAATATTTGCCATCTACCACCACTCTCTGACTTCGACCGGTTAGCCAGTTTTCTATCCAATTGGCCAAATTTCCCTCTATCCCATGCCTCCTGACTTTCCGCATAAGCCTACCATGGGGAACCTTATCAAATGCCTTACTAAAATCCATGTATACTACATCCACTGCTCTACCCTCATCCACATGCTTGGTCACCTCCCCAAAGAATTCAATCAGACTTGTAAGGCAAGACCTACCCTTCACAAATCCGTGCTGGCTGTCCCTAATCAAGCAGTGTCTTTCCAGATACTCATAAATCCTATCCCTCAGTACCCTTTCCATTACTTTGCCTACCACCGAAGTAAGACTAACTGGCCTGTAATTCCCGGGGTTATCCCTATTCCCTTTTTTGAACAGGGGCACAACATTCGCCACTCTCCAGTCCCCTGGTACCACCCCCGTTGACAGTGAAGACGAAAAGATCATTGCCAACGGTACTGCAATTTCCTCTCTTGCTTCCCACATAATCCTAGGATATATCCCGTCAGGCCCGGGGGACTTGTCTATCCTCAAGTTGTTTAAAATGTCCAACACACCTTCCTTCCTAACAAGTATCTCCTCTAGCTTATCAGTCCGTTTCACACTCTCCTCTTCAACAATACGGTCCCTCTCGTTCGTAAATACTGAAGAAAAGTACTCATTCAAGACCTCTCCTATCTCTTCCAACTCAATACACAGTCTCCCACTACTGTCCTTGATTGGACCTACCCTCGTTCTCGTCATTCTCATGTTTCTCACATACGCATAAAATGCCCTTGGGTTATCCTTGATCCTATCCGCCAAAGATTTTTCATGCCCTCTCTTAGCTCTCCTAATCCCTTTCTTCAGGTCCCTTCTGGCTATCCTGTATCCCTCCACTGCTCTGTCTGAACCCTGTTTCCTCAACCTTATGTAAGCCTCCTTCTTCCTCTTTACAAGACATTCAACCTCCCTCGTCAACCAAGGTTCCCTCACACGACCATTTCTTTCCTGCCTGACAGGTACATACATATCAAGGACACGTCGTATCTGTTCCTTGAAAAAGTTCCACATTTCCACGACATCCTTCCCTGACAGCCTATGCTCCCAACTTATGCTCCTCAGATCCTGTCTTACAGCATCGTAATTACCCTTCCCCCAGTTGTAAAACCTACCCTGTTGCACGACCTATCTCTCTCCATAACCAAGGTGAAAGTCACAGAATTGTGGTCACCATCACCAAAATGTTCACCCAATAACAAGCCCATCACTTGTCCCGGTTCATTACCGAGTACCAAATCCAATATGGCCTCCCCTCTGGTCGGACAATTTACATACTGAGTTAGAAAAGCTTCCTGGACACACTGTGCAAACATCGCTCCATCCAATCTACTTGATCTAAAGAGCTTCCAATCAATATTTGGGAAGTTGAGATCGCCCATGACTACTACCCTGTGGCTTCTGCACCTTTCCAAAATCAGTTTCCCAATCTGTTTCTCCACATCTCTGCTGCTATTGGGAGGCCTATAGTAAACACCCAACAAGGTGACTGCACCTTTCCTATTTCTGACTTCAGCCCATACTACCTCCAAAGGCAGATCCCCCTCGAACTGCCTTTCTGCAGCCGTTATACCATTTCTAATTAGCAACGCCACCCCCCTCCTTTTTTACCACCCTCCCTAATCTTACTGAAACATCTGTAACCAGGAATCTTCAACAACCATTCCTGTCCCTCTTCTATCCACGTTTCCGTGATGGCCACAACATCGTAGTCCCAGGTACCGATCCACGCCTTAAGTTCACCCACCTTATTTCTGATACTCCTTGCGTTGAAGTATACGCACTTGAACCCATCTCTGTGTCTGCAAGTATTCCCTGTCAGTGCTACCTTCTTCACAGCCTCCCTACATTCTTGGACATCCTGACAAACAGCTAGCCTACTTGCTGGACTACAAGTCCAGATCCCATCCCCCTGCAAATTAGTTTAAACCCCCCCCGAAGAGTGCTAGCAAACCTAACCCCCAGGATATTGGTGCCTTTCTAGTTCAGGTGCAACCCGTCCTGCTTGTACAGGTCCCACCTTCCCCAGAATGCAGTCCAATTGTCCAAATACCTGAAGCCCTCCCTCCTACACCATCCTTGCGGTCACGTGTTCAACTGCACTCTCTCCCTATTCCTTGCCTCACTGTCACGTGGAACCAGGAACAACCCAGAGATGCTGACTCTGTCTGTCATAGCTTTTAGCTTCCAGCCTAACTCCCTGAGCTCTTGAATGACCTCCCCATCCCTCTTCCTACCTATGTCATTGGTGCCAACGTGCACCATGACTTCTGGCTGCACACCCTCCCCCTTAAGGATTCTGAAGACACGGTCTGAGACGTCTCGGACCCTGGCACCCGGGAGGCAACAAACCATCCGAGAGTCTCGCCCCTGTCCACAGAACTGCCTGTCCGTCCCTCTAACTAGAGAGTCTCCTATAACTAGCGCTCTCCTCCTCTCCCCCTTTTCCTTCTGAGTCTCAGAGCCAGACCTCGCGCCAGAGACCCGGTCACTGCAGCTTACCCCTGCTAGGCCGTCCCCCCCAACAGTATCCAAAGCGGTATACTTATTGTTTAGGGGAATGACCACAGGGGATCCCTGCACTGCCTGCTTCCTCCCCTTCCCACCTCTAACTGTTACCCAGCTACCTCTGTTCTCTGGCGTAGCTATGTCCCTGTAGCTTCTATCTATCACCCTCTCAGCCTCTCGAATAATCCTCAGTTCATCCAACTCCAGTTCCAGTTCCCTAACTCATTCGGTGAGGAGCAGGGTCTGAATGCATTTCCTGCAGATGAAGTCGGCAGGAGTATCGGTGGTCACCCCTACCTCGAACATCCTGCAGGAGGAACATTTCACTGCCTGCGCTGCCATTACTCTACACCTCGTCTCCGAAAACAAGAACACTGAGTAGCTTACCTGTGGACTTTAAAATTAGGTTAGAGGAGGAGGATGGGAGGGAGGCCCTACTATGTAGGGCCTGGGGTCTAGAACACATCCACTCAAATATCAATCACTTGCCTTCCCGCCCAGCTCTGCGCTCCAACCTCACTTCCGCCCAGCTCGCGCCGCTCTCTGCTGTGAAAAGACCATTGGCGTCGAGGTAAGTTCTTTATATATCAATCACTTACCTTCCCGACCAGCTCTGCGTTCCAACCTCACTTCTGCTCAGCTTGCGCCACTCTCCTCCCCCAACTCCCCATCTTCAACATATATAGTAACCTTTTCCTAGCTGCAATCAGTTCTGAAAAAGGCTCACTAGACCTGAAACATTTACACTGCTTTCTCTCCACAGATGCTGTCAGACCTGCTGAGTTTTCTCAGCAATTTCTGTTTCCCTTACGAATCCGTTTGTCAGGTACTGATGGGGATTGAATTCATGATTTCTGGTCTATGAGACCAATGCCTTTCCACTTTTCTAAATCAATCTGTTCAGAGATATTCTTATATCCCTCTGGATTTGACCCTGGTCCTCCTGGCCTAAACGTAGGGACACAACCACTGCACCACTTGCTTCCATTTTTTTGAATATTCAGAAGTGCTTTTATACACAACTGAATGTTTTTATATTAGTACTTTGAAATGAGCAATATAACTTTTCCTTGCATTGTTCACTTTCTGACATTTACCTCTGGTTGTGTGTATTTGTCTCTATTAGTGAAAACATGCATACTTGGAGTCTCTGGAGAAGCAATGCAGTGCTACAACAGTAAATCCCCAGAAAGTAATTCATAAGGCAGATTTATTGGCACATAAAGTGGTTATAAGGATAGCCCCATGTTGCACTTAGAATTTTTTGCTGTCTATAAAATTCTTTGTTTAAATTCTTTCAGTACTGCATATAATGCAAGGTTCTCTCAGTTATGATTATCTCTACATAAACCAAGAATACAAATAAATTCATTGCATGGTAATTATATTTTGGTGTATTAAATGAGAATAAAATGTTATTATTGACATGAACAAAACCTTATTATTAAAGTAATAATGAAAATCTTTAATTTTATATGTACATTTGATGATGACGCAAAGTTGTTCATGTCTCCTCATACTATTACATGCCAAAAAGGTTGCTTAAGTTCCTTTGCTGATAAAGTTGTCATGTCTGGATGTTAGCACACCATAATCCTTATGAATAGACTGTAGCAGTTTAGAAATTTCCTTTTTTTCCACTTATATTCAAATCTTTGAGTGAAACGTCCAGTCCCATTGGAAATAAAAGGATTAGAATATGCTAAGTTTGTTGTGGTAATGAATCTAATCAAGCAAATGATTAATAACCCTGAGCTAGTCAAGATTGACAATGGGATATATTATAAAACCAAAAGATAAATGACTTAAGCCATCTCCAAACTAAATGGGCTCAGTCAGGTATGACAACATGCACTAAAGTTAATGGGACCCTTAGTTTTCATGTCTGCCATCGTTGCTGGGCTGCAGCAATTCCCAGTGATAAAGGAGGGGAATATGAAGGTAGGTGTTTGGGGTGGGGTGGCAGGTGGTTGGGGGCATGGGATGGAAGAGGAGGCACTCGCCATGATCAGACTGGCAGGCACTGGTGGAAGGAGAAAGCAAGGTGGATTCCAATTACACAGTGAATGGGAGGAAATGATATTCGAGCAATGGGAAGACCTTGACGAGGCTTCCCTCAGATGACCTCTGTTAAGGAGGTACCTTCTCCACTTGCCCAGCCACCAGTTCTGAGTGGTGCAAGGTGTGAGGCTCCACATTTGCCATGTGTTTCTACTGTCACTGGTTTAATTTCGGTGGTGGCTGGAGGAGGTGCTTGAGTGTCTGCTGATTGGTGATTCAATTGGCCTCCAAGAATCTTCTCTGCAATCGGTAAAGTTGTAGCCAAGCAGGTAGGCATCAGGTATCCATTTCATACTACCCAATTTAAAGAACAACAGCACACCCCACACCCCTACCAATCAAGGGACTATGACTTCCGGACCATAACCTTAAAGTAACTGGTGAAAGGATCAGATGGGAATTGGGAAGATTCCTTTCCATGTAAAGATTGGTAAAGTTCTGGAATACAGTGCAAACAGAAATCCTTATTACATTTAAGAGCTAAAATGTGCATTAAAATTGTTTCGCAAGCTGGAGATCAAAGAGGTGGAAAGTAGAATTAGACTGAAAATCTCATTTTCAGTCAGAACAGATCAGTAGGCTGAATGACCTCTGCTTTGTTCCATGTAACATCAATCAGATGCCAAAGTGAAACCTAGCTTATTTTTAGTATTTGTTTCTCATATAATCAATCATTCAACAGGTTAGCACTGCTGCCTCACAGTGCCAGGGACCCGGGTTCGATTCCAGCCTAGGGTGACAGTCTGTGAAGAGGTTTCACATTCTCCCTGTGTCTGCATGGATTTCCCGCAGGTGCTTCACATTCCTCCCACAATCCAAAGATGTGCAGGTGAGGTGAATTGGCCATCTAAGTTGCCCATAGGTGCATTAGTCAGCGGTAAGTGTAGAGTAATAGAGTAGGGGAATAGGTTTGTGTGGGATACACTTCAGAGGGTTGGTGTGGACTTGTTGGGTCATAGGACCTGTTTCCACACTGTAGGGATTCTGTAATTCTGTATTCACAGGAGTATGCCAATGTACTTTTACTAAAAGGACATGAATATTAATTGTATGCAAAAGGAAAAAAAAACAAATAAACACCTTTTCAATGTACCAGAAACAGGAACTATTGGAAATAATAATATTTCAAGTGTCACAAGTTAAAGATTCAAACTTTTTACCCAGAAGAACATCTTTACAGATAATCAAATTTCAGTGAAGGGTCACTCTGTGTCCACTTTGGAGGTCCTTCTTCAGTTGGTATGGCTGTACTTCATTTCTTTTTACAAATTTCTACATTCTCTTGATGCTATTTTCTTATTTCATGTTGCTTCCTGATACTGTTAAACAAACTGCTAACATAGCTCACTTAATTCTTAACATGAGATTTATAAACACAACTTTCATAGTTTATTTTTTGTTTCTGGAGCTTTCCCTTATGGTGCTAATCCACTTTGGACTTTTCTCTTCTGCTTGACTATTTTGGAGTTGGCTAAACTGTATTGCTGCTGTTAAAGTCTCTTCTTTCTGAATGACCTGCTTCCCTCTGAAAGAAGCTTACATACTGTGCTGACCTTCAAAATAGTTCTATTATTTGATCTGCCTTTGTCATGGGATAGCAGCATCAGTTTTCTTTCTTTTCTGTCTTTCTTTCTAATGCACTGAACTGTTCATCTCAAGTTCTAGTTTGAGCCTGTAAACTTTAATTAAAAATTACAATTATTAACAAATTTTAGGCATCTGGAAATGACTCACAGAACAAATCTAAAATGAAACTAAAACCTTATATCTATTTCTTAACATATATTATCCCAAAATTGAATCAGACTTAAAGGTACATAATTAATTCTCCATTTTAGAATCTATGATTCCGAGTAACGATAATATATCATGGATTTTTAATAAACCTCCTTCTATACATTAAATTTAAATGATTACATAATTCTAAAGTTACATGATCAATTTTGGTGCTCCAGTGGATAGGGAAAACATGAAATTAGACCTCTTTAATATGCTAATTAGAGCCAGTATCTTTTAAAATCATTATCAGAACTATCTTTGGTAGATTTATTACCATCAATTCCTCTTAATAGCGTTAGCCTTAAGTTATTGACACCAAGTGGGGAAGAATGCCCTCATAACTTTTCAACAGAAGAGAATTTGGGTTCTTGTTGAACAGAATAGGTTTACTACTTAATAGGTGGTAATATTTCATCTGAGTTACATGATACACTTAAGTGTAAGGTTTTAGAATCATACACATTTCCATTTAGCTACATAGAACTTAGCAGTAGGACATTAACAATTAAATTAATAACAATTGGCTGCATCCTCCTAGGAAGGTTATATCCTAATGTATATTTATATAATTTATATCTTTATGAATAGAGCTTATCTTGAGGTGTCAGTTAACTCTATCGGGCATGAACCATCTCATACAATAATGACTTCAATACAACTTTAGCCTTTGAGAAGCTGCCTGTCCTGCTAAGGCTCTTCAAAACCTCCTAAAGCCATCAACTGCTGGCCTTTATTTAATGATGGGGGAAGAATTTTCATACAGAATGACAGAGTTGTTATGGTGCAGAAGGTCCATTGTGCCTGTGTCAGCTCTTAAAATGTGCATAATTCGCTCTTGCCAATCTCCTGCTTTTTCCCCATATCCTTCAATGCTATTTCTATCTCTCTTCTATCCCAGTAATCATTTTCCTTTCACTATCATCCATATCATCCTCACCCCACATCCCTTCTAGATGTCAGTTAAAACTTACATTTTGTAAACCTACATATATTTAGACTGATGCCAGACCAAAACTTAATCTTGGTGAAGAGTGAGTATCCTATGAAACAATGACAGTAAATGCCAGCAACTGACACAGAACATTCAGATGAGGCCCAAACACCTACAAAAATAGGTTTGGGAAGTAAAATCACCTTAACAAGGTCTATCAATCAGGTAGGTAAAAACAAGACTGCAGATGCTGGAAACCATATTCTGGATTAGTGGTGCTGGAAGAACACAGCAATTCAGGCAGCATCCAAGAAGCTTCGAAATCGACATTTCGGGCAAAAGCCCTTCATCAGGAATAAAGACAGTGAGCCTGGAGCGTGGAGAGATAAGCTAGAGGAGGGTGGGGGTGGGAAGAAAGTAGCATACAGTACAATGGGTGAATGGGGGAGGGGATGAAGGTGATAGGTCAGGGAGGAGAGGGTGGAGTGGATAGGTGGAAAAGGAGATAGGCAGGTAGGACAAGTCCAGACAAGTCATGGGGACAGTGCTGAGCTGCAAGTTTAGAACTAGGGTGAGGTGGGGGAAGAGGAAATGAGGAAACTGTTGAAGTCTACATTGATGCCCTGGGGTTGAAGTGTTCCGAGGCGAAAGATGAGGCGTTCTTCCTCCAGGCGTCTGGTTGTGAGGGAGCGGCAGTGAAGGAGGCCCAGGATCTCCATGTCCTCGGCAGAGTGGGGGGGGAGTTGAAATGTTGGGCCACGGGGCGGTGTGGTTGATTGGTGCGGGTGTCTCGGAGATGTTCCCTAAAGCGCTCTGCTAGGAGGCACCCAGTCTTCCCAATATAGAGGAGACTCTCAATTATCCAAATATAGATCTTAACAAAAACATTGGATCAACATGGGACGGAATCTTACTTTTCTTTTGGCAGACTGTGAATTTTGTTGAGGTTCATGGAGGGTTTTGTTAGTCAAGCTGCTGCACAGAGAGAGACAGGGAGCAGTCAGAGACATGCTCCTGAAAATGAGATGTTAGCTAGGATGCTGCAGAGACACAGAGGTACCAGTTGCTGACAGGGGCTAGGAATGCTCGGTATTAAAAAAATGCTGACACACAGGGGAAAACAGCTTGTGAACTGAGAACATTCTGAATCCAGGTACTGCTTGGCACCAATCTTATTATTCAGAAAAAGTAAGATAGATGAGGTAATGCAGAAGTCTTATTTGGATGAGGAGCAATGAGGTAATGCCATCGAGCTCCTTGGTCCGGAACCAAAAAAGTAAAGAGATGCAATTAACAGATGAGCCTGAGCCAACAGAAAAGAGACACCACAACTCTAGAAAGATAAAGAAAGAGGTTAAAAGATGACCCTCGACGCATATGGGCAGTGTCAACTCCAGAGACCAACCATCGCAAATCAAACCCCATGTCAGGGATGTGGAGACGTGGAGAAAGAGAAAGCAGCGTGTGGCCAATATCAGCCCTCCTCAGCAGCAGTAAGCCTGTTATCCAGATTGGGGTTTATCTTCTGTGTGCTGTGACTGCTCAGGGAGTGGCAGGGGACTCAAGTGGGTTCATAAATAGGTTCTTAATTCAGTTTGTGGGAAGATATATAAGATCGAGTGTGTAAGACAGCATATAAAAGATAACTGCATGGTTTAAAACACTAATAAAGTAATTTCTGAAGTTAAAGAATGGATCGTCCCCTCTCTGCACATACCAGCAGCTGCAGCTAGCAATTACTGGATTCAGACAGTAGCTGGTGGTTGCCGATCTCAAACAGGGATCAACAGTTTCTATCCACGAGGACTGTTTTCTCACTGCATTTGGCCAAACTCTCCTCATTAGCCATCTACCCACCTCTAATGGTGCCATTTTATTCAGTTTCTAGCTCCATTATGCTACTTGTTGTAACCAGAACAACTTGCCACTGCCGGGATATCCCAGAATGGACTGCCATCCCTGGCCCTCTCTGTGTACTCAGTCCAGTGCTGCCCTGCAGTTCCTGATATTTACCACTGATATGGCATAGAAAGGAAAATTTGCACCATACCGAACAGGCCAGGTCCTGGATGTTCTGCTAGATGGGATAGTGCAGAGGAGGCATGCATCTTTCCTCTATGACTGGCAAAGGAGGCCATAACATTACAGCATGCCAAACCGGTTCAGGGTTGCCGCTTGGCTCAGAACAGTCTCAATTGTCTGGCAGAATGCACAACCATGCAGGAAGAAGCTCAATGTCATTCTCCACTCCTCCAACCTAAATGATTAGTCCATGTTTAGAGTATTGTGTTCAGGTCAGGGTACCATATTGAAAGAAGGATGTTTAAGCCCTGTAGAGAGTTCAAAAGAGATTTACAAGAATGAAACCAGGAATGAAGGATTTTAGATACAAGGAAAATGTGGAGAAATTGGGTTTGGTCTTCTTGGAGCAGAGAAAATTAACGAATAACCTTTTTGAGGTGATCAAAATTATGAACAACTTTGACAGGATAAAAAATAATATTTTGTTTCCACTAGTTGATATGTCAATAACTAGGGGCCACAATTTTAAGATTGCCAGCAAGAGATTTCAGAGTGAAATGAGAAAAGACTTCTTTAGTCAGAGAGTTGTTAGGACTTGGAATGCTTTTCCTGGAAGTGTGTTGTAGGTGGAGTCCCTAGGAGGTTTCAAAAGAGAGCTGGATATACATTTGAAAGTGATCAAATTAGAGGGCTCCAGAGATAGAACTGGAGAGTGGAACTAGTTGGGTAGCTCTTTCGGCAGCCAGTACAGACATAATATGCTTGAATGATTTATTGTCACATATGTCTTAGGAGACACAGGGAAAGGTGTTCTGTTGCCACAAAACAGCACATTTTGAGGTACAAAGGTGTCAAAAGGAAGTACTTAGAGTTCAACTTCTTTGGTCGGGTTCCCATATATGGCTCCAGGACTTTTTCAAGGTCCACCCTCCTGGATTACTGCCACTAGGAGCCCCCACTCCTTCATCACTGCAGCTAACACCCTATCACTAATTCCTGGAATCCACACATCAGGCCGATGAAGCCAGGAGTCCCTGTTCCGATCACCGCTGACACCATTCCAGGTTCCCTGTGATGTTAAGAAGATGAAAGAAAGAAGAAAGAAAGGTGAAAAGGATAAAGTGCAAAAAGGAATGTGCCAGCCTTAAGTGGACAAACCTACCATGCAGGCGCTGTCATCTTGAATAGTTGGGTCTGCTCTCTCCTCCGCACTGCTGGCCTGCTCTCTCCTTCTGCAGCTGCCACTAAATGTTCCACACTGTTGGGCCCACTTCCACCACACTGAAGATGCTAAACAGATCTTAAAATAGAAAAAGCAAAAAGAAGAATAAAAGAAAAATGCTAAAAAAGACCAGCTGGGGAGAGCTTTGGCTATTTTCATGGGTTGAATGGCCTCGATAAATCAATGGCCACTTATTCTACTGTAAAATTCTATGAGTCTATGATTTTACAAATGATACCATTTTCTCTCTGATACCTCATATTTACTCTGTCTCTGCTACTGAATCCACCTCACACCAAAGCTCATATTCAGCCATTCACAATATTGCCTTACTCTCAGTCACCCCGATAACACAAACTCTGCATGCCCTCCGTGCTGCCTACTCACTCACTCAGAACATATCCCTACCTGAAATAATTAACAAGTATGCCATCCAATTTCTTCTCCTTTGATATATGCCTCTCTCTCATTCCAGTAGGAAAACAGCCTAAGTTAGGGCAGACAGGGTGAAGATAGGTATTCAACTATCTGACAATGTGTTCCTCATCCCTTATTTCAGACAGTATCCTGTCTCTGACTCCTCTGGGCAGTTGACTGACTGCATCCAAGCCCCTGAAATGGTATCAGACGCTGCCTTTGACTTACTATCCTAGGGCCTCTGACTGAGGCTATTATTCTTGACATACTGAGGACAACCAACAACCAAGATAAATTTTTGTGTCTGTGCTGAACAGCAAGGTAATGCAGCAGCATTCTGAATCTGTTTAAGGGCAAGATGCAAAAAGACAAGGCAGAGTGAAGCAAGGCAGGAATGTCTTGAGCATGCGAGAAAGTTCAAAGTAAGTAGGCGCGAAGACAGCAAGTGAGCATGCTGAGAATGCAGCTTAGTCCAGTCCAGGAGTTGGGTGTGTCTGCCTAAATGCAAAGTGAATTGGCAGCAGCATTACAAAAGTTGTCGCCAGAGGGCATTGAGATGCAGAAGTATACTCTAAATAGATGAGTGTTGTGCAATGAGCATTCTTAAAGACTGGCACATGTCAGATGTCAATACTTGTGGGAACATGGGATGTGTGTGGCCAGTGCCCATGGAACATTCCCTGAGGTGTTGGTGCCTGATGTCTAATATAGAGGCCTTATAGAGCAAAGGAGAAGCTAGAGGCACTAGGTACCTACTTTGATGTCCATGTTGAGAATTGTTGATGACTAGTTTTCTCAAGGCAGGTGGTGAGAGAGAAAGTTACATATTAATGAGGCAAGGTGTGTACTTAATAATGTTATTCTCAAGCAACAATCCCTTTAATAAGTAACTCACTATTGTCTAATGAGAATCTCATGCTGAAGTCCAGGAATACTTTAAAAAAAAGCACTGTTGAGAAAGGCTTTTTGCCATAGCCTGTGTAGTTCAGGCCCCAATAAAATTCTGCCCCTGGTGACTAATGTGCATAACTACAAAAATTTAAAGGGCAAAATGTTGACATTTTTGAAGTATATTTATCATTTCCAGGACATTCCAAGGTTTACAATGGCCAAGGAAGTACATTTGAAGTGCAGTCATTGCTGTAAAACACAAAATGCAGCCACCAGTTTGCTCATGGCCAGCTCCTAAAATACAAATGTGATAATGGCCAAATAATCTCATTTAGTATTGTTGATGGGAGAATATATTTTGGGTAGGAGACAGGGATATTTTGCATCTACTAAAGAGGCAGACAGAATTGTTATTAGTTCAATGTCTCATATGAAAGACAATGGGTAGAACCTTATTAGGCTTTGAGCCTACCTGTCCATCTTCCTTTCCACCTATCCGCACCACCTTCCCTTCTGACCTATCACTATGACTCCCACCTGCCTTCCCAGCTGCCTTCCCCCCACCTTTACCCTCCTATTTATCTCTCAGCCCTCTTTGTCCCACCCTCCCACATTCCTGATGAAGGGCTTATGCCCAAAATGTTGATTCTGTCACTCCTCAGATGCTGCCTGACCTGCTGTGCTTTTCCAGTGCTACACTTTTTAACTCTGACTTTCCAACATCTGCAGTCCCCACTTTCTCCAAAATGAATGGTATGATCAAAAAAGATGATTGTCTTAATACTGAAATCATCTCTCCATAACCCCCCTGTTTTTTCTCAAGTGATGTGGTAAGATTTTCACCTGAGAGCAGTGAATTTTCAGTTGGTACTCTATTGCTTATTAAATAGCTTCTTCATATTCCAACTTGGCACAGATTGTTATTCAATACTTTTTTTTGATTAGATTAGATTACTTACAGTGTGGAAACAGGCCCTTCAGCCCAACAAGTCCACACCGACCCTCCGAAGAGCAACCCACCCAGGTCCATTCACCTACATTTACCCCTTCACTTAACACTATGGGCAATTTAGCATGGCCAATTCACCTAACCTGCACATCTTTGGACTGTGGGAGGAAACGGAGCCACCAGAGGAAACCCACGCAGACACGGGGAGAATGTGCAAACTCCACACAGACAGTTGCCCAAGGCGGGAATTGAACCCAGGTCTCTGGTGCTGTGAGGCAACAGTGCTAAACACTGTGTCACTGTGTTGCCTGCAGTCTGGGAAAATCCAATCCAATACCATGTCAAATTCAATTCATACAAATTCTTACCTTTGGGAGAACTCAATGTGGGAATCAGAAAACATTCATGACAGGTTCAAATTGCTGATTGCTCCAAAAAATCTTCATGTTTGACACTGGGGACTAACATCTCAGACAAACTCTAAGGACACTGGCCACTTGTACCCCATATCCACAGATACCGACATCCAACATATGCCAGCCTCTAAGAATCGTCATGGCACATCTCTGATCCAGAAAATGGAGAACACATTGACTTTCTTTGTACAGTGCAGAGCATTTCTCCAGATGGCTGAGACTGCTTCAGCATGAGCGACAACCTTGGATTAGGCTGGTATGGTCTAGTGTTGTGGCCTCTATTGCTGATGAGATGGAAGACTTATCTGTGAATCACCCCGTCCAGCAGGATAATCTGGATTATGCAATGTGATAGGATCTGCCCCCTTTTGACATGTTCAGGTCAAACATCAGGAACTGTGCAGCACAGTTCCAGAATGTCAGGGTGTATGACAGCCAGCTAGCACAGTTGTCTGGTCATTGTCTGGTTTGGGATGCAGACTGATGCCAACAGTGTGGGTCAGTTCCTATGCCAGCTGAGGTTACTATGAAGGACTGTCCTCCTCAATCTCTCCACTCTCCCAAAGTATGGTGACCTCAAGTTAAACTACTATCAGTCATCTTTCTCTGTCACTTTGCCTTTTTTTACTAGCTCAGGAACCATCCTTGAATAAAAAAGCTCCTTTGGATCTGTTAGAAATGTACATCATTTGCTCAATTTTACAAAATAACATAATAACAGATTGAACAGAGTGTAGTGGCAGTGAAGTGGGTCATTAAACAATTACACTTCATAGTTTAATGACAGTTGAGGTATACCCAGGTCCAGAAAACAGATCTCCATTCCAGAGTTCAAAATTCCCACAGGCTGCATCACTCTTTGGATGTCATGACCATCAAATCATGTGAAAAATAATTAGCCACAGACACTGGTGCTGAAAGTTTCCTTTGAAGAGTCAATTAATGCTGTGAGAATGCTCAGTTGGACAATTCCTTTGATGAGAAAAGCTCTGGATATTCTGTGAAAACCTCCCTCAGCAACATGTGAAGCACCAAGAACATTATTGTTACATGGAAGACACGCGACTTCAATGGTAAGCTTATGATAAAAGGGTGATTATGAACCATACGTTAAGGAAGTGCATGTAAGCTGAATGAAATTGCTATCCCCAGTATAGTTAAATCAAAATATGGAGAAATGAAAAGCCTACAGTCTTAAAACACTGTTCTTCATCAGAGGCTTGTTTCCATCATAACTGTTCATTAGATTAGATTAGATTTCCTACGGTATGGAAATAGGCCCTTCGGCCCAACAAGTCCACACTGATCCTCTGAAAAGTAACCCACCCAGACCCATTCCCCTACATTTACCCCTGACTAATGTACCTAACACTATGGGCAATTTAGCATGGCCAATTCACCTTTCCTGCACATTCTTGGATTGTGGGAGGAAACTGGAGCACCCAGAGGAAACCCACGCAGACACGGGGAGAATGTGCAAACTCCACACAGACAGTCACCTGAGGTGAGAATTGAACCTGGGTCCCTGACGCTGTGAGGCAGCAGTGCTGACCACTGAGCCATCGTGCCGCCCCTAATTAGCTGCCACTTATTCAAATTAAGAACATTCTCAAAACCTCAAAATATGAAGCAATCAAAAAAAAATTAAGTAGTTCTCAGCCAAATGTTGTGGCCATTAATATCCATGACAGAATATCACCTAGTTACTCCCTTCAGAAAATAGGTATTTGTAAATTTGACCATTTCTTTAAGAAGGTTTGGTTATTTCGAAATGTGTTCATCATTAAGCAGGAAAGCACTTGGACTTGTAATATTTAACATCGAGAAATATTAATGCAAATGCCTTGACTTCAGATTTTTGCTAATGTTGCACTGGCATTTCAATGCAGTTCGCTTAAAATTGGTCAAAACACCACAAAAGAATTTCAAGTTTCATTTCAATTTCACGTTCTCATTTCAGTTTCAAAATTTCATATTTTCAAAAATTGAGTTTGTGTGATCATTTGTGTTGATTTTAAAATGTGTCACACAGGAAGTTGGCCTCAGACACAAAACTGTCCAGACTTCCAGGCTGAATTAATCACCATAGTAAACTTCTCCTAACTGTACCCGAGGTGGACCTTCAAAGAAGCTGTTAAAATAAAAGTTCTGACACTTCTGTTTGGCTGCACATTTTTGCACAAATCACTCAAAATTTGATTTTAAGCACAAGATATAATCAATATGATTCACTTTTCCATTGGAGTGTCTATTCATTGTCACATCTGCAAACCTTTGAGAAGGTTACAAAATTTTAGTTTTATCTTGGAATGAAAGAATGCTGAGAGGAATGACTTAATAGCCATTGAATATTCTCTTAAACTGCAAATTAATAGATGACTGGATTTCAATATTACTAGGGAACATATTTTTAAAAGTTATTTTCAGTCATTTGAAAATCAGGACTCACAGATGATAGATTGCATCGCGAGTAAAGTTTTTTTTTTGTGATAAACCTATTCAACTGTATTCATCTAACTTCATCCAGTTATTTCTTAAAAAGATAACTTTTAAAAAAAACTCTTTTAAAATCAGTTTTTTTCAAATGTCACCTGACTGCTTTGGTTCATGTATATATTGACTTCAACATGAAATCAATGAATTTGTGCAAATATTTGATGAAAAGTAACATTTGTTTAAAAAACATCCACAATTTTGGGAACAATTTGCAGCTATCAAAAGTCTTTCTTTAAAAGTGCAAGTGCACCCTTAATGCTTACATGTATTAAAATCAACTCTTGTGAAAATGATAACTACATATAAACAAGACTAGTGTACATACTATACAGTCTTATTTTAAATTTATTTCAATGGTTTAAATTCACAGTACTATCAAGTGATGAACAAGGCATACTGATTAAAACCCGATATTTCTGAATATACTATGAATCCACTTCAGCTGTATTAATAAAAATGCTTTAGCTGACCGCTCTTAAACATATCAAAGTATACCTTTAATACATAACATATTTTAAAATGCTTCTCTGTGGTGCTGCTTTAAGAAAACTTTATTTTTGTTGGTATGTTTGAACAGAAACATAAGCAAAAAATTAAATTCTAAAAGCTAGTACAATTCTGATCGTAATTTATGTCTGGATTTGCAGAGTGTGCCCAAAAAGAAGCTTGCAGTTTTTTTTTGTTTATAAAGGCAAACATGACAAAGAGCATATCGTATATATATAGATATTAATGGTATGCAACACATTACCATTGTCTAGCCCAGTAGAAGCAAAACTCAACAGTAGAATTTTTTCTCTCTGTTTTCCATTTCCATGAATTAGAATGGTCTAATCCCAATCCAGAAAAGCCTCTTGCATCATTTATCAGAATTAGACTGAAGGAAGATCACTTGCATGAAATTATGAAATTCTCAAAAATGTAGAATTTATTTTGTTCATGCATAATTAATTTACCTACAGTGGCAGCAAAATGCAAAATATTGTTAACTTTACAGTGAAACTTGTGCACTGGAAAGCAACTTCTTCTATGATTAATTTAGCTTCTTCTAGTTCTTAACTATTCTCCCCACAGTATGACATGTCCAGCAAAATTCAACTACATCCTTTTGCAGTCCAGGTCAATAAAAATGTTTTTGTATTTTGGCCTCAGTTTTCCTTGCTCCCAAATGACCTCCTACTGTTAATTCATGGGCTACCCGCAATACTGCCTTAATGCATGTGCTACCTGCAATACTGCCTTTCTACAAGCCACCTGTAGTTCAACTTGATGAACTTCTGCCCATTTCTCACCAACCTAAATATGTGATGATCTCCATTTCCTCACCAAGACGTCATTTTTAAGATAGTAACGTTCTGAGATACATTCACCTTCTTCTTCTTCTGTGTATGCTTTTTGAAACAACTGTTTTAGTTTTTCATCTTTCTGTTGTAATTCAGCTAATTTCTGTAAACTAAAAATATCCACTTTGTCCTCCACTTGTTTGGTTTTTTCTCAACCATTTGATCAAACTTAGGTTCCGATAATTGAACGTTAACTTCCTTATCTTTACTCCTTGACTCCTCCTCCTGCTTCAACCTTTGGCTTTGTGACCTTGTTACCACACACTCAGGAAAAATCCCAGGATATACTTCTTGTAACACCTCAGTTGCCTGATTTGCCACTGGCTTTTCAACCATAGTAGGAATCACTTCCACCTATGATTCAACTATATCATTGCCAAAGATAAAGTGTATTTCCAGAATCGAGAATTTCTGTACTACTCCTACCACCACTCCACCAACCTCACTTTATACAAAGGAACACTGCTCTTCTCATTATGAATTCTGCAAATACTCCTTCTGAATTACATATCTCCTCATCGCTCATCATCAAAGATTGGCTTGCTCCCTTAAAATCTTAATTTCTTTACCTGCCACTCCTGGCATACATGAGTAAACCTTATCTAACTGCAAGTAAATCCTTTAAAGAGATTTGGGGTACTTCTTTCTCAATCAGCCCCCGACCAGATTATACATTCTTTTGCAGCTTTTTAGTTTCCACTCTGCTTTCTTTTATCCCTTCAAACTCACTGGTTTATCTTGTTTTCCATATCAGAGTTCCCAGTGCTTTTTCTAAACACTTCATATGGCTTACTTTATTACAGTAAAAACACCTTAGCATTTTTCCTTCTGTTTTCCCCTTATGGGTTTCCTTTTTTCCCTGTCTTTGCTATCTTCAATGAGACCTCCTTTTCCTTTACCACCTGATAATTTCTCTTTTCCCCAATTTCTTTCCTTCACAGATTGAATTGATGTCAGAAGCCAAACTTTAATTTTTCAATTGACTTACGTTTATCAGCTATTTCAGCTGCTAATCTTGCAGACTTAACTCTCTGCTCTTCAACATCTGTTCTCATTACTGATGGAAGTGAATTTTTGAAAACCTCCAAAATAATCATCTCTCTAAGAGTGTCATAGGTTTGATCTATTTTCAATGCCCTTACCAACTGTCAGCATTACTTTGTTTGATTCTTTCAATCTCTATGTATATTTGACCAGGTTCCTTTCTTAGATTCTTCAAATGTTGCCTGTGAGCTTCTGGCACAAATTCATACGCTCTTAAGATGGTATTTTTCACCACATCATATCACCCTCAGATACCTCCTCTAATAGTGATGCAAATACCTCACTAGCTCTATCTATCAGCCTCATTTGGATTAATAATACCCAAATGGTCACCGGTCATTTCACTTGTTCAGCCACTTTCTCAAGTGAAATGAAAAAGGCTTCCACATTCTTCTGGCTGACAATGCCTTGACATATTTGAACAGATCACCACCAGGCTATGATAGGATTGCTCTTAATCACTGTCTTCATTGGAATAACTTAACTCTAGTGGCAAACTTAACAAAATAATTGATTATTTAACCATTAAATAGCAACTGTTCTCATATAGTAACATTCCATAAACATATCCTTAGCAAATATAAATACAATAAAATACATTGTTTCACATGTAATTCTATTAGCTGAAAAGGAACCCATGCTTTTAGCTGTATTGGAGAGAGGAATAGCAACTTTCACATCCAGCTTCAAGACCCCAGCAACTACTGAAAGCTAAACCTAAAAATTCTGATCCGGTCAGAGCTTGACCACACCCCTTCATGCTGCTTCTATTGTATCAACTTCAAAAAAAAACAAAGCTAGCTGGGTTTAGAGCAGACAGCTCGGCTCCAAATGTACAACATTTGCTTTCAAAACAAACCTGGCTCAACAAAACCTACTTAAAAGCATATCTCATAACAATGAAATGACAAAGGTTTCTACATCCTTCTTGTTAAACTTTGGCAATGCTTAGACATATTTAAACAGATCCCCACCAGGCCTTTGGCTATGCTGGAATTGCTCTCCATCACTGTCCTCATCACTAACCTTCCATTTTATCTCTATCTCTGCCATTTTAAGTTGACTCTAAGTTTTCAGTTCCAACTTCTGAAGTTCAAACATTGCTCTTCCTCCCTTTCTAATGCTAAGACCTTCCCTTCCTTTCCTTTTCGTTTTGTTCCTTTTTAAATCATAATTTAAACCATTTCATTTCTTTATCTTTTTTCTTTTGCTTTGAACTCAAACTGATTCATTTTTAATAGAGTTTTACCTATTTCCAAAGATTCTGATGGCATTCCCATCAATTGTAAATGCTGCATGATTGTCACAATTATTTCTCCTTTCCACACGGTCTCAGACAACCCCAAGTCCAACTTTGCCTTGCTCATTGTCTGTAAAACTCCAGAAGTGACTACTTCCACTCCCAGGAAACTCATTGCAGCAGACAGAAGCTCATTAGTACACAAGGCACACTCTATTTAAACCAAACAAATTCAACACCCGAAAAGAGAACACAAACACTTATCACTCATTTCCGTTGAGTCCAATAATCCTATACACAACCTAGAATTAGAGATTTTAATCCTGGACAAGCCCCAATTTGTTATGGACCTAACCAAACTCTCTCAAACCATGTCAAAGAGATAGCCTAGATCCTAACTTTTTTCTTATTTTAAAGCCAAGTGCTAACCATTACATTCCAGATGCAATTTGTTTGGTCAAACTACAGATTTGAAGCAAAACACACTTTGAAATACATTACAGTTAAACAATAACAAAATAAAAAGAAAAGAATTGGCTTAACTGTAATTCTATCGAAATGCTTAACAACATAGTGTGTATTAACTACCACTAATTAACTGTTCCAATTTAGCAACATCCCATAAATATACCCATGGCAAAGGCAAAATCAATGAAATAGATTGACTCACATGCAATTCTAGCAGCAGGGAGACAACCCCAGGTTTTAACTGCAACAGAGAGAGAAATAAGAGCTTCTCATCTAGCTTCAAGACCCCAGCAACTGCTACTAAAAGCTAAAACTAAAAGAGATTCTGGTTCTGCGGGACTGTGACCCCATAAATTCAGGTTGCTTCTATTGTTCCAGTTTTTAAAAAAACCAAAGGCCTCAGAAGCAGTTTATTGACTTTGGAGCAGGCGGCCTGGCCCATCTGTCTCAAAACCTTTCTTCATTAGGAAATAAAGGACAAAATACACCTCTTAAAGCCATAGTATTTTCACAAGCCCTAAAGGACACTGCTACTAGTCTGAGTCTGTACTAGGAACCAACAAAATGGAAAACTATGCTTGAGTAATTTGCCTGCTACAGATACATCTGTATCTGAAAGTGAGATACTGGGTATTTGTGAAGACTAAGTTCAGCCTTCAAATTGACTATGCATTACATCATGTTGTATGGTAATATTAGATTTACCAAGATGTTGTCTGGGTTTGAGTGTTTCAGGTATGAGGAGAGATTGCAGTGACTAGGGTTGTTTTCCTCATAGCAGAGGAGATTGAGAGGGCCATGACCAAAGTGTATAAATTTATAAGAAGCAGAGGAAAGCGTAGACAGGCAGAAGTCTTTCCTCTTGATGGAGAGAGCAATGACCAGGTGTGTGGATTTAAGATAAGGGGCATAAGGTTTAGAGGAGATGTGAAGGAAATCTTCTTCACTCATAGAGTTGTGAGAAGCTTAAATTCACTGCCTGTAAGGATGGTAGAGATAGAAACCCTCAAACATTTAAGGAGCATATAGATGTTCATTGTTACTGTCAAGGTATACAAAGATAAGGGCCAAGTGCTAGAAGAAAAGGAATAAAGTGGTTAAGTGATAGTTTTGACCAGTGGCATCATTATAGACAAAATAATATTTTTCTGTTATGTAGCTGTCTGATTCTATGACTCTGTCAGTGTGTTAAATGGGACAGACTTTGACCAGATCACACGATGCTAGGCACCCATGAGGTGCTGTGGACCATCACCAGCAGATAAATTAGATATACCATATTCTACAACCTCCTGGCCTGGTATCATTCCCCTACTTTACCATTGCTTAACAAGCCAATGGATCAACCCTGGGTCAACAATAATGCAGAAAGACAGCAACAGACGTGCCTCAAAATGTGTCTCACACCCATCCTCCTCCTCTAACCAAAAATAAAGGACCTGTGTGCCAGATTGTTAAGGTAACGAGTTTTTATTTATTCCTTATTTTTTCAACAGTCTCTTTGGGAATTTAGAATAGTGGGAATGGAGATTAGGGCAGTTGAATGTTCCTCCTGCAGAATGTGGGAGGTAAGGGTCACCACTAGTGTCCCTGCTGACTACATCTGCGGGAAGTGCACCCAACTCCAGCTCCTCGAAAACCGCATTAGGGAACTGGAGCTGGAGCTGGATAAA
This sequence comes from Chiloscyllium plagiosum, assembly GCF_037043375.1. Lineage (NCBI taxonomy): Eukaryota > Metazoa > Chordata > Chondrichthyes > Orectolobiformes > Hemiscylliidae > Chiloscyllium > Chiloscyllium plagiosum. The sequence goes on along the minus strand of NW_028270154.1, from coordinate 49,411,841 downwards.
CTTCGGATCATTCGGGAGGCAGAGGGGGTTATTGAGAGGAGTTACAGGGAGGTAGTCACTCCTAAGGTACAAGAAAAAGGCAAATGGGTTACAGTCAGGGGACAGAAAGGGAACCGCCAGGCAGTGCAGGGATCCCCTGTGGCCATTCCCCTCAACAATAAGTATACCATTTTGGATACTGTTGGGGGGATTACTTACCAGGGGAAAACAGTGGGGTACAGGGCTCTGGCACAGAGTCTGTCCCTGCTGCTCAGAAGGGAAAGGGGAAGAGGAGCAGAGCAATAGTCATTGGGGACTCCATAGTTAGGGGGACAGATAGGAGGTTCTGTGGGGACGAGAGAGACTCACGGGTTAGTGTGTTGCCTCCCAGGTGCCAGGGTTTGTGATGTCTCTGATCGTGTTTTTGGGATCCTTAAGGGGGAGGGGGAGCAGCCTCAAGTCATGGTCCACATAGACACCAACGACATAGGTAGGAAAAGAGATAGGGATTTAAGGCAGAAATTCAGGTAGCTAGGATGGAAGTTTAGAGCTAGGACAAACAGAGTTGTTGTCTCTGGTTTGTTGCCCTTGCCATGTGCTAGTGAAGCAAGGAATAGGGAGAGAGAGAGGAGTTGAACATGTGGCTACAGGGATGGTCAGGAGGGAGGGTTTTGGTTTCTTGGATAATCAGCCTCTTTCTGGGGTAGGTACGACCTCTACAAGCAATATGGTCTTCATCTGAACCAATGGGGTACCAATATCCTGGGGGGAAATTCGCTAAGGCTATTGGAGTGGATTTAAACCAATCCATCAGGGGGATGGGAATCAAAATTGTAGTTCGAGTATAGAAAAGGCTGAGAGTAGGGAAGTCCAAAATCAAGTTTCAGGGACGCAAGATGGCAAGCAAGAAGATGGTTTGAAGTGTGTCTACTTCAATGCCAGGAGCATCCGGAATAAGGTGGGTGAACTTGCAGCATGGGTTGGTACCTGGGACTTCGGTGTTGTGGCCATTTCGGAGACATGGTTAGAGCAGGAACAGGAATGGTTGTTGCAGGTTCCAGGATTTAGATGTTTCAGTAAGAACAGAGAAGATGGTAAAAGAGGGGGAGGTGTGGCATTGTTGGTCAAGGACAGTATTACAGTTGCAGAAAGGATGTTTGGGGACTCGTCAATTGAGGTAGTATGGGCTGAAGTTAGAAACAGAGCTGAAAATGTGTTGCTGGAAAAGCGCAGCAGGCCAGGCAGCATCCAGGGAACAGGAGAATCGACGTTTCGGGCATAAGCCCTTCTTCAGGAATGAGGAAAGTTTGTCCAGCAGGCTTTTTATCTTAGCCTGCTGGACAAACTTTCCTCATTCCTGAAGAAGGGCTTATGCCCGAAACGTCGATTCTCCTGTTCCCTGGATGCTGCCTGACCTGCTGCACTTTTCCAGCAACACATTTTCAGCTCTGATCTCCAGCATTTGCAGACCTCACTTTCTCCTGAAGTTAGAAACAGGAAAGGAGAGGTCACCCTGTTGGGACTTTTCTATAGGCCTCCGAATAGTTCCAGAGATGTAGAGAAAAGCATAGCAAAGATGATTTTCGATAGGAGTGAGAGAGACAGGGTAGTTGTCATGGGGGACTTCAACTTTCCAAATATTGACTGGAAACACTATACTATGAGTACTATAGATGGGTCAGTTTTTGTCCAGAAGCAGGAGGGCTTCCTGACATAGTATGTAGACAGGCCAATAAGGGGCGAAGCCACATTAGATTTGGTACTGGGTAATGAGCCCAGCCAGGTGTTAGACTTGGAAGTAGGTGATCACTTTGGTGATAGCGATCACAATTCTGTTATGTTTACTTTAGTGATAGAAAGAGATAGGTGTATACCACTGGGCAAGAGTTACAGCTGGGGGAAAGGCAATTATGATGCAATTAGGCAAGATTTAGGAAGCATCGGATGGGGAAGGAAACTGCAGGGGATAGGCACATTAGAAATGTGGAGCTTATTCAAGGAAAAGCTACTGTGTGTCCTTGATAAGTATGTACCTGTCAGGCAGAGAGGAAGCTGTAGAGCGTGGGAGCCGTGGTTTACGAAGGAAGTGGAATCTCTGGTCAAGAGTAAGAAGAAGGCTTATGTTAGGATGAGATGTGAAGGCTCAGTTCGGGCGCTTGAGGGTTACAGGTAGCCAGGAAAGACCTAAAGTGAGAGCTCAGAAGAGCCAAGAGGAGACATGAGAAGTTGTTGGCGGATAGGATCAGGGTAAACCCTAAGGCTTTCTATAGGTATTTAAGGAATAAAAGAATGAGAAGAGCAAGATTAGGGCCAATCAAGGATAGTAGTGGGAAGATGAGTGTGGAGTCAGAGGAGATAGCGGAAGCACTAAATGAATATTTTTCAACAGTATTCAGTCTAGAAAACAACAATGTTGTCGAGGAGATTACTGAGATACAGGCTACTAGACTAGGTGTGATTGAGGTTCACAAGGAAGAAGTATTAGAAATCCTGCAAAGTGTGAAAATAGATAAGTCCCCTGGGCCAGATGGGATTTATCCTAGGCTCCTCTGGGAAGCCAGGGAGGAGATTGCCGAGCCTTTGGCATTGATCTTTAAATTGTCATTGTCTACAGGAATAGTGCCAGAAGACTGGAGGATAGCAAATGTGGTTCCCCTCTTCAAGAAGGGGAGTCAAGACAATCCTGGTAATTATAGACCAATGAGCCTTACTTCAGTTGTTGGTAAAGTGTTGGAAAAGGTTATAAGAGATAGAATTTATAATCATCTAGAAAATAATAATTTGACTTGGGATAGTCAGCGTGGTTTTGTGAAGGGTAGGTCGTGCCTCGCAAACCTTATTGAGTTCTTTGAGAACATGACCAAACAGGTAGAGGAGAGTAAACCGGTTGATGTGGTGTATATGGATTTCAGCAAGGTGTTCGATAAGGTTCCCCACAGTACAAAATGCGGAGGAATGGGATTGTGGGAGATATAGCAGTTTGGATCAGTAATTGGCTTGCTGAAAGAAGACAGAGGGTGGTGGTTGATGGGAAATGTTCATCCTGGAGTCCAGTTACCAGTGGTGTACTGCAAGGGTCAGTGTTGGGTCCACTGCTGTTTGTCTAATTTATAAATGACTTGGATGAGAGCGTAGAAGGGTGGGTTAGTAAATTTGCAGACAACACTAAGGTCGGTGGAGTTGTGGATCGTGACGAAGGATGTTGTAGGTTACAGAGAGACATAGATAAGCTGCAGAGCTGGGCTGAGAGGTGGCAAATGGAATTTAATGCGGACAAGTGTGAGGTGATTCACTTTGGTTGGAGTAACCGGAATGCAAAGTACTGGGCTAATGGTAAGATTCTTGGTAGTGTACATGAGCAGAGAGATCTCGGTGTCCAGGTACACAGATCCTTGAAAGTTGCCACCCAGGTTGACAGGGTTGTTAAGAAGGCATACAGTGTTTTAGCTTTTATTAATAGAGGGATCGAGTTCCGGAATCATGAGGTTATGCTACAGCTCTACAAAACTCTGGTGCGGCCGCACTTGGAGTATTGTGTACAGTTCTGGTCATCGCATTATAAGAAGGATGTGGAAGCTTTGAAAAGGGTGCAGAGGAGATTTACTAGGATGTTGCCTGGTATGGAGGGAAGGTCTTACGAGGAAAGGCTGAGGGACTTGAGGCTGTTTTCGTTAGAGAGAAGAAGGTTGAGAGGTGACTTAATAGACACATATAAGATAATCAGAGGGTTAGATAGGGTGGACAGGGAGAGCCTTTTTCCAAGTATGGTGACAGCGAACACAAGGGGGCATAGCTTTAAATTTAGGGGTGATAGATATAGGACAGATGTCAGAAGTAGTTTCTTTACTCAGAGATTAGTAAGGGTATTGAATGCTTTGCCTGCAACGGTAGTAGATTCGCCAACTTTAAGTACATTTAAGTTGTCATTGGACAAACATATGGACCTACATGGAATAGTGTAGGTTAGATGGGCTTCAGATTGGTATGACAGGTTGGTGCAACATCGAGGGCTGAAGGGCCTGTACTGCGCTGTAATGTTCTATGTAAAATGAGGTATCAACCTGGTGAAGCTACAAAACAGGACAACATGTGGTGGACAGTTAAACAACTCACCTGTGTAGGAGGGTCTGCAAATACCCACATCCTGAATGATGGGGCAACACACTGTATCAGTGCAAAAGATACACAACAATCTTCAGACAAGACAGAAATGCCAAATGGATGTTTCATCTCAGCCCTCTCCAAAAATACCACAGATGCTCATCTTCATCTCACTCGATTCACCCCACATGATGTTAAGTAACAGGTGGAAACATTGGATACTGCAAACATTCCAGCAATAGCATCAAGACTTGTGCACCAGAACTTGTTGTACACCTAGCCAAACGATTTCAGTACAACTACCACTCTGGCATCTCCCCATAAATGTGAAAAGTTTCCCAGATATGTCCTACACACATAAAGTAGGACCAATCCAACTCGCCAATGACTGCCCCATCAGTATACATTTGATTCTCACCAAAGTGAAGGAAGGTGTCATCAACAGTACTATTAACTTGCTCACTGATGCCCACTTTTGGTTCTGTCAATACCAGTTTGCTGATGACCTCATTATACCTTTTTCAAACATGAAAGAAAGAGCTGAATTCCAGAAGTTGGGTGAGAAAGGCTGGCCACACATGAGTTGGCATGGCATCCAGGAGCCCTCGCAAAACAGGAGTTAATTGTAATGTGGGAGGAAGTCATCCACTGGTTGAATTCATACTTGGCACATAAGAAAATGGTTGTTTCTGTAAGAGATCCATCACTTCATTTCTAGGACTTCTTTGCTGGAGCTTCAGCGGAGTCTCTTAAGCTCAACCATCTTCAATTCCTTCATCAATATCCTTCCCTCCACTGCAATGTCACAAGTGAGGATGCTTGCTGATGATTGCACAACATGCAGCACTATTCATGACTTCTCAGATACTGAAGCTGTCCATGTCCAAATGCAGGAAGACATGGACAGTATCCAGGCTTGTGTTGAAAAGAGGCAAGAAACATTTGAGCCATATAAATGTTAGGCAATGACGATCTCCAATGGAAACAATCTCACCACCACACTTTTATATACAATGGCATTGCCTCACTGAATCCCTCACTAAAAAAGTCCCCCACAACCAACATCCTGGGGATTTATTGTTGACCAGAAATAGAACTGTACTAGCCATACAAAGACAAGAAATGGTCAGAAACTAGAAATTCTGCAGTGAGTAACGCGCCTCATGATTCCCCAAAGTTTGTCACCATTTAAAAGTCACAATTGAGGAATGTAATGGAATAATCCCCACTTTCCATAATGAGTGCAACTCCAACAATAGTGAAGATGCATGACACCATCTGGCCAAAACCTGCTTAATTCATTCTACATTCACAAACAGTGACACTCAGTAGCAATAGTGTGTATCATCTACAAGATGCACAGCAATGATCCTTAGAAAGCACCTTCCAAACCCATGACAACTACCATCTAGAAGGGCAAGGGCAGTAGATGCATCCCACCTGCAAATTTCTCTCCAAGCCACTCACCCCTATCTTAACTTTGAAGTATTTTGCCATTCCTTCAGAGTAGTTTGGGCAAAATCTTGGAATTCCATCCTTACCAGAATCTGGGTCTACCTACAACACATAGACTGCAGCAGTTCAAGAAGGCAGCTCATCATCACCTCAACAGCAGCTAGGGGCAGGCAATATATACTGGCCCAACTAGTGATGCACACATCCACCAACAGACTTTTTTCTTAAATAACTTCATTAAAAATCTTCAATTCACTGTCAAATTTTGCAAGGTCCAAATTTTCTCCCAGGGCTCTGACTGTCAGTTGGCTCTGTGCATGACCTGTTCAGTTTCCTTCCAGTTTGGTGCTGGCAGCTCACTAGCTGCATATAAATGAGACCCAGGCTTAAAGCCAATAATAAGTGTAGACAATGGGCGCACTCTACCTGCCAACTTCCCATTATGTGTCTCAATTAAAATGAGCTTCACTGTGTTCAATGCCTTCGAAGATTAATGAGGAGATTTAAATTCAGTAAACACTGCACTGTAATGTAAAATAATTTCTCAAAAACAACTCGGTGATTAAGTAATAGTTTGATTTATTAATATGTATCTTTTCAGTTTGACTCCCTTCCACTGTTACCACCAGATTCAAATACATCTCGTTGGCTTTGCATGGATTAAGTAATATGCCTTGTATTAATAGATTTTAATTAGGCAAAATCATGTTTGTACTAGTTGAGTAAAGCTTCAATTTTCTTCCTTAACAACATATATGCAAACAAAAAATAGCAGTAGCCCCATCCACTAACCATCACCATTTTAAAGTTTTAAACACCCAACGAAAAAAGACTACCTTTCTCACATTGAATTGTCAACGTGTGACAAACAGTTTTAAGATAGAACTGGAATCAATTAAAACTGGTAGAGCATTGGATGGAAAGGTGTTTGAAACATTCAACTGAAAAAAAAGTCCTTATTTTTAGTTGAACATGAGTTTGAGACAGAACAGTTTTCAGATGAACTGCTGGTTTCAGGGAAGAGCATGTTGAAATGTTTTAACATAGCAAAGTTTCCAAAGATTAAATACAACCAAAAGATGTAAGTTTTGAAAATAAAAAGCTTCTGGAACAGTGCTAGAAATTTAATATGATTACAAAGCAGAATTACACAAACTGGATTTATGTTAGCAATCCGCTGAAGTAACCGACGTAAACAAAAGCTTAGGTGCAGTCAAAAACATGAAAGTCTAAGTCAAAGATGAGGATGATTGAAATTTCAAGTAGAAATTTCTCGAGACTGAGGTTTTAACAAAAAAAAGTTACTAGCAAAAGAATAACAATTAAGATAAGGGGAACAGTTTGGGCACTTTAACCTGTATGTTGGCAGAAAACTTTTTTTGACGAACAAGAGCCTATGAACAATCTGCCTCGAGAGCGAACTCTAAACGCATATGGGAGACTCGTCGAAGGTTTGAATTATTTATACCAAAACTAATGGGCAATCGTTCTTTCCAAAACGTGACCAAATGAGCCTTCTTTCAGTGGAAAGTGATATCCTAGATATTATGCAGACACGCGGTCGGAAATCCCTGATGCCGAAGTCAGTATCTTAGTTACAGTCAGGGGCAGGGACAGATCAAGACTCGCCTACCGGACAGCATCTGGTAGATAGATCCGAAAAGAGCGGCTTTTGTTAATACATGCATGCTCTGTGATACAATTGAAATATGCTTTAAAACCCTTATTACTGTAGTATAATTAAGTACCTCGTATTACATTACTTGAATGTTATTACGATTTGATATATCAGTTATTGACCAAACGTAAACATTTCAAGAGTTGGAAGTGTTTTTGGTAGGAATTTTACTACAACAAGCTGATTCCATTCTGTTTTAGAACTGCTGATTTTTTTTCTTACAAACGATCAATCCATAAATGCTAATTTCTGAAGCCGATATCTGAATGTATTCGTCTTATTTATTCGAAAGGTGAGAGGGCCGGATGATATTGATCCTTCCGAGATTTAACTCACTGTGGGTACCTTATAAAGTCAAAACTGTTTCGTTCCCGTTACTGATATTAGAGATTGGTGTCAATTCACGATACAAAATCCAAACAGTTTAATCCAGGCTCCCAACACCTCTCCCAATATTAGATCTCAATCGGACACTTAGGATGGTCGAGAAATCTACACGTTATAGAGAGTCTTATCTCGTCGATCGACCCTGTTTTATTCGCCTTACCCAATTTACTTTTTGACTGTTAGAAAGTTGTGTTTCAATTATCCTTCCAGAATTGCTGTTCGAATGAGATTCTAGTTGTTCTGAATAGGTTATGGTGTCAATTTTTCACATTTTATGCCTGGACTTTATCTGGTGTCTTTAAGCTATTAATATGGAAATTTAAAACATACTGAATATTAAAATAAAAGATTCAAAGAGTTGGACTCTGAATCAAAAAGCAAATTTTATTAGGATTAATATATTCAAACATCTATTGGTTTGACCCAAATTTTATTCATGAACTAAACTATTTCTTCCAAGTAACCGTCACAATTGATCCAAATAATGTTCAACTTCAGCCACTCCAGTTTTAAAATAAAACTACTGGCAATGTTAGGAAATAAAGTTATAGCTTTATTAAGCAGTGTTCAGAACTGTTGGCCAACCTGTACCCATACATATTTGATCATTGCAACGAGTGTACGGCACGCGTACATTATTTCAATTTGATTAATGCAGGTACACTGACAGTTTAGGACAAAGTTCGTCTTCCAGGAACAGGTGCAATTCTATGGCAGGCTTTACACCTGCTGGTTTACAGCCTTACCTCATTTACTGAGTTTAAATTATTGAATATATTGTTCCTTCCTTTTATTGTAAAGTTTAACTGAAGGGCGCAGTTCTTCTCTTGTACCTTAACAGATCTTCTTTACATATGAATGTCTCCAACATTTTGTTTCATGTATTTTTAACAGTAAACTTTGCAGCAAAGGCATGATTGGACCAAACTTTACTTTAAGTGACAAAACTATTTCGACAGGATTTATGTTGGGTTGATCTGATCATGCAGGAAGGCTGAACCCAACGGCGTTATCATTTTGCTGTGATCTGTATTGAACTTCCAAAAATTATCTGCTGAATCCATTTATGTTCCTGCACATTCTAAATTAGGAAGAGTGATTACTCGCAAAGCAACAAAAACAAATTACACAAAATTGATTTACAAGTCCACATTTTATTAAAAAAATATATTTTCATTTCACATGAAACAAAGCTTTTCAAAAAATGCCGAATCCATTTCATTCTTCTTATAACTTGGTGACTGAGTGCCTGAGCCTACGTATTTTAT